>NC_064413.1:46305000-46620000 GCF_023375975.1 Astyanax mexicanus | reverse complement strand
CAGGGATTAAGCCTAGGCTTGGACTTTACAGTAGGGGTGTGCCATATCATATCATATACGCAATAATCTCTGCTACATTTTTAAATATCGTGAACATTGTATTATACCCTGAAATATCGTGACATATCACCCACCACTTATGACCACAACAGGGTACTACTTTTTTTTTTTTTTTTTTGCTGTTTTTTGCAAAAGAAAAATTCACACTGTTCTCATTTCACATTATACTGTACAGGTGCTGGTCAACGAATTAGAATAATTTGAAATAGTGCAATCATGAAATTCTTTGAATGCATTTTTTGTGCAGAAAGCAAATCAGGTGTTCACCGCACCTGTCCTACTCGTTAGACTAATCACAGAACTCGTTACCTGGAAAAAAATTTGCTCAGCTGAACTTTCCAAAAGGCCCATTTAGGCCATTTAACTGTGACACTGTTGTTTTATTGAATTAGAATAATGGAGAAACCGTTTCATTGAATTAGAATAATTTTTATTATAATTACAATCATCACTTTCTCAGTATTTTGTGGCTGCCCCCTTGGCTTGTATGACTGCCTGAAGTCTCCGCGGCATCGATTTGACCAGCTTGTCGCAAGTTTCCGCACTCACAGCTTCCCAGGCAGTTGCGATGTTCTGCTTCAGTTGGTCCAGCGTAGTAGGCTTTCTGTCGCGAATTTTCCGCTTGACGATGGCCCAAAGGTTTTCAATGACATTGAGGTCAGGCGAGTTGGCCGGCCATGCCAAAACTTCAAGCTGTTTTTTAGTGAACCAATCTTTGGTCGACTTTGCCGCATGAGCCGGTGCTAGATCCTGTTGAAATATGAAGTCTTCTTCGCCGAACTGTTCCTCAACAGTCGGAATCAGGAACGTTTCCAGAACATCTTGATATACGGCAGCATTGACAGTCTTCTTGAGGAAGCAGAGTTTCCCTACACCTCGAGCGGACATGCATCCCCAGACCATAACGCTCTGGGGAAACTTGACGGATCTTTTCACGCACTCGTGGTTGTAGGTTTCGCCACCACGACGCCAGACACGAGGACCTTGGTCACCGAAGGAGATGCAGAAGCGTGATTAGTCACTGAAGACCACTTTCTGCCAGTCTTCAGCAGTCCACTCGCCGTGTTCTTTGGCCCACTTCAGCCGTTTCTCCATTTGTTTCTTGTTCAGCATCGGTTTTACTGCTGGAACGCGAGATTTGAAGCCGAGTTCGCGCAGACGACGGTAAGTGGTTGATCTGGAGACGTCAGCGCCGGTCTGCTTGTTCCACAAGTCGGTGAGCTCGGAAGTGGACTTGAACCGGTTGTTGACTGCGATCTTTCTCAGCTGCTTGTTGTCGCGAGCAGAAGTTTTTCGGACGCCGGAACAGTTGGTGCACTTGCTGCAGTTTTTCTTGAGAGCTTTGCAGACGGAAGACTGGCTGATGCCGAGCTACTCAGCAATTTTAGTTTGGGTCAAGCCTTGTTGGCGAAGGGCTTGAATTTGATCCACTATTCCGGTTGAGAGGTCGCGCTGCTTACCCATGATTGATTTTACAACTTAGAAATTCTACTCAACCCTGACTTTATACTGCACAGTGAACACTCTTCACAGAAAACAAAAATTCGAGCATTTATTCTAATTCAATGAAACGGTTTCTCCATTATTCTAATTCAATAAAACAACAGTGTCACAGTTAAATGGCCTAAATGGGCCTTTTGGAAAGCTCAGCTGAGCAAATTTTTTTCCAGGTAACGAGTTCTGTGATTAGTCTAACGAGTAGGACAGGTGCGGTGAACACCTGATTTGCTTTCTGCACAAAAAATGCATTCAAAGAATTTCATGATAGCACTATTTCAAATTATTCTAATTCGTTGACCAGCACCTGTATATCTACTAGAGACAGATTATATCTGTCCAGTATAGTTTATTTTACTTTAATCCTGGATATATGGAGATATTTGAAGTGCATTACTAATATCACGACATTCTGGATCATTGACTTCTGTTACAAATCTGATAAAAATATTTTATTTTTAATATCTCAGTTAGAGGTGTGCCATATATCGTATGTAATAGTAAAATTAAATTTTTATTTTGTTGCAGTAGTGTATTCTTGATTTTTTTTTTTTTAATTCAGTGTTTTGTCATATCGCCAAGAGTATCATTATCATGAAAATACAATGAAATATCGTGATATTATTATTTTAGGGCCATAAAAAAAAATTGTCTAGAATTAGGCTTAATCCCTGTCTGAGAAACCATAGTTACCTAAAGTGTGGCAATGCAAGCCGATGTCTCTGCAATAAAATGTGACAATTGGCCTGCATGAAATCTCTGACTTAACTCAGCATCTCTCGTGACTTCCTGTATTCACGAGCACTAGATAGTTCCTCAAACCTCTGCCTCGCTTGCATTTATCCAACTGGCCTGTGTAGGCGATACAGCAGGTCATAAAAATAAACCTCGTCATCTTATCAAGTCTCAACAGCAGCTTCTTTCTGAGTGCGACCGGCTGCTCTGCGCAGTGTCAGAGCAGACGCCTGAAGACCACGGGCCGGATCAGGCTGTGTGTCTTTTTAACATTTCAGAATAAATGGATCCGCCTTGTAAGTGTGCGAGCGTGTAAGTGTGTGTGTGTGTGTGTGTGTGTGTGTGTGTGTGTAGTGGAGAGGTACTAGAGTGGGGCACTTGCCCTTGACACTTTTTCTACACTTATCTCTTCTGCTTTTATAGCCAAAGCATCTCAAAGTCCACTCTAGAGCTGATTTTTTTTGGGCGCAATTAAAAATATAAAATAAATCATTGATCAATTTAACCTCTTGATGGCGCGTTGACACACAGGAGAATTTTTCTACATAAAACACAATCAATATTTTTCTGCATGTTATTGTATAACTGCACTTAAGGTAACATGATAGAAAAGTATTATTTTGATTTTAAAATTATTTAAGACACAAGTAATACATTTTTTCCTATTATTTTTTTCCTAATATCAAGGCTCCCAGTTTCACCAAAGTGATGTCTGAATAAAAAAAAAAAAAAGTTCACATTTGGCGCCATTATTCCCTGCCCATACCTCACTAAGCTCCTCCTTTACAGACTTGCAAAAAAAAACTCTTTATTTGCATTTTAACTGCACTGAGAGGGTGGGAGAAAGAATAATTAGTCCAGTTTATTTGGATGTAGTGCATCAAATTTTGAATAAAGTTAATTTTAGAGTTTTATGTCTTGTGATATTGGAAAATATTGCAAGAACTTCTTTTATTTTGCTAGTTTAATATCTATTTTTGATTTAGTTTATGTAGCAGAATAACTTAATACATGATGAATCGTGAAGATGCTTTATGTATTGTGATGCTGTATATAATAAAAAAAACTATAACATAGAAATAACTTGAATGTAATGAACATAATTAATGGTTGAATTTGTTGCACAGTCCGAGTCTCTCACTGGGTTTGAGTTTTTGTGTTGATGCTGAGACAGCCTCCTCCATCCTCTGTGAGTCACACCCCCTCACACGCAGACAGGGAGTGTTTAACACACACACACACACACACACACAAACACACACACACACAGGCATGGCTAAACTCCTGTGCAACCTAAATGTCTCCTCCACCCAGCCATTATAACTACCTCTGTGTGTCTCAATTAGACAGTCTTACCAGCCACTAAGCTGATAATCACTGTCCTCTCTCTCTCATCCCCTCCTCCCTCCCTGAATTTTCCTCCCTCATCCATCCTTTGCTCCTTTGCACGTCCCTCCCTCCATTCCAGGCATCCCACATCACTCCACCACTCCACTAACTTTTACAACATTGTCTATTCTTCACCATTTAGAGATCATGTGTGGCTCTGTTACTTTGGAAGTCGTTTTTCTGTCTTTTTCTCATTTACACACATGCTTGATCACACACACACATATACACAATCGAGCACATACACACACACACACACACTCTCCATCACACTGTCTCCCTGTCTCCCCCTTCTTTTCAAAAGCTCCTTCACAAAGACGATAAGCTGTCCGTAAATCTCTCCTCCCCCCTTGTCTGCACCCATCTGTATCTCTCGCTCTGTCTTTTACACACACACACACTAGCACATCCAGGCTTGAAATGGTCCTAAATGACTCAATTAAAAAAAATGCAAAGAAAAAAGAAATCTAGAGGACAGCAGATGTCCAAACATTATTAAAGAAATAATCAGGTGTCCAAAGTTAGCTGACCTGTAAAGCTAATAAAGCTAACAATTAATAGAAACCTGTACCCCACCAATTAACATCACATGCCTGTGTAAAGTATTCCTTCAGCTGGAGTTGTGAGTGCTGACACTCGTGGTGATTTCACTGCCTCAGCTCCAGATGAGCCCCACCTGGGCTTTGCTTTTTCAACCTTAGCATATTCATTTGTCTCACACAATTTCTTAACCTCCTAAGACCCAATTTGTTTTTTTTTCTCTTTGCTATTTGGGCTAATTGGCACCTAAAAATGTTCCCAAAAAGAATGATCTTTTTACATGGTGTAGTCTCTGAGAAAAATGATGTCCACATATGAGGACTTTCGTTTTATATTTCTGTAGAACACAATGAAGTTGCCATTAGTAATGATGTGCAAATAATTTTTTTTTGTTGTCTGACTGCAAAACAAAAGTAGAAACAACCATTGTGCACCTTTTGAGCAATATGTCTCATTTGAAGTGCTGCTTCAACACGAAGACAAAGTGTCTTTGTGTTAAATAACAAACATTTACAGTATTTAATGTTCATTTAAATTTCTGAACAAATCAAAACTGTAGACCAAAATTTGTATTGTGATTTAGACAACCCACAATGTGATGTCCACACATGTGGACACCAGGTCTTAGGAGGGTAAAACTGTGCTTACTCTTTTAAAGACATATGGAAAAAACCTTCTTTTGTGGTTTCTGGCCCTATACAACATTATAACATATGTAATAAATGTGATTAAAAAAGGACACTGCTAACTCCATCACCCAGTACCAGAAACCACAAAGACATGTTTATTAGTGATTGCTCAACAGCTTAACACGGTTTAAGGCAAGTGTGATGATTTAGGTGTGCAGTTTACACAATGATAATTGTTGGAGATTTAGCTTCCATTATGTCAATTACAGCTAGGTAGGTGCATTAGCTTCTAACCTCAGTAGCAAAACAAATTGTGAAAATAAAACGCCATAGAATGTATTTATTTTGTGCATAGATTCGTTTTTTAGCTCTGTAAGGCAAACATTGTGATTATTATAAACATTTTGTGATTATTTCCAAGTTTTACTCTATAGTGGTGTTTTAACTTTCATTGCAGAGTGCTAAAGACAGTTAGCTAGGGTTAGCTTTTAGCTTAGCATTGATATGCATTTGTTTCCCTGGCTTTCTCTTCGTTACATTTTGAGCTTCCTTTCCGCAGTTTACACAGTGCTAATTGGTGGAGCTTTCATTTCTTCCAGTTAGCTGCGTTAGACGAAAGAAGCAACAGCTGTGAAGAAATTATCATTATCGGTCAAAAACTAGTGGTGATGTTCTGCTTTCAAGTGATCCTGATGCACATCTTGAGGGAAGATTCTTAGAAAACATATTTATAAATATAACTAAAGCTGAATTTTCTTTTAAATGAAGAGACAACAGTTTTTGAGGTTCACGGTTTGTCACTTCCATGTACTGAACTCTCATTATTTAACTGTTGTGAGGAAAATACATATTTAAAGTGCTTTAAAGATGATATAAGGTGTTAAGTAGCATTTCATATATATATATATATATATATATATATATATATATATATATATATATATATATATATATCAACATACCATATATTAAGCAATTAAGCTGGAGCCTCAGTGGATGAGTGGGTTTGTTTCTGTGCTTCTCTATCGCTTGTCTGGATCTTTTATCTGCTCACGTTTTACAGCCATGTTTACCGGACCTCTGTTTTTGTGATTTTATTACACTTTGAGGGCAAAAATCCACATCTGCTCTTCCTTGCAGGATTCTTCTTCTTCTTGGAAAGTAATGTGTCATCAGGATTTCCTTTGTTTGCTGTCTGTGTGTGTTAGTAAAACCTGTCTGTGGTCTTCCTGCAGTGTGAGCCGTGGGTGCTGACACTCAAGGTGCGGCGGTCCCTGCCCCAGCCCCAGATTAACACAGCCTCGTTGGTGGACGGGTAAATATACCTCCTTCCCGGGCTGTGCCTTCTCCACCTCAGCGCATCCTCACTTTCCACACAAACAGCATGGAGGGCCTGTGCCATTTGCCCCTGCCTTTTTATTTCTTTATTTTTTTAAAACCCTGCTTTTTGGGGGCAAGCATGCAAAGTTTCACCTGAAACTTTACCCTGGAGTGTGATTGTACAGCTGTGTTATTTGTATTTGAATTTTTTTTCTTTATATTTCATCCTTATCCTGCCATTTCCCGTCCCTCCTTATTTTTCGTCATGGTTTTAGTTATTATCTCGATGACACCACTTTTATGCCATCCGTTTCATGCCCCTGTGTCTCAGCTTGCTGCCCTCTTTCGCTGTTTTTTGTTGCTCGGAGCACGAAGCATGCGGTCTTCCCCATTCCTGCTCAGTTCTTACTTTAAGCCACAAACCGAACATTTCTTTTGGTTTGCGCAATAAGATGGAAACAAAGAACGGTAAAATTCTGTGTATAATACGATTAATTTTGTTGGTTTAGTTTATGCGGTTGACTTGATTGCAAACTTTTTTAGTTATAATGACTATCTGTGACATTATGATCATTTAACCGAAGTTAGTTGGAAGAAAATTATTTAAATTAAGTAAGTAAGTAATTAAGTAAGAAGGAACAATACCTGAAAAAATCTGAAAAATCTGGTCAGTTAGCCAAAAATGTTCACTTACTCACTGGTAGTTGGTCAGATAAACTAACAGTGTAGTTTTTTTTGGATTAGAACTGTGGAACAAAGCCACCAGGAATTTCTCTTTTTCCGCCCAATACATAAACTGTATTATTGCCTTCATGCAAAAAGCTTAAATCTCGATGTTTGATGTTTTTCACTTTTTGATTAAGTTTGAGCATATTTGTCCAAATTTAATGATAAATGGAACATTAGCGATGCCATGGCATTAGTGATGCCATAGAAGAACCATGTAGTTCAATAAAAAGGCATTATTATCATATGAATCTGACATCATTAAAGCTGATGTCTGTAAGTTTTGGGATTGAGGGCCCTCTCTGGTGAGAGTGGGTAATTGCAACAAGCATGCAGAAGAATAATTTTTAAACTGCGTGGGTGTGATGTGGTCTCCTTTCAAAGGGAATGAATCCGATTCCAGGTTATGTTCAGTCAGAGAGAGAGAGAAAGAGAGAGAGAGAGTGCTCAGTCAGAAACTTCACCCACATCTTTTCTTTGGTTTTACTATGAGTGAATGAGGTACTGAGCTCTGAGTCTCCTTCTGAAGTCTCCATTGCTCCACCAGCCGCTCACATTCAGTAAAACTGAACCGAATACTCTTTTATTTTGTTTAGAAACAAATAAATACGGCCTGCCACTTTAAAAGATGCAGAATTTATAAAGATGCTCGACTTGAGCCTTTAGGGTTTATAGTGCATTTTTGTTTTACTCAGATTTGATATGCTAATGATAATTTTTTTATGAATCACACTATAATCACAGTATATTGATTGATTGTGATACATCATAACCAGTGTTCAATGAAGAATGCACAAATTGAAATCGAAAATGATATTTTTTGTTGTTTTTTTTACGTTTGACACAGATTACATTGTGTGATAGTGATGACATATAAAAATAGACAACCCTTTAAAAGAGAGAGTGCACTTTAATGGCTTTTGGTGCTGTTAGAGTGTAACATGCATACATTACATTTCATGTGTTGTCTCTTAATGACAACACCCTCATTGCTTTTCCTGCAAATCCTGTGATTTCAGTTGACTAAAGCCACTCTTCATGAGTCATCACCTGTTAGTCAAACAGTGCTTCTCGGTCCATTCCTCCCCCCATGCTCAGACATGTACTCCATCCCTGCAAAGTCACCAAAAAATAGGACCCAACCGTTCCAGCACGTGCCTGTGTGGGTGTAGCCCAAGGTCAGCTTCCAGATCTGTGATAGCAATTGTACGTCAGACCTGAGGTGTTGCAGTCAAAACGGACAGACTCTCCTTCTCGGTTCTTGTCAGTTCTCTTTGTTTCTCAGTTTTCTGTTTGTACTCTTTGTGCTCTGTTTTGTCTGCTTATGTGCAGAAGAAGTTTAGCTGCTTTTTTGGCTGGTTGTGGTGCTGAAGGTACAGCTTATGTAAAAAAAAAATATGTGTTAAACAGAGTTAACTGGAGCTAAATGAAGCTTATCTAGTGGTGCTGTTTTTGTATAGATGCGGTTAATCTTGTTTCGATTCTTTCGTGGAGACCATGATTCCTCTCTGGCCCCCGAGGCATCTGGGCTGAGGCATGCCACCAGCCAGTGAAAACCTGTTTGAGCGGCTGAGAGGCAGAGATGCGGAGAGATACCACAGAGATCCTAAACACGGCTTTAACAGACTAACACTGTCTCAGTCACTCATCAAAAACACACCCTGGCAAACATCTTCCTCTCATATAAAAGAGCCCACTCCAGCAAAAGCAAGCCAAACTCATAAAAACAGCCGAAACCTGATACTCCGTCATCAAAATTTGTGCCCCTTTTGGTTGGGTCAGCTAAATTGATGAGAGGATGTGAAAAAGAGAAGTTTAATGAACTTTATTCTTTTAAGAAACTATGAAAAAAGTTTGATTTCCTATTATATTACGCTTAGAAAGATGGTGGTCTTGTAAGTAGAAGAAGAGCAGAGGGTAAAATGGTGCTGGCTTAGATTAGCAGAGTTCTCCGTAATGACAGGCGCTCAAGTTCTGGCTGGAGGCCTGCAGTGTGTCAGGCTGGAGGAGCAGAGAGGTGGATTCATGCATGTTCGGAGGAGATGGCTGTGGAGTTTTCTGCTCTGTGGTTGGAGCAGACGGACACGCCCTCCGTGTCTCTCTCCGCAGCAACGGACTGGAGCAGCATAGACTGGAGCAGAGAGCAAACCGATGCTATCTCTGCAGCTTCAGACGCGTTTACAGTAGCATGCATTTATGTGTGTGTGTGTGTGTGTGAGAGTGTGTGTGTGTGTGCGCACACACATGCACTTAAATACCCACTTATGCTTAGACAAACTTGTTTCTGTTCTGCTCTGTGGACATTTCGGGACAAAACTAGACAGGAAGTGTTTAATAAGAGCGTTTTCTCACAGTCAGAGTTCAGCCTGTTTTAGAGATGTGCATCTTACTGTTACTTTAAGATGTGGCTAAGCGTTGGCCCGATGCTACAACTTTAATTATGAAGTGCAGCCTCACAGTGATACTAAATGATAGTATGCCCAAAAAAACTGAACTGTATGTCTTAGACACTGGGAAAGCCTTCTTTCTCAACATTTTTTTAAGGGGGTGGTTCTATATAGAAATTACAGTATATACTAGCATTTTAAGTCTAAGAACTATTATATACAGTTCCAGTTTCTTTATTATTCTATTTGTTCTACATTTTAAATGAATAAAGAAGTCATCCAGACTCTTATGAAGGAACATGTAAGGAATCATGTAGTAACTAAAAAAGTGTTAAACAAACTGCTGTTAACTCGCAGTTTCTGAGGCTGGTGATAAAATAAAATCCTGTGCAACAGAGGTAAATCTTGATCTTTCTTTTCTGGCGTGGTCGTGATGAGAGCCAGTTTCATCAATACTTTTTTGATGGTCTTTGATGGACTGCAACTGAGGATTCTTTCAGTGTTCTCAAAATTAAAGTTTTCAAATTGATTGACCATTATTTCTTCAAGTAATTGTTTTCTTTACTTAGTTCAGCAGTTCTTACTATAATATGAACATAGAACATTACCCAAATAGAGTACAATATTTACTGTATACCAACACAACTTTACTGTAACCGATGCTCTCAAACACATTAAGAGGGCGAAACATTCAAGTAGTTAACTCTTGGCAAGTTCAGCACAGCTGTTAACTGAAAGCCATTGAATGTGCTAGTGTTCGTCTTTGTGCCAGATACCACAATACACCTTAATAAGAGGTCTTATGGTGTCTGTGTCTAAACAAGTCAAAGCCGTTTGGATGGTATGAGGTAAACCAACAGGTGTTTTTTATTTTTTGTTGAAGTTGAAGCTCCCAATTCCCAAGTGTGACTAATACTACTAAATACTATAATAAATTACTTTTAATTAGAAAATTGAGGTTTTGGGAGTTGCAGCCAAAGATGATAAACATGTCAAACATTTGTCTTCGAATAGCATCAGCATTTCTAAAAGAAGCTTCAGAGTGTTGATTTAAACTCCTCAGTGTTTACTTTTTGTTATTTTTCGCTGCTGCAACTATGCATTTTTTAAACTTGGTGTCATTAAGCCCACTGAATAAACACGGCGCACCACCAGTAGGTCTGACCTGACCACTGTTGCTATAATTAACAGAGTAATCGCCCTCCCTCTGGACTGATGCTACAGCGTGGGCCTGCTTAGCCCGCCTGTGAGGCCGACCATGCAGCACATGCTGCAAAATGCTGACCCCTTATGTTCATATTTCACCAAAATTGGTGGATAGATTTGTTTACAATGCTTCATTGTGCAAGACCCAAAGGCCAGATCTAGCTCAGTAAGCCATCATAGAGGCTTATTCCCCTCTGAGCCGCCTGAGAGAGGAAAAGGTTGTATAATATACAACAAGCTGCCTAGGGAGGGTTACACAATGAGGCGATAAGGAAGAGCTTGTGTGAATGAACCGTCAATGAAAGACAGTCAGAGAGAGGTGGAGGGAAAAAAAAAGTGTAATGTTCTTTTTTTTTTTTCTTTCTAGTTTGGCCTCAAATCAACCCCAGTTGCCTCTGCCTCTGTAAACATGGCGCTGCATTGATACCTTGATCTTTGCCCTGAGAAAGAGATGGTGAAGAGAGAGGGGGCAATGAGGGAGTATAAGAGAAGAGAGAGAGGGAGAGAAAGGATGTATAAAAGCAAGTAATGAGAGTGAGGAAGTAGTAACTGTGGTGATGCTTATAAGAAAATGCTTGGCCTTGCTGATATGTGATCTCTATGGCTGGGGGTGAATGAGTGAGGGAGTTGGTCATCTGTGGCTTTGTCTAATAGGGATGTAACAGCACAGAATACTGAAATGCTTTAAAAAAAAAAAAAAAAAAGAACTCATGTATTGCTTCTTTAAAATTATTTAAAAACACCCTTACAAATGTATTCATCTTTAAGAAAAACATGTAGAAATCATGTAGGGTTTATAATTACTTAGAACAGTGGTTCTCAAACTGTGGTATCAAGGTGGCACACCACCAAATAAATGTTATTAATGTATCAAAAACAAAAGAATACTCAAACAAATGCATGTGGGTACCAGGGGATGTTCACATTCCTGGGTCTTAAGAATTTACCTGGTTTCATTGGAGATGATGATGTATTGTCAATTCTGAATAAAAAAAAAAATTCTTTCATTTTCTCCAAATGTGTTGAAAAGTCATTTTGCAGCATTTCTATTGGAATTTGAAATATATATTTCAGAAGCATTAATTAATTGTGTTTTACATTGACATCAGCATATTCAAAAACATTATTGCACGCATTTCTTACATGTATTTTTTCTTTTTGTATATATTGCATATCATCGCTGTCTAATGAAAAACTAAAATCTCTGAAACACCAACTTAAACTTCAAATTTTTTAATAGAAGTTGATGTGAATTTTTTTTTTTAGTTTATTTTAGGTCATTTTTTAGTATTTCTATTGTTTTTTTCATCAAGAAATTTTACCGCAGTGTAAGGGAAAGTTTGTGTTCAAATTATGTAATAAACTAAAAATCGACAAAAATTGAGATACTTGAGATACAGCGTTGATATGTTCCTGTGGTCTGAAATGTTTAAGATCCATTGGCTCAAAAGTTATACTTGCATTAAACAAATGTCATTTGGGCCCAAATTGGATTGGATTGGACGTGGATGTTTTTCTAATTGGAGAAAATATGCAACATTTATTGCGTTTTCTTTGATGTAATTCATTGTAATGGCCTTACGGCCTATAATGGACTGTGTGTGGGTTACGTAACTTGTTAGTGAGCATATTTAAACGGTTAATTGTATTTAACACAACAGTTAAAGTATTGGTGGTTAATAAAATAGCGATTATGCGATTAATTAGAGTATCAGAGCAGCTGTGCTGTGCGTGAGCGTGAGAGAGAGAGGGAGCTCAGCAGTGAGGGAGCGAGAGGGGGGAGGATCTGTGGCATGTTGGGGCAGGATGCAGGCCTGAGTGAGCAGAGGACGAGCCTCAGTCTCTCAAAATGAGTCAGGAGAGGAGGAGAGCGAGACCGGGGAGGAAAAAGTAAAAAAGTAGTAAAGAACTGCTGAGGACCTTTTCTACCTTCTCTCATACACACACACAAATTCACACATTGTTGGTTATGATAGTGTTGTATTTAAAGTGTGCTGTTTTTGATGCTCATGTTTTAGAGTTGCACTGGACTGCTCACACTGTATTCCTGAGGGAAGGGGTGAGTGAGAGAGGCAGGGCTGCTTCCTTCCTCCATCTCTCTCTCTCTCTCTTTTTTTTTTATCCATACACACACTCCTCTACTCTCTGTCCACTAATGACCATAGCTTACTTAGACACAACCCTGCATTTGGGTGTGTTCAAGTAAAGTTCTCTATCTCTGTCTCTCTCTCTATCTTTTTCTCTTTGACTCCCTTGCTCTCTCTCTCACTTCCCCGCCTTCTCCTTCTCTCTCTCTTCCTCCCTCGCTCTCCCTCTCCCTCTTTTTCCGTATGTCTTTTTGAGGAGTGTGGTGTCAAGACAGACACACAGGAGGCTGTAATAAATAGCCAACATATGGTCGCCGGATCTACAGCTTTTAAGGCCCCTCACCCCCAGACATCTCCCTTTCTCTCTGTTCTCTGAATCTCTCTCTCTCTCTCTCTCTCTCTCGCTCTCTCTCTCTCTCTCGGATGAATTCACTTGTCCAGTCAGGCCCCTCTTTACCCCTAAAGATGAATTGTCCTCCTTTTCTCCTCCTCCTGTTATCCCTCAGCTCCTCGCACCAGCAGCATTCAACACATAGCAACCCCTAGCCCCCCTCCCCCTCTACTCACCTACACACCTTAACCGTACCGGCTCGACTCCTGTTAGCTTTGAAGAGGATGTGTCACTTTCGGCAGTTTGGCTCTGAGCCATTGTCTGTCAGCCATGTTTGAGGAGCTCTGTGCCGCTCCAGCCTGGGAATGTTCAGACGATGAGCAGGCCTGACTAAAGTCTGTAGGCTAAAGGTCTCAGTTGACCCTACAGTGGTGCCATTTTAGTTGTGATGTTTGGCACTGAATGCAACAAATACAGCTGAATGCAACAAATACAGAGGCCACTTCACTTTCTGAATCAGTTTTTCTGATTTTGTTATTTATAGGTATGTTTGAGACCTTCTATAAACCAGACAACATTTCTCCCAAATTCCAAATAAAAATATTGTCATTTAGAGCATTTATTCACAGAAAATGAGAAATGGCTGAAATATAAATAAAAATGCAGAGCTTTCAGACCTCAAATAATGCAAAAATAAGTTCATATTTATTTAAGAGATTTAAGAGTTCAGAAATCAATATTTGGTGGAATAACCCTGGTTTTAATCACATTTTTAATGCATCTTGGCATCATGTTCTCCTCCACCAGTCTTACACACTGCTTTTGGATAACTTTATGCCTTTACTCCTGGTGCAAATATTCAAACAGTTCAGCTTGGTTTGATGGCTTGTGATCATACATCTTACTCTTGATTATATTCCAGAGGTTTTCAATTTGGTAAAATCAGAGAAACTCATCATTTTAAGTTGTCTTTTATTTTTTTTCCAGAGCTGTATGTAATTAGAAGGAAACACAGAATGATTGCTCAGCTAAAGTGGATTGCATTTTCAAGCAGGTGTTCTAGGTGGTTTCTTTGATTTTGCTGCTAAATGGTTGCTAAGTACTTGCTTTGGCATTCAAGGGGTTGCTACTTTGTTGCTTGGTGGCTGCTGTGGTATTCCAGATGGTTTCTATGGTTTTGCCAAATGGTTGCTGTGTGGTGTTTAGGCTAGGGTCTTCTTTAGTCTACATGTTTATTTCTGTATTGGCAGCTACAATTTAAGCTAAATTAATTACAATTCTAATGAATTCAATATGATTTAAACATTTTTACTGATCAGAACCCCAACCTTGTTACTAGGGAGTGCTGGCGAGAGGTAGATGCTGATGCTGCTGAATTTGGCCCTCTGCCTGTGGGAATGAATGCTGGCCAGTCTAAAAAAAATAAGCAGGTGTTGCAGTGTCACGTGTGAACAGGAGGCCACAGTGAACAGGAGAGCAGACGGACATTTGAGACTGTTATGATGGTGATAGAGCTGATCACTGGGTAAAATCAGAGAAGCATTAACACCTAGCGGCAGAGATGGCCTGGATTGATTAGTGCTGTCATTAGTACTGATTAAAACATGCTGTAGGAAATGGATCAGTATTACTACTATATGGAGCCGGATCAAATCCTGATCCTTTTTTAAATCTGTTTTACACAATTGTGATCTATTTATACCACTGGCTTTGAGGTGGCAGACATGCATTATTCACAATGTGCAACTGTGAAGCTTGTTTTCTGAGCTGTTTAAACGTCTGCATTGTGGAACAGTTTTTAAATCGGAAAATAAAATGTTGCAGTTTTACAGTTGAAGTTAAAGTTCATATTAGGCAGGTATTTTGCCAAATATGAAGTTGACAAAAGTATTAAAAAATAATATATTTCCATTTACGGCAGCTTTGCCCTTCTATAAGGCCTGTCTCTCTCTCTTTATTGCAGGCCTGTGGTTTGAGGGTGTATGATAGGCTTATCAGATGGTCTTTAACCCATCTACAATATGTAAGGTGTGTGTGTGTGTGTGTGTGCGCATGTGTGTGGAGTCTAAGGACTGCGGGAAACTTCTGAATGAGCTCTCTGTCTCACGCACTACACACTCCAGGGGTCTCACACCTCCATCACCCCCACCTCGAACATACACACACACACACACACACACACACACACACTTCTTCTTTCTCCCCCACTCTACCCTGTGGTGTGACAGTCTAAAACCCATATCTGTACCAGCCAGCCCAATTTTAACTTGCACTTTTGGTTTAGTGTAAAACCATGATAAACTGTATGACCAACAATTGGTGGACACACCATAATATTTCATCTATTTCAGCTACTTTTACGTTTGTCACATACATAGTCATGTGGGAACAGCTAAGGCAAGAACTGATCTTTATATTGACTCTACAGCAATCTAGAAACTTAAAGTATACTATGGGTCGGATTCCCAAACAGGGATTAAGCCTGCCCATATATTTTTTTTCTATCCAAATGCTGTGTAGCCCTGAACTAGGCTTTATCATTCCCTGGAAAGATGACCTTATGTGATCAAATGTTTGTGGACAACCCTTCTGCTAAGTTGTACTCATTGCTACACAGATTTGCAAAACACAGTTGGTCCAGTCTCTGCAGAGGTGTTTTGCCTATAGAATTTTAAGAAGAACTCTCTTGAGCAGATAAAGATGAGCATATTACCTACCATGCCTAATGACAAGCTATGGTAGAGGGGTATAAAGGCCCTTAGCATTGAGCTGTAGAGCAGTGGAACTGGTCTCTGGAATGATGGTGCTCCAATAGTTTTGGGATGTTTTTTGGATTTGAGGAAACATCCTTGACTACTGTGTATGGAGACAAGAAAGGGAATGAGGAAGAAATGGAAGACAAAACAAGGGTAAGAGAGAGCGAGGGAGAGAGCACAAATGGAGGATGAAGAGAAGGAAAGTGCAAATGGCTGAGGTGAGAGAGAGGGAGAGAGAGAGTGGTGGGGGGCAATTTTTTTCCATAGTGTTTGGCATTGTGAGAGGACTTTTCCACCCTCATATACCTCTGGTACCACTGAACACAAACACTCCGACTTTGGCTCTCTCTCTTGCTCTCTCTCTCTCTCTCTCGCTCTCTCTCACACACACTCACACACACACACACACACACACACACATATACCATACCATACCACTCCATACACAACCTCAGTAGTATCACCTCTCTCTTCTCACGCTGGATATTTTTTTCTTTCTTGCAAGGATGTGCAAGAACCTGCGAGTGCATGTGTGTGTGTGTGTGTGTGTGTGTGTTTAAGTGAGAGTGATGGGTGGGAACAGATGTAGTAACAGCAACCCCCTCTAACCCTCGCACTTTCCCAGTGAGGGAGCGAGAATCTTATAACAAGTGCCCCTCCGCCTCTCCCTCGCACAACCGCACAGCTCTAAACTTGCCCCACTGTTGTGCAATCCAATCTATCTCTCCCTGTCTCTCTCAGTTCGTTTGCGCCACACACTCTGCTCTTTCTTCTTCTCTCTACTTTTTTCATTCACTCCTTCTCTCTCTTCGTTCTTGCATAAGATGTTTCTCTTCTGTTTTTTTTTTTCTTTCTCTTTCCTCATGGTTCCTTTACCCTCTCCCCGCTTCCCCCCTCCCATCATCTGTTGCTGTTCATAAAAGTGGCTGGCCCAGCATCTGCTTGCCAAATCAGGGCAGAAGCTGAGCCAATCAGAGCTCAAGGATGCTCGAAGCATGGGGAAATGATATATGACTGCGGTGAGGTGATTGGTGATGTGTCATCTTTGTCAGAAGTGCTCTTACTTGTTTTTTGGTTGTTGTTGTTTCAACCATGACTGGAGTGTGAAGAGGAGTCCAATTTTTAACTCTAATTCTAGATAACTTACTGTATGCTACTGTAGACCATCCATATTGTTGATGTTAAAACAGCTTCCTAACATTGTGTAGGCCCAACTTTGTAGCCAGAACAGCTCTTAATTCATTGAGGTATGGACTGCACAAGACCTTTGTAGTAAGGTGTACTGTGGTATCTGACACCAAGACATCTTTTGGCAATGTGCAGCCTTTGTGTAGTCCTGGGCACCTGGGAACCTGTGTTTTTTTTTTTTTTTTAAACACACCTCAAGACCTGCCTTATGTTTTGGCGATTATCTGACCCAGCTGATTTTGCCTATTTTTATTCCACATTCTACATTTTAAAGTGGCAGTCTATATTATTTTGTTTCTAAACTAAGAGCAAAGTGAAGAAGGGAATATTGTGTTTAAAATATTTATGCAAAAAAAACTGGGTCGCTTTTAGCAGGAGTTCTTCTGGCCACGTCACATGTCTTTACGTACTTATGTCACATGTACAGCCTCTAAAAAAGGATCCTGCTTAGTTTTACTGAACGCGAGCAGCTGGTGGAGCAATGGGGACTTCAGAAGGGGAAACTCAAAGCTCAGTAGCTCATTCACTCAAAGTAAAAACAAAGTGTGTAGTTGAAGTTTCTGACTGAGCACGCTCTCTCTCTCTCTCTCTCTCTCTCTCTTTCTTTCTGTCTGAACATAACCTGGAATCGGATTTATCCGCTCTGAAAGGAGACTGCATCACACCCGCCAAGTTAAAAATGATTCTTCCGCATGCTTGGTGCAATTACCCATTCTCACCTGAAAGGTCTATAAATTCCAAAACTTATGGACATCAGCTTTAAAATTTAGATTCCATCCCATCTGATAATCAAGGATATTCACTTCACATGTCAATGGTTTTAATAGTATGTCTGGTCATTGAATTTCCCCTTTTTACCCTTTTATTCCCTTTGGCAGAATTTCCAACACTGACTCTAAAAGCAACCAGAAATCACTTCTAATTGAGTGAATTTGGCTACTTTAAGGTATGCTGACAAAGCCACAAAAAGTGCTTGCACACTGCTTGTGTAATCTCCACAGAAAGGCATTCCCTGGTCACATGAGCCTAAGGTCACCATGCAGAGTGTCGGGCCACTATAGCTTGGAGAGTGTAAAGCCCCCAAGCATTGGGCTGTGTTGGACTAGAACTGCATTCTTTGGAGTGATAAAACCAGTACTGTTGGAAGTTGGTTGAGCAAATGTCCGCAAACTGCTGTAAAATTAGTGTATCTGATTAAATTAGTACTGATTGCGTTTTATGACTTCTGGAACCTCCTCCAGGTCCACAGTCGCTCTACAGTTTGCATCCATATATTGAAGGTGTGGCCTGAAGTCACAAACTGGGACTATGAATAATGGATGAAGTTGTGCTGGAGTTACTTATTGAGTGCAGATAATCTGGGTAGTGTGAGGGGACGGTTGAAATCTGAGTGTCAGAAGAACTTTTGGCCCCTGATACAGTTCCTTCACTCCCCCCGCTTTCTTTCTCACTCTGTCTCTCTCAGCCATTCTCTTCTCTCCTCTCCTTTCCTGAACAAACATGTCGGTGTTCCTCCTCCCCCTCAGGGCCCCTCCGCATTACCCACCCTGTCGCTTCTGCACATTTGATGCTTTAGCAGGTTACAGATCTTCATGTTTGCTTTCAAACAGGGCTTGCCTTTCGTACTGGGTAAAGCTGTGAGGGTGTTGCTAATCCAGCAGTGAGGTAGGCTAGGCTAGCAGGCTTTAGCATTAGTGTGTTTTTGACCAATAGCTTCCTAGGGATTTCCATCACTTGTGCTACATTCATTGAGACCATTGCACACATCTCTTTCTGGCTCTTGCTGTGTCGCTCTCCTCTCTCTTGTAAGGAGGAAGTGGCCTGAACCGGAGAAGTGTTTCCTGTGGGGCTGTAAACGGGAAATGGCAATTAGCTGAGGGAGAAGCCAGCTACTTCATCTTTTTCACTTTAGTGCTTTCTCTCCCTCCTACTTTCTCTCCTCTCTTTCTCTCTCTGTCTTTTCATCTTTACATATTTCCCTGTATCCTCCTTTCTCTATGCTTCTTTCTCAGGGATTCCCCTCACTTTTGTTTCAGTCAGTTTTTTTTCCCCAGTCTTTTGTTGCTTTTTAGGACAGCTTTTATCTGATCACACCAATTCTGCATCTTCTTTTTGTTCGTTCACTGTGCAGTCATTGTGAATTGGTCAGTGTTTTTCTGCTTAATGATGCTGCTATGAAATCCAACCAATCAGATAATTTCTGTTGTTGCTAAATAATACAATTGGAAGACATTTAAGCATCAGATACTTTTCCTTAAATTCAAAGAAAAAAAAAGTGTTTTGCACAAATAGGGGTGGGCAATATTATATCGTATACAATATATCGTGACACAGAAATATCATGATATTAAAAATCCATATTGTGATAATAGGGCTGTTCTGTCTTAAAAGTAGTCTATTATTTACTGTGAAGCTTTAGGTGTATTTATTGTATAATTGTTTTAGTTTGCAGTTTATATGCATGCACTAAATATTCTGCAATATTATTTGCTGCATTATATTATTTTATGCATTATTTATTTATGTTGCCACATTATGATTATTCTGTTATACTATTATACTATATTCCTGAAATTAATTAATTATTTTAGTTTTCCTATATCGCCAAGTATATCGTTATCGCAAAAATACCCTGAAATATTGTGATATTATTTTAGAGCCATATCGCCCACCCCTAAGCACAAATAATATCATAATATCCAAAATGGATTTTTTTTTTTTTTAGAGTAGCACAAAATATTTTACTTTTTTACCTGATGTCCTCTAATGAATGAGATTTTATTTAGCACTCACTGTCAAGTCACCCTTTCACCATTCCAAGTTTTTTTTTTATTTAAAGTTAACTCCCCCAACTAATATTGACAATTTCAGAAGGTGTATTGGATGAGGAGATTTCTAATATATACATGTGTTTTTTTTGTATTTTAAAGCCATATATAGCCTCTAGTGTTATTGTTAGACATAATTGGCTTTTTTTGTTAATGTCTCTTTAATGCTGATATATGTAAATGATTGGCTGTGTTGTAATGTGCCTCACCTAAAAAGCTGCCAGTGCTGAAACAGTCCTTCAGAATGAATGAGAGGGACTGAACAACGGTATGCTGAATAGGTACATTTATGTAAATTCAATTAATTGGAAAGGGGCATGTGTTTTTTCCCTTATAATTTTAAATTTACATTTGAATTCTTAAAAAAAAATTGTTCTAAAGACAATAAAGGAACATTGTCTGTGATTTGGGCGCTTTAATTGTATTTAATGTAATGAGTTTTCCATAATTTTTTTTAATGGCCCATTCATGATGAAATTCTACACAGTAGTTATAAAGTATTTAAAAATCAAGTGAAATAAATTATGGACTTCAGTACTTTAGGGGTACTTAATAACGTAAAACAGAGATTATTTATTTGACCTCCACTCATGTGCTTGTGTAGTCATGAGACAGACAGACAGACACACCGACCGTCAGACACACACACACGTAAACACTCTCTCTTGTGCCGTGTGGACAGGTGCTGGAGTCGTAAAGCACGCACAGGGCCAGAGCCATGTCAGAGTGTGCTATGCCTCGTCTCTCAGGCTGGGGTAGAGGACACTCTGCTCTGTACACTGACCCTTTACCCCGGACCAACAATTAGACTGGGCCTCTATTACAGCAGCTTATTCAGCTACTGACGTGATGGTGCTTTATCACCACTCCTGGTTGTTGTGTAGAATTAAATTATTAAATTAATTACAGTGGACTGGGGAAAGGCCCTATAATTTGACACTCTTTATGGAATGACTCCCTAAATAAGACAGAACATGAGTGAATTTACATTATTTTTTAATGTTAAAGTGTTCAGTAAAGCAGTAGAACTGAACTAAATATACCTGGTTCCTCTCTTGCAGTGATGGAGAGTTTGGTGGAGGAGAAAAGACCCTCAGAGGTGCTCAGCTCTTCACTTAGCACCAAGGAGACCAAGCAGCAGCAGAAGGAGGAGACAGAGAAAGCCATCCTCACACCGACACAAGAGAAACACACAGGTAAGAATGACCACACCTAGCTGAGAAACAAACTCTGAAATATTGTGTTATATCACCCACCCCTAATTATCACATTAGAAAAATACTTTTTTGCTGTTTTTAGCAACAAAAAAAAAAAGAAAAACACACTGTTTTCATTTTTTATTATATATCTACTAAAGACAGATTTTATATGTCCAGTATTATTTATTTGGATAAGTGTGGATAATGAATTTGGTCGTAAATCATATATAAATAATTTATAGTCATGCATAGACCTATTATGTAGTCAAACAAACAAAAAAACTTACAATAAAGTCCACAAAACATTCACTTAGTTCTTGCATGAAAAAGGAGTATTGCCATGTTTTAGAGATAAATGCATCAGTGTATCTATCTAATTGATTATATGTATTTTTAATTTATTATACATTCATTCTTCGTCAAACCGCTTAATATATTCTTGGTCTTGGGGGCAGCCATTGGGTACAAGCTAGGATATACCCTGGACAGGAAGAATTATTATACAGTTATTTATTAAACTATTCTATCATAATCAAAGTTTGCAAAGTTTCACTTATATTTGGAAATCTCTTTAGAGAGTCCAAGAGATTTGGAGGACAGAATGTCAGAGAGGATGGATGGACAGTTCACAGCAGAGGATGGGATAAATGGAGTGGATGGAGAGGACCTGTCGTCCATCAACTCAATGATGAGCACTGTGATGAAAGCAACTCTGAACGGAGGAGTGCAGACAGCCTCCAGCACCCCCACCAAGACCCCTAACAAGAGCCCGGGCGCCAGCCGCAATGGCAGAAAGAGCCAGGTACAAGTATGTGTTTTAAATATACAAGTACACACAAGTACACCTATTTGTTTTTCTTTTCCAAAAAAATCTCTTTTATTCCTTTAGAATTATTTATGTCCATTTATGTTAAATGTGTATTAAATAATTAGGCATAAATGGACTTACAAAGGTACCATTTTACTGACTGAGATTTCATTTCATCACTTTTAACATGTGTGAATTTGCATATTGTACATTGAAATCCTTTGAAAGTCAATATTAGGGTTTTTCTTTTCTTCTCTAAAGTTTTTGTATATGGTAACGGTGTATTAGTAAGGCCTCATATTCAAACTTTAAATGACTTCAACACACACACGTGGACACACGCAAAGCTTTGTACACTCACTCTCACAGATGCTCTCATTTGTCCATTTAAAATAAGCACTGGTGTTCACCGCAGCCTGCCAGCAAGTTTCCAGCTGCCGCTGCACATAGCTGCATGTCCAATGCACTCAACAGATGCTCTCTGGCACACTGCTGCCAGTCACACTCAGACCAGCTCAGCACAGCAGGTTCTAGACTTTGAAGGAGTCAGGAGTCCGGTATTAAAGCTTTGATTATTGAAGATGATGTAGCTACTGAAAATAACTACAATAATAATTATTAGATTTCTTCGTTGATTTTCGTATATTTAATCTAAACTTAAATGATAGAAAACACGATTAAAAGTACTTACTTTTGATGAATAGCACACCTCCATTCTCCCACAGCGTGCCGAGATCCAGAACTTTTAACAGTTTGTCCGAACACCCTTCAGACTGGGTGATAGGGGGCATAATTTACCCTGATAAATCGCTTTTCTCACCGCTATCCAGCTCAAAGTAGCTCCACACCTCCTTGCTAGAATCCGGAGAACCATGACATTTAAAACGAGGCATTATTAACTTAAAAAGTGCATAAGAAGCTTATTAAAAACACTTTTTACATCGTATAACGCTAGCTTCGGCTCCGAGCGCCCCCATTACTTAACTGGGGGCTATTTATCAAAGGTAAGTACTTTTTATCATCTTTTACTTCACCCGAAACCATTTTACACTACAGTTCTCCTTTAAGTAGTTAAGAAAAGTGCACTTAATGTTTCTTAAATTATAAAAACTTTTTTTTGAAAAGAAGCATCTCAGCCTCTAAGCATCTCTGTGAACTAAAGCAGTTTCACCATCAGCTTACCTTATTTACTTTAATCAATCAAGGTTGATTAATCAATCAACCTTTATTTATACTTATGGTAAACGTTTAGGGAGATTTTTTCATAGCCGATAATAATTACAAATCATGAGAATTAAATGAAGCATTTAAAAACATCTGTAAAATGAGAGGTAAAATAAAAAAAAACATGAGATAATGTAGATATTACATAATAGAGTAATAAAACAACTAAGTATGGAAAGTATACAAATGATTTAAAACCAAGGATTTAAATTTAATAAGCAATTACAAAATAAATCAGATTATCAAATAAAATGACTAAAAGTCTAAATAAAAAGTGCAATAATTACACTAGGAATCTTGGGAGATTTGATAAACTAGTTTGTTAAACTAGTTGTTTGATGAGAAACGCAGATATAATAAGTCTATATAAAATATTTGATTACAGTACATTTATCATATTTAAATTTAAACTAAACTAAGATTCACATTTTGTCAGAATCAAAAATGGCAGAAATGGACATAAAAGATATTTGTGTGACAATAACAGTATGTATTCTGTATCCAGACTGAAATAATCCTCAGCCAGCTCCACGTTACAGAGGAGATGACAGGACGGTGATAGTGATGTTGTAGTCTTGTCTTTGTGCCGGTGCCTGGTGCACTGAATGTGCTGAGCCGCAGTGATATACGAGACGTCCATTAATATAGCAGCTTGGCAAAAGTGCTGCTTTTTGATATGTGGCTTATGAGCACGGCTACAGGAACGGCTGTATTTTATAGGCTGAGCCGGGCTGATGCGGTGGCGGGAGTGTGTGTGGCTCGAGGGCAGGTGTGTGTAAAAGTGTCAGAATGGTGTGTGTGTGTGTGCATCAGCTGTAAGAGAGGATGGCATGACGCAGATGATGGAGTGTGTGTTACTGCAGACAGAGTGCGCTCCAGTGTTGAGACGGAGTGACACATGGTCCTCTGGCCCTCAATCCTGCTTTTGTCCACACTGCTCAGCCTCACATGGCTCCAATTAAAGCGTGCACTTTCAGGCCTGGAACTGCCCCTGCGCAGCACAACAGGTGCTGCTTCAGACCCTAAACTAAAGTCCTCAGCGCTTCAGACTCTGGAAACATCTTGTTTTTAGAGCTGTGTTTTTGTATTTTTACCTATTTTGTATTATATTAAGATTTTGTTTAGATTTGGAAATTTAGTGACCTTTCAACAAGATGCTTGATTAAACTATTATTATTATTATTATTATTATTATTATTATTAATACTGAAATAATTGAGCCATTTTAACAAAATATCATACATCATAAAATATATCCTTCCATTTTTGTAGAAATCTGGCTCCTTTTTATGTTTTTATTTTAAGTCCCTTAATGAATAAAAAAAATCTATATAGTGCGTTTTTAGTTTATAATCTAAAAAAAGCTTTCCCAATTAGAGAATAACAACTAGTTTCACTTCATAGAAATAGTTACTAAATAGTTATTCATTGAAAGGATTCAATTGTCAAATTAATATTTGAAATAAATTAATACAAGAGCTTATGTAGATTTGAAATTTAAATGATTTATTGTGTAATGTAAAAAATAAAAAAATATGTCTCATTTTATCCCTTTTTTGTCATTATATGAGTGTCAACTTTTGCATACTACACACTTCTGGACTATTTTAATGCTTATTTTTTTAATATGCTTAATTGAACATTACAAAATACAATAAATGTGCCATGAACTACAATTATAGGACATTTATATATGTTGTGATTTTTCAGCTCATTTTAGAACACAAATTATATTTAATATATTTTATGATTTAATTATAATTCATTATTTAGTTATCATTTACAGTAAAACGTTTATTTGTCATTTAAAATGTCAGGAGGGGGTCACAATATGTAAAATGTGCCATAATCTTTGTTCATGCCTTGATTTCTATATTATTTTCCTCTGAATATGTTAAATCTAAGCAAAAAGAAAAGTCTTAGAAACTTCAATTCTCAGAGTGACACATCTTTGTTTCTATTTTATGTATTTTATGTATCTATTTATTTATTTATTATTATTATTATTATTTTTTTTTTTTTGGACAGCAGTGCCAAAACCATATGCATGAGCATCACTGCATGTATGAGCATCATTAGCAGAATCTACAGTGTGCTATGGCGTGTTGTGAAACTGAATTCTAGGCTAGTCTCTTTATTTCTCCTGAAGAAGTGCTGCTTTCTCAGGCTTCTGACTCTCTTTTGAGGAAACAGAAGAGGCTTATGACGAGTTATGTAATTGGGTGGATTAACCCCACAGCAGCAGCAGGGCAGACGGGCACTGCTGAACCCGGCCACGCTGGTAAACAAGCCCTGCACTCTAACACAGGTGTAGGGTCAGGTGACTGCTGACCTGCCTCAAAGTTCACAGGTTACCAACTGTGAGACTGTGAAATTTTGTCCCCCATTTATCTGAGTGAATCTGAGGATTTTCTTGATTTAAATGTCTCTGATCTGTACAGGTCCTCTTAACAAGGTGTTACACCACTGGTGTGTAGGTTTGTTTACATCCCATGTAACACAGATTAAGTGCGACTTGATGATGCTTAATATGTTCTGTCTAATCCTGAACATCTTCTTAAGGCTGTCAGAAAGTTTCCGTCTGAAGTAGAGGATGTGCGTATTCATGCTTTTACTGAATAAGTGTTTTATTAGTGTTTAGTTTACAACTTAATAAACAGAAAACTTCTAAACTTCTAAAACTGCAATAAACTGAAGAGTCCTGCCACACACTAGTTATAGAAACATTTTCATTTATCTGAAGTTGTGTTTAGGCGATGTTTTGAGCATTTTGGCTCCAGATTTAAATATTTCTGCTCAGATCCATCACACCTTGACTTATACCTCCCATCTAGCTGGAGAATTATTAACTTATCCTAACTTCAAACCGTGTGTCTGGATGCAAACTGGATTTTGTGAGTCATAGTTAGATCCAGTAACAGCTTTCCATCAAAACTGTGCCAAAAAGACTTATTCCCATCCTGGGCAGGGAAATACAAGGCTGTACAAGCATATGGGAACAGCATATAGATTTTATAGATTACACAGACATTTCAGACTTGAGAATGTGTTTATAGAGTGTTTATAATATGGCAAAAAATTATTTATAGCAATATTGGCAAAAATTAATGTTATTGCTAAGGTACTGTTTATGAAATATATTTTTTTATTCTACTGAATGTATTGAACTTTTACTTATACTAAAATATTTATTCTTTTGTTGCAACATTGTATATCCTTAAAATTAATTAAAAAAATTCAATGTTTTGTTCTATCGCCAGGAATATTGTTATCGCAAACATGTGCTGAAATATTATTATAATATAAATATATTACGGCCATATCAATTAAAATAAATGCTATACTAAAGTGAGCATTGTAAATAGCAGGACAGATAGATGGGTCCTAATTTTTCATTTCAATTGATTTCAATTTAAGTTTATTTCTATAGCACTGTTCACAACAGTATGTGTCACAAAGTGGCTTTACAGAGAAAAACAAACAAATTGACTAAAAGTAGTATTCATATTTGCATCAATTTAATTAAATTATCACTATTCACATTAATTTAAAAGAAAATGTATACATATGAATTGCAAATAAATAAAATTTCAGTGATTTTAATACAATTTTATTTAAATGTAATACATACATATATGTCCTATTCTTCTATTCAATATTAATTGTACGATTATTTTTATTAATTTTATTATTTTTTATTATTTTTATTAATACTGTATATAAATGTGCACACACAGCGTGTTTTACCCCTGTAGAGAACTGTGCCAATAGATTAGGGATCTCTGGAGCAGATAAATATGGGCCTATTGGCCTTATGCTTATGCCAGGGTGTACATTCCCACAGTACTGAGCTGTTGAGCAGTGGAACTGTGTTCTCTGTAATGGTGGTGCTCAGGTTAATACTTTTTGGATGGGGTGAATAGATCCTGGCATCTTGACCTCACTATCACACATATGTGCATGCATGATGTCACTAAATGCAATCCAATCCTCACAGCAGTTTATTAACGAACAGGCATCCTGATATCCAGGCATCCTACAGTGATACGCCATATAGTGTAGTGTGTAATGTAGGTTTTTTTTGTTTGTTTGTTTGCTTACACAATAGGTTATGTGTAACTAAACGATTGCCCTGTGCAAGTCAAATAGTATAAGTGTGTGTGTGTGTGTGTGTGTGTGTGTGTGTGTGTGTGTGTGTGTGGGTGTGGGTGTGTGTGTGTGTGTGTGTGATGCTGTGTGTGATGGCATGACATGCAGTGTGGATGTGGCCTTGTGGGCCTGCAGTGTGCGCTGTGCAGAGCTCCACACCAAGCTCAGAGTTAATGATCTGCTCTACTGTCAACATCAGTGGGAGGGAGCACATGGTGTGGGGTTACACTGATCTGCCACTCAAGGTGAACGAGAAAAACACACACACACACACACACACACACACACACACTCCTGTGCACAAACTAACCAACTACTTCCAATCAGGATGCTCCTCTCACACACACACACAAAGAAATTAGTGAGAGAACTTTAGACTGAACCAGAACTTTGAAGTAATCGTCTTTTTGTATCTGGATTAAATTTGCAGGATTAGTCTGTGTCACACAATAGAAACCAAACCACTGAGTGACAATTCAAAGAGACGGATTGTTTGAGTTACTGCCAATTCAACTCAAGAAGAGATTCAGTCTCAATTCAGCTGAACAGAACGTATAAGAGTCCACATCATACTCCCATATTTGTCCAGCTCAGTATTTATTTAGCCCAATATCTTACATATACAGGGAGGACTGACTAAACCACTCAAGGTCACAAAGCAAGGCCTCACTCCCTGCCACCAGATGGGACTTTACCCACACTTTTTTTCTTTTTAAACCTGCACACAAGACAACCAAGCAATATGAACAGAATAAAGAACTGGATTAATGCATTTGCTGCATCATGGAATATACAAAATATATCTTATGTATATGGTTATAGTTTTCTTATGGTTTATATGCATGCATAGCTGCTGACGTATCTGAGACATAGAAGAGATGTATAATTCAAGTATACCTAAATAATGAATAAATGTTAAAAATAAAACAAAACTTTTATTGTTTAATTTTAATAGCATTTTTTCATATTGTTTCTACAAAGCTCCTAACTATCCTTAACGTCTTCATATCTTAACTAGCCTATTTCACTCCGGGCTCCTCCAAAGGCTCAAATGATGTCACTTCCTCTTTGTGGTGTCATTTAAATAACCAGTGATTTACTTATAAATAAATAATTTAAAAACCAATTTAAATTATGGGTTTTAAGACAATCTAAATATATGTACAGATTGTTTTTTCTTTTTACATTTTATTAAGAATGATTTTGTCTTGTTAGATTAAATATATTGTATATATTTGATTAAAATAAAATAAAAATATTCAATGTTATTTTATATGCAATGTCACAGTGGTCAAGACTGACATAAAATGACTACATACTTAAATAAAATTGTACTTTTGAGAATTTTTTTTTTCTTCATATAATTGTAAGCTCTGGAAACTCACTCATTAATTAATTCATTTATTGATTTATTCAACTGTCTTGTGGCTTAATGGATTTTATCAAATGTCGTGGATGCATGGATGCTCATAAAATGACCACATATCGAATGTTGTCTTAGTAATTCATTATCTTGTGGTATAATATGTGAGATATTGTTATTTATGTTTAATGTAAGTTTGGAATATTGATTATTTAATATGTCTATGTCGTCTTTTTATTTTAGGAAACCAAAGATAGCTCTCCCCTTGTCTGCCCACTGTGTGACAAAAGCTGTCAAAGCCAGCACCAGCTTACAATGCACATTCGCCAGGTAACACACACACACACACACACACACACACAATATAATTTGCCTAGTGCCAAATTAGTGTGCAGCTTTGCGCAGTTCTCAATGTCCCTAAATTGTTTTTCACTTGTATTTTCTGTAGCATAACTCTGATGCTGGAGCAGCAGATCACTCTTGCAGCATCTGTGGAAAGTGCCTGAGCTCAGCCAGCTCACTGGACCGTCACATGCTGGTGCACAGCGGGGAGAGGCCCTACAAATGCAGAGTGTGTAGCCAGACTTTCACCACCAACGGCAACATGCACAGGTCAGCACTGCTTCTAGGTGGCAGGATCTAGGCCATTTTTTAAGCAATATATTGCCCCAGAAATAATTATAAATAAATTGTATTATTGTCATTTTAAGGCCACTGTATTATCACTGATGATGATAAAATAGCTTGATCATTTCTGTATTTACACATTATATAATTGAACCATGAATAGTATGAATTGTTTGGACATTGGAATTGGAATATAAAAATATTTAAATATTCTAATGAAATATGTTAATTGGCTAATTGAAGTTATATATATAAACTTCAATTATATTATATTATATTATATTATTACATATTATATTATGTATATGTATCGAAGGGTTGATAGCCACAGGGAATTGTAGGTGGCACCTGAGCATGAGGCGTTTCACAGAAATAGTGTTCTGGTATTGATGGGAGCCACCGAGACAATTATGTGCTATTTGGTAGTTGGGGACAGGGCCAAGTGCACACAAGTCTGAACACTGTGTATGAATATTTGTGCAGGTGACTCATCTGCAGTGGTGGTTTATCAGGAGTTGGTTTGCGTGTTTCACATAGAAAGAAAGAGAGAAAGAGGTAGAGGCAGAGACATGAGCAGAGCAGGAGCATCCAGACACCTGTGGCACTCTGCCTTCATGCTTAGCTACTGAACAATCAGCTCTAATCCCCAGATTACCAGTACCTGTGTATCCTAGTGGCTGAAGTCGTTTGTGTGTGTGTGTGAGAGAGAGAAAGAGTTGCATGCCAGGAGAGGCATGTTCTGCTCTGTATCTACTTAAAGTGGTGTTCAGTTTCTCATGTACTATAATAACAAAAGTGTTGGGACACCTGCTCATTAGTTGTTCCTTCCACTGTTTTTGACTGTCCATGGTCTTTCCAATTCCTTTCAAAGTTTGATTGTGTTCGAGAGGTCAGGATGTAGGATGATAATCACCCAGCACCAACTCATCCCTAACTCCATCCTTATCCCTAACTCCATCCTTATCCCCAACCCCATCCTTATCCCCAACCCATCACCAACTGCATCCTCAACCCAACCCAACCCCATCCCCAAGAATTCCCCAACTCATTCCCGACTCATCCACAACTCATTCCCAACTCATCTGTCAGTATTTAAAGATTCTCCTGAGGCAAGTCTTTAAGTCTTTGTGTTGTTGATCAGTTACAGTCCTCAGACCTCACCCTGATGCTCCTCTGCCAGCCTGCCTCGATGGGGGTTACACATTGGACGAGTGTGCTACTGAGATAAATAGATGGGCGTTGGTGTGTGTGTGTGTTTGTGTGGAGGTGCTCGTGACTCTGCACAGGATAGACAGTTTGTTGTGAAAGGAGGGAAGCCAGCAGGAAATGGAGGATGACTCTGAAGCCCTTCCCCCATCTCTCTACTTTGTGGTATCTCCTAGCAGCAGGCCGTGATGGTGGAGGGGTTAACGTGAACATCCTCTCTGGGTTACAGGGGGTGAAGGTGTGAAGCATGAGTCGGGGGTCTAGAGAGACGGTAGAGAAACAGTAATCTTCAGTTATCTCTTCAGAAAGACCATGAAAGAACGTTATGTTTATGGTCTCTATGTCCTGTAAGCACTGATAGTGTGGATGCATGTATACATAGCTACTTGCATTATCATTGTAATACGTTTTTAGACTTCATTTGTATGCTCTGGTCTGAATCGGTGGAAAAAAAGTATTGCAAGGAATCTTGGAACATTTTTCCCTTGGATTGGTTGGGTTTGTTGTCATACAGGGAAAAATCCAAGCACACCAAAATTCATCACAATAAATAATGTGAGATCATAGTCTATGCTTATTGGTACCTGTGTGGGACAGGAGCTAAAAGTAAATACAAAAAGAAGGTCCTGTGTTCTGGACTACAGGAGTATTTGTAACTATAGGAGGAGTTTAGCTCAAATTTGTAGAGTACAATTGATATTTAGGTCAGATGGAGGTCAGGGTCACATTCCCACCACTAACTAACCACTACAGAGTTCATATGCGACCATATGGGACTAGTCTAGGGCCAGCTAGAACAGTAGTAGCTGTGTTTTGCAATTGTATTGCTAGAAACTGTGATGGCGATATGCCTCTAAAACATTGTAAGAGCAGTGATGTGACATATTTCACACAAAATAACTACATTCTACAAACATTTATAGGAGAAACATAACTTTCAACTTTTCATAAATTTTCATCATGAAAAAAAAACATATGCGTAGAACTGCCAGATGCAGATCATCATTTTGCCCAGTAATTAGAGATATCTTACACCCTAGTTTACTCCAGATCAAACCTGTTTATGCACATCACTTTGTGTATCAGTAAATAAGATCAGTTTTCTCAGCATGCATCAAAGTGATGCTGTAAATCATTCTGTACAGTGCTCTAAATGTTCATGTGAGCTGGTTTCAGTGTGAAGCTGTTGATGAGTTGCGAGCTGCTGCTGGTTAGCACATTTCTATAGTGTGATGACTGACGAGTAGAGAATCTGGTCTGTCCGCCTCTAGACCGGCCTGTTTGTCTTTCTTTTCCATCCCCTGTCTCCCCTGGGTCTCAGTGTGAGCTGCATTCAAAGATTTCTTTTAACAAATCTTTTTATTTTCTTCTATTTCTTTTATTCACTTTTCTATGTTTGCGTAAATCATTTTGAATAGTCACTGTGTGTTAAAGGTGCTATGCCAAAAAAAAAAGTTCCTTACCTTGATGCTGCACTGACATACATTTAAAAAATGACTTGAAATTAAGGTTTTTCTTTTTTTTGTTTTATAATCGCCATATAAGACTTCTGAGTAAACCAAAAAAATCCTTTTTTTTATTGTTCATGGTGATCTGTTTTAAAGATACATTTTAATTTTTCTAAAATTATACTGTGCCAGGAGAGGATAGACAGCTGTTAAGCATTACCTTAGCTAAATATAGAGCCATATGAAAGAGCAATTAAATATTATTAATTGTTGAACGTGCAGGAAGTGTCTCTAGTCCCTTGAAACTAAAACAGTGTGAAGAATGTGGAGTCAGTGGCGTAAAAATTTGCTCTCTTAAAGGGGCAGTTACTTTCTCATCCAAATTATGGGACATGTTCAAATAGTTTGATCTTTTTAATGAAAATGTTTTAAAAAATAGTGGAAAAAATAGTGGTAATGTAACCACTTAAAATAGCACCCTTACATCAAAGTTTTCATCATTAAATCTAGTTTGATATATTGTTTCTCAAAGTTCTGATTAAACAACTACGCTGTGACACAAAAGCACATAATACTGATACTGACTCAGAAACACAGGGATCTGTACAGAAGTACAGGAGTTTGTGTTGTCAGGCTGCTGTTGCAGAGCCTGATGCATGAGGAAGTTGTCTATGTTACTGGCAGGGAGGCAGCCATTTTGTGCCAAAGCATCACATGGAAGGGGGTAGGGAGGAGGGAGTCGCCGTTGCCTTGGAGAGAGAGGATCACAACTCTGCAGAGGAGAGAGGGGTGCAGGGCCGCGAGCTGATTGGCTGCTTTTATTTGCTTTAACTCCTCCGGCATTGGTTACACTGTTCAACGGCCACAGGGTAGTGCTTGAGTAGAGAGTGCCCTTGGTGTGACATTGCATTGAGAACTTTCTGACACGACAGCGCCCCCTGCCTCTGCTGTGAGGCACTGTGCTGTGCTGGAATGTCTGTCCTGGGTTAGATGGAACAGGGCCTGTTAAAGCATCAACAGGTTTTATGGTCCTTTACAGATTAGCTAGCTGGCTCTGGAAAAAAAAAAAGAAAAAAAAAACCTCTAAATAAACACTCCTGACCCAAGGACAGGAAGCAGGTCTTCTGCAGCAGGTCATAAAAATGAAATGGATTTATCTGAGTGTTTAATCTTTGGGAGTTCATCCCAGGAGGAGGAAAGGAACGGTTGGTAATAAGACAGTTCAAGTGGCAGCTTTATTATCAAGCTTTATTGAGGCCATATAAAAAAAACTTTTATTGGGTTTACATTGTATTATATATGTGTGTGTATATGTGTGTGAATGTATATATTAAGAAGGTTGCAGTCATCTGTATTAATCTATAGGGCTATAAGGTGATCCCCATCCATTCACGCTTTGCTGACTTGGCAGTGCCTTAGTAAGTTTGCTGCGATTGGTCAGACCCGAGGTCAGAGTCCAGAGCTCAGAGCCCAGAGCAGCGAAATAGTCAGGTCCCCACATGGGCGGCCAGTTTACTGCCTGCTATTAATAAACCACTGACTGAAAGCTGAAACCCTGAGGACCAGAGTTTGGCTGACCTTTTTTCACACTCTCAGACAGAGACACTCTCACATGAGCGTTACAAAAGCACAGCTTCCAAAAGACAAAGTCTTCAGGCTGCAGGGATGCACAAACCCATCCTGATTTTGGTTGATCGTTTCTGTGTCAGTGGAAAAAACACACACTCTTATCAGAGCAAACCTGTTGCATAAGAGTTCTGTAAGCTTTGATCCTTTGCCCAGGTTGGCTTAGCTGGTTTAAAGCCTTTTCACCTCTCGCTGGTGAAAAGTGGAGCGTGGGAGACAGACATACATGCATGCAGGTAGTGAGGAGAAGAAGAAGAAGAAAGGAGAAATGCATAGCAGTGGTTTTATACAGACACTTTTGGAATAAACTACCCTACCCTTATGTTAAACCCCACAGTGCACATTTCTAAACTCTGTTACCCTCCACTTCCTGACTACCAAGATGCAAAAGGATCCAAGAGGACTTGCCTCCAGCCCTCTTCACGCAACATTGCCCGTCCCTTTTGCGCTGTTTTTCTTGAGGCTGGTCCCCTAGCCCTAGACTCCAGTCCATGTAAGGGCAAACGCAGACTCCAGGATAATTGCAGGGGTTTCAGTCCATTAGTGCCTTTCCTCATCCTGCATTTTCCATCAGGAAGCATGGAGACGGGATGCAGAAAGATTCCTCTCTCCACTAACGTTCAGAGATAATCCATCCTTTAATTATTCCAGCATTCCAAGCTTTCCAGACTTAATAACCCACCCAGGGGTTCAGTTAACTGATTTGCAAAGTGGAGAACCACTGCTTTGAATGGAAGCCACATTGGTGTTGTTTGTAGACTGCTCATTTTTAGTCTCATTTTTAGTGTTTTTATTAGTTGAAACTATAATTAAGTCCATAATAAAGTATTCATTTGTGTCGGAGGAGGTACTAGTGTGTTAGTCTTTATCCTCCTGGTGTTGTGGCATCACTAGTGATAGGGGGAGTCCTGAACCCACCTAAGTGGGTTGAGTTTATTGGGTGTATAAATTGGAGAGAAAATAGGAAAAATGAAATCAAAAAGTAGCTTATAAAGTTATCAGCTGAACTGATCAACCTGTTCTGTCCTTAAACACTTAAATTGAAGTCTGTCCATCTTTACCTATCTACAGGCACATGAAGATCCACGATAAAGACCCAGCCATCCCCGTTCCTACCAGCCCTCCATCACCAATGAAACGGAGACGCTCCTCCACAGCCAAGAGGAAGCTCAGCCATGATGATGAAGTAGATCGAACTGATGAGCCTCCCAGCAAAAAGGTCAGACTACTAGGTCTCAATCAAGTGATCATAGTTTTACTCATCAATAGTTTGTTCCTTGGTGCTGGAAAACTTATCAGGAATCATTCGTGTACTGTAGGGTCACTTAAGATAAGGACAAATTACCCTTGTCTTGGAATTTAATTGTACATAATAAGTGCAAAATAACCAGAGTGAGAAACAGCTTCATTCCTATAACTTTTCATGTTAGTGATTTCTATTCATAATCATCCATGTAACTTGCTGTTACTTCCCTACTCCTTCACATTATGTGTATTTATCTTATCTATTTTCTTATTGCATTTTTTATTTTATTTTATTTTGTCTTTATATTTATCTATTTAAAAATTGCTCTTTAGGTGTAAACTGGACCATGAGAATTCAATTTCGTTCCACCTCATGTACCACATGTGATGTAAAATTACTATAAATTCTCCTTGAATACTTAAATTATTTTATTATTTTGATATGATCTTGTGTGAACTAGTTTTAAATATATAGATACTTCCAATATATTACCCAGCCCTAGATTGCAGTACAGTTACATTGCTTTATATTTACTACAGTATATTTAACAGGAAATTCCTTCCATTCTCGTGTTCCCAAAGTTTAATATTTGTACCCAAAGGAAGCCAGAGAGGTATAAGGTCTTCTATATGTGTGTGTCTGACAGCTTCTTTCTGTTACAGGTTGCAGAGGATAATGGAGTGGATGAGCCGGCACCTACTAAAGTGCAGGAGGAACCGCTACCATGCCCTATCTGCTTTAAAACCCTCAGCTCTAAACATGACCTGGAGGTCCATATGGAAAGCCATCCTGATGCTACTCTCAGGTACAAAAAAAACACATGAAACACTGTGGACTTTTCCACTTAAAAATAATTCAGTCCATTTAGAGTACACGTATAAATGCCACATACAAAAAGCCTGCAAAGCATAATGATATGATAATGAGCAACAATAAAAATCCAGTGGCAGCTCCCCCAGTTGCTAGGTAGGACAGTTAGACATGGTAGTCGTCCACTGTTGTAGAGCAGGACTGTTGACTCTTTGTTTGACGTGGGAGCTGTGTTGCTGGGACACACGAGAGGCTGGGCTTTGGGCTGGACCGCTGCAGTTGCTGGGAGATTATAGTGGCATTCTTTGTGCTGAAACAGTCATAATTTAACACATCCGAGCACAGAGGGGCTGGAGAGACCCCCTCTCGCTGGTATACCAATTAATCTGCTTTTGTTACGCGACAGTCGACGGGCGCAAAGTTTTAGGTTTTACAGTTTAAAAGTATTTGGGATATAAAAAATAAAAAAAAAATTCTCACATTTAACATTGCTCTTGTATAACTGTTATTATTTACTTTTAGGATAATACAAATATCCAGAAACAGTTTAGCGCTCTTCTTTTTAAAGAATAAAAAAGTTACATAATAAATTAGTTAATTCAGAGGGAATGGAGAGTCCCTCTCTCTTTGTTATAGTAATTCATTTGCTTTTGTTTTTGGACGGTTAGTTTTAAAGTCGAAATGTCTTTGGGATATACATATATTACAGTATGAGTATGCAGCTCTGAAAAAAAAGAGACCACTTAAAAAATGATGAGTTTCTTTGATTTTACCAAATTGAAAACCTCTGGAATATAATCAAGAGGAAGATGGATGATCACAAGCCATCAATCCAAGCTGAACTGCTTGAATTTTTGCACCAGGAGCGGCATAAAGTTATCCAAAAGCAGTGTGTAAGACTGGTGGAGGAGAACATTCCAAGATGCATGAAAACTGTGATTTAAACCAGGGTTATTCCACCAAATATTGATTTCTGTACTCTTAAAACGTAATGGATATGAACTTGTTTTCTTTGCATTATTTGAGGTCTGAAAGCTTTGCATATTTTTTGTTTTTTCAGCCATTTTTCATTTTCTGCAAATAAATGCTCTAAATGACAATATTTTTTTATTTGGAATTTGGGAGAAATGTTGTTAATAGTTTATAGAATAAAATAACAATGTTTATTTTACTCAAACATATACCTATAATTAGCAAAATCAGAGAAACTAATTCAGAAACTGAAGTGGTCACTTATTAGTTTTTTTCCAGAGCTGTTTATGATCTGTATAAGTACTTTACAGTTTGAAACGTCCACAGGCTATTTTTATTATTATTTATTTGTTGGCATTGCACTTGTATAGCAGTAATAATGCACTTTTACAGAAATAGACAGTTAGAGCTCTCCTTCTATTCAAAAATGGAAATAAATAAATTGAAAGTAAAAAGAAGAAAATGAGAAAAAACAATCAAAGATATTCATACAGCAAGAGTGTGATCAGTGAAGACCAACAAAACAAAAAAATATAGGACATTTTAATGTAAGAGAGAACCAAATTGTATTTGCTGAACTTTTTTGCCCAAACTTTTTGTTGTCAATGTTTTTTTTTTTTTTTTTTTTACTTAAGGAGGAGTTGTTGGTTGTTTTCAATAAGATAAGTCTATCAAAAAGAGAGCGCACTAGAACTAGCTAACTTTAAAGAACACCTGATACGAACAGTTTATGCGATCATGCATCCAAAGGCCCCCCAGGGTCCCCCCACGTTTGGATGGTAACTGGTCATACCTGGGTGATTTATAATGGTGTTTGTCTGCAAGCTCTTTAAAACCTAGTCTCTCTCAGGCATGAGAAGTTAAACGGATTCGGCCCCTCCCCCGATTTGGCCCCTGGGCTCTGAAGTAGGGAGTAGCATGGAGAAAAGAGGGAGGAAATCAAGGAGGAAAAGCGGAGGGAGGGGGGAGAGTACCACAGAGCGTGGAGGCCTGTGTGTGTGTGTGTGTGTGTGTGTGTGTTGAGGGGATTTAATGAGTCACAGAAGGAGGCTTCAGGACGCAGTCTGCTGGACCTCTCTGTTGGGGGGTGGGGGTGCAGTATCCTTGGAGACATCACAGTCTGCTGCCCTGAAACTACTCATGCAATGGCCAACTTGTCCGACTGGAGTTAATGGGTAATGGGTAGCTGCACAGAACTGGCTTGTGCTGCAGTGAGTTAGTGGTGCTTGGCCTCTTGGGTTTGGAGAGACGGTGCCGTTACTGTTGTATAGAAGCACAGCAAATTTAGCGCTAATCCCGAGTAATCGCGGGAGCTAAGAGTGCTAGTTAAGAGGATCTCGGCTGCTATGAATCGAGTTCCACTGTGCAGAGTTCCTAATGCAGTGTGATGCAGAGCAGAGGAGCAAACAAGCCTACTGATAAATAAATACGGGGATACTCAGCTCACGTGACGTAGACGCGTTATCTGTTCCACGCAAACGCTTACCAAGACCGCGTCACTCCCTGTTTCACACTGCTGCACACCCTCCCCACCCATATGCACATGCAGGAGCATCCTCTAATAAAGTGAGTTAGTGTAGTAAACTAGGGGTAGTAAAATAGCGATTTGCTAAAACTATAAAACATATATTTTAATTTAATTAATTTCCAGAACATACAAAAAAAGAGAAAACTTGCCAAATGTAACAAAAATATCTATACAAATATTGTGTTATGTTCACAGCCCTAATGAACTCAGAGTTAAAAGATCAAATTTAATAGCATTTTTTTAGATTTTTTTTTTTTGTGCATTAAATGAATAGAAAAAGTAGTTAGTGTAGTAAACTAGGGGTAAGCCACATGGTAAAACACCTTTTTTCCAGAACATACAAAAAAAGAGAGAACTTGCTAAATGTAACAAAAATATCTATACAAATATTGTGTTATGTTCACAGCCCTAATGAACTCAGAGTTAAAAGACAAAATTTCATTTTTTTTTTTTTTTTTTTTTTTTTTTTTTTTTTTTTAGGATACGTTAACAGGTTTTTCATTGCAAGTTTTTGCTCATTTTTAAAATGTGCATTAAATGAATAGGAAAAAGTAGTTAGTGTAGTAAACTAGGGGTAGGCCATATGGTAAAACTACTTTTTATTTAATTAATTTCCAGAACATACAAAAAAAAGAGAAAAAAAATGGAAGATTAAAAATAAAAATAAAAATATATTGCGTTGTTTGCAGGGGTAATACTAATATTATTAAATGATTAAATAATTTACCAGATATTACAAACAAGTCCCTAGACTCTAAACACACACACTCATACACACAGAGCTGACCACAGGGCCGTTTGTGTGTGTGTGTGCGTGTGTGTGTGTGTGCAGTGAGATAAAGCAGCTTACGGTCACTGCAGACACCTCGGCACAGTGGTGAGGGGCAGGGCTGGTGATAAGGGCTGTGTGCAGCGTCACAGACACTAGCCAGCTGTCTCTCTCAGCGCCTGACAAACACACCAAATGAACCAACACCACCACCGTCCACCATCCAACAACACTCATTTACACAGGAAAACTCACCCAGCAGCATTACCCACAACTTCACAGCCAAATGGAACTCAGAGTTAAGAGATAATATTTCATAGCATTTTTTAGGATGCGTTAGCAGGTTTTTCATTGCAAGTTTTTGCACATTTAAAAAAAAAAATTGTATTAAATGAATAGGAAAAGGCCAACATTAGAAGAAAAAAAAACCTGAACCAAATATCCTAAAAAAATATTTTTACACTAGGAATGAGGTGGATCACTAAAGCCAATTTATGATAAAGATTGATTGAATGGATTTTTTTAAATAAACAATCATACAGCTCTGGAAAAAAATAGTAAAAAGAGACCGCTTAAAAATGATGAGTTCCTTTGATTTTACCAAATTGAAAACCTCTGGAACATAATCAAGAGGAAGATATGTGTTCACAAGCCATAAAAACAAGCTGAACTGCTTGAATGTTTGCACCAGGAGTGGCATAAAGTTATCCAAAAGCAATGTGTAAGACTGGTGGAGGAGAACATGACAAGATGCATGAAAACTGTGGTTAAAAACCAGTGTTATTCCACCAAATACTGATTTCTGAACTTTATTAATATTTCAGCTTTTTCTCATTTTCTGATCGAACTTTGTAATTGCATCTTATTTTTCAGATAACTTTTGTTCTATGTCCTAATTTTCTTTTCCTATAACCCACAGGTGTGAGCTCTGTTGCATTTCATTTCGGACGCATCGAGGTTTGCTGCGTCACAATGCAGCAATCCACAAACAGCTGCCAACCGACCCTAATGGAGAACCATTCATTCAGAACAACCCCTCCATTCCTCTTGGCTTTAATGACCTGGCTTTTATTGACTTTTCCTGCCACAAGTTCCCTCGCATTGCCCAGGTAAGCGTCTGCAATGCAGCCAATTTTTGAACTGCAAATTGAACCAGTGTATGTGCATGAATCCACTGCTTTATTTAGCTCATATACTTTTGTATTGAGGTATTAAAACTGAATGGTTAATACAAGCTATGAACAGTGTTGTTGAATGTTCTCTTTGTCAGATTTGGTGTGAAACCAACCTACGTCGCTGCGCCAGCAAGTTTCATCGCTTTGTATGTGAAACCTGTGACAAGGCTTTCCCTCTGCGTTCAGCTCTAGACCTGCACAAGTCCACTCATGACACTTCTTCTTCCGAAGGCCCTAAAGAGTCTGTTACTCCTCAGCCCCCCAGTGTCAAGACCTCTGTGTCTGATAAAAGTAATTTTATGGATTCTCTGGGTTTGCAACACATCTCTCAGGTCAAACCTGCGCCGTCCGAAGAGGATGCCATGCAGGCAGCGTTGGACAGTATCAGAGTCATCCACGTGGATCCGTCATCGACCCAACAGGAGGTCGGCTTCCTTGGAGGCCTTGGCCTTTCCCTGGTGGATCCGACCTCTCTCCGGGGCCTGCCTCAGCAGGAGGCCCTTAAACTCCTGTCCTTACAGCCTTTCCAGACTGGTTTTCTTGTCCAGCCGGATGGCGGGATGGTGGTAAAGCCGGTGAGCGAGACCGGGATGGAACTGGCCGACATACAGCAGATTCTCAAAGTGGCTTCTGCCGCCCCAAAGCAGATCAGCCTCCCACCGTTGTCCAAGGCACCGTGCAGCGCAATGCAGTCCGGCTATAAGCAGATGCCCCCACTGAAACCAAAGCCCCTGGTGGCTCCCAGGACCAACATGGCAGCCTCCACCCCTCCTCCTCTTGTGAGCACCCAGCAGGCGTCACTAGGCTGCATAAGCCCCAGCTTACCACCTCCTGCTGCCCATCCCCTGAAAGCTGGCAAAGAACTGTCTCCAGCTTCCTCCTCTTCATCATCATCATCGTCATCATCTTGCAACCAGGGTTCGATGGAAAGAATGCAAATGGAGGCAGAGTTCATGGGTGATGCCCAAACCCCTATGGACATGGATGAGCAGCAGATCAAGCAGGAAGACGAAAAGACAGGACAGGAAACATCTGGAAAGAAGGGACCAGCTCGCAAAGGCTCTTATCCGTGCCGCCTTTGCAACCAGGTGTTTGCGTATTCCGGCGTACTGCAGGCACACATGCGGTACCACCAGGGCGTCATGCCCCACCAGTGCAATATCTGTGACTACGTTGCTCCAGACAAGGCCACGTTGATCCGTCATCTGCGTACGCACAGTGGCGAGCGGCCTTACGTCTGCCGAGTCTGCCATTACCCATTCACCGTTAAAGCCAACTGTGAGCGCCACCTTCGCAAGAAACACATGAAGAACACTCGAAAAGAGATCGAGAAAAACATCAAATATGTTACGGCAACTTCCACGCCAGATGCTTTGGATCAAGCCAGCTCAGCTGACGCCACCTGCCATTTTTGCGGCGAGGACCTGAAGACCTATCGAGCTCTGCAGATCCATCTGCGTACTCACAACGGTTTCCAGCGAAAGCCATTTGAGTGCAAACGCTGTGGGGCAGCCTTCCTGGCTAAGCGCAACTGTATCCACCACCTGCTGAAACAACACCCTGAAATCCAAGAGCATGATATCAAGAATCACATAGCCATTTCTCCTTCTTCTGAGGCCAGTCCTAGCCCTTCTCCTGTCAATGGATTGTCACCAAGTGCTCCTCTGAATCCCATTAAAGTAGAGGATCAGAGCTACTACACCACAGACCCCGAGCAACCACTGGACTTCTCCAAAAAAGGCAGAGGACCCAGCCACACTGGCAGCACAAGTAGTTCTCCTGTGATTAAGATGGAGGCCATATCTTACGACAGTTCCATGGAGCCCATTGATCTCTCCATTCCCAAAAATCCAGAGAAGAAGCTGAAGGTGGACACCAATCCAGGGCTGCAAATGGAAGTTAAAAAGGAGCAGACCTACTTCAATGCAAAGGATCTTACTCTTGCCCAGAGTCTTCAGGCAGATAGTAGACCCATTGATGAGAAGCCTCAGCAGCTCGGTTGTTACCAAGTCCCAGTAGCCTTGTCCACTCTCAGTGCAGCCAGCACAACAGGTCGAGCCTTGCGGCTGCTGAAGCCCCTTCTACCCAAGCCTACAATTGCTGGTGTGAAGGAGCTGCCTCCATTAGCCTCCATCGCTCAGATCATCTCCTCTGTCTCTGGTGCTCCTGAGCTCCTAAAAGCAGAGAAACCTGTTAATAGCTGTCCACCAGGTCCTGATCCATCCTTTAAGCAGGAGGTCATAGACTCCCCAGCAGAGGAGCTTTCCCTAGAGGGCACCAAGAAGGGGTGCAAGAAAAGGCCAGTCATCAACACAGCGAGGGAGAAGCCTACACTGAACAACATCACAGACACCAGTATTGACTTGGAGTCCAGCGGAGAGTTTGCTAGCGTAGAGAAGATGCTGGCCACCACCAATGCCAATAAGTTTAGCACGTACCTGCAGAGCAGTACGATTGAGGTTGAAGAAAAAGAAGAAGATTTGTGTGCGACTGGCAGGAGAGACGCTAAAGATGAAAAACATCTGTCAGCCAAGCACAGCCCACAGTCCAGAGGGAAGAAGAATGCATACTCTAACTCCGTGCAGAAGATGACCTGCCCGTTCTGCCCCAGAGTATTCCCCTGGGCGAGCTCTCTCCAGCGCCACATGCTGACACACACCGGTACAAAAATACTTACTAATCGTTCTTCTCTCTCAAACCTTCTGATAACATATTTGAAATGTCTTCTTACGTAAAAATAACCTGAAAAATGTGTGATTGTAGGTCAGAAGCCATACCCCTGCCCTCAGTGTGAAGCCCTGTTCTCTACAAAGTCTAACTGTGAGCGCCACCTGTTGCGCAAACATGGCGTATCCAACAGAATCCTCCGGCAAAATGGTGCCATACCAAAACCCAAGGAGATGGACGGCTCGCCAGAGGACGGGTCACAAGAGAGTGCAGGTAAATATGTGTATTACAAGTCATATGTGTTAGAGAGATTTAAACAATAAACATTTAGAATGGACTAGGAACAATGCCCTTAAAATTACAATTTTAAATAATTAACCCTTTTAGACCTAAATTACATTTCAGTAATGAAAAAGTCAATAATGTATGTAATGCACTCAAGATTCAATCAATAAATAAATAAAATAAATATGTATTTTTTTGCCTTTTTTTGTCCATAGCAATTAAATTATTTGTTTTTTTACATCTTTTTTTATTCTGTATGACTTTTATATAAAGTGTTCTTAAAACAGTAAAATAAAACTTTTGTAACATTATGAAGAAAATGATATGTTTACACATTATCTAGGAAGCTGTCATGCTTTACTTATTTTTGCTGACTTTTTTTTTCCTGTTGTGTTTTATTTGCTGATAAACGTCTATTTTAAAAGACAGTAGGTTTTAATCTGTGTTAAATAGAATACATACATAGAATACATAAATGTACATGCTCAGAACGCAGGGTCTGATAGGGGTTAAAGCAACTAATTAAAAATAATTATTAAGTTAGAATTAAGTCAGAAATCTTTATAGTTAACACAGCTTTATACACAGGCATATATCGTCGCTGTCCAATGAAAAACACTTTTCTCCAAAACAGCAACTTTACAGGAGAGAGAAAAAACCTTGTAAACTTTTAGTGGAACTCAGCATAAAAAGAGTTTATTTCAGGTCATTTTGAAGAGTTTCTATTGGTCTGTTCATCAAGAAATGATTTGTTTGTCTGTTCAAATTATGTAGAAAATTTTAAAAATCAGCAAAAATGGAAAAAAATGGATGCAAAAAAACATGACTTCATAGGACACAGTCATGATGATATTTTAAAACATTTGTATTTGTATTGTATTTTTTAGAGAGCATGTCTGAGAGTGGAGATGCAATGGATCTGACAAGTTCTGAGTCTGAAAAGCCGACTGCATCTGATGCTGAGAAACCCTCCCCCGCCAAGCCTACAGAGGCAGCTGTAGTAGTAAAGCCTGTTCTCCACCAGATGGAGGCAGATCATCATCTGGAGGAGAGAAAGAGCACAGAGAATGATGAGGATTCCCACAGCAATAAGAGCCTGGACCTGAACTTCGCCACCAAGCTGATCGACTTTACGTTCTCTGAAGGTGAACAGCAGCAGTCCTCTCCTGCCGCGGACACAGAACAGCACGAGCGAACACCACCACCACCACCACAGCAGGAGGAGTCCAACAAGCTGACCTGCAAGAGCTGCAACAAGAGCTTCCGATACGCCACCACTCTCGCCAGACACGAAAAGGTCCACCAGCTGGAGAGTCTGGCTAGTGTGCCCACTGTGCCTCCCAAACCCGAGGAGAGCGCTGAGGTAGCTGAGCCTGTTGAGCCTAAGAAAGAGGTGGTGGATGAGGAACTGGAGAAAGAGGAGCAGAAGGAGGTTACTGCAGAGAGTGAAGGAGCAGGCAGTGCAATAGACAGCGGCTCTGAGGAGGAGAGGAGCGACGACGAGGGAGGAGCAGCGGAACCAAAGACTTGTGACGGAGAAGCTGTAACTACCAGAGGCAAATCTGAGAAGAGGAAGAAGATCTGCAGTGTGTGTAACAAGCGCTTCTGGAGCCTTCAGGACCTGACCAGGCACATGCGCTCTCACACTGGTGAGAAATATTGCAATAATATATTATCAGATAAATTAGTTATTTGAGTGGGTTAGTTTAGTTAGTTCATGCTTTTGGAATTGATTTAAAATGATAAAATATGTGTGCACTATTTGAAGGCTTAAATAGATAACAAGCAATGTATGCTATGCACCATTTAGCATCTTGTAGATTGCTTATCTAAATCACTAAACAGTTGACTTAAATTAATCTTAAATAGACTTTTTAATTTCTGCCATTGTTTGACCATGGCATGACCATGGCTCACCAATGGCTGCCTCTGGGCCACCAAAACATTGATGATTTTGACACATTGTACAGTCATGGTTAAATTAATCAAAATACAAAGATATAGAAAGATATATAAAGAAAATATATGAAAGTGGTAATTATATATTTAATGTTTATTTATGGACAGAAGTATTGGGACACCTACTCATTATAACTACATGAGCTTTTGTGAAATCCCATTCTAAAGCCACTGAAGTTTAATATAGAGAAGATCTCCCACTCTTTGCAGTTTTGGAAGGTTTGCAGTAATTGAGTCAACAGGGCAAAGGGGGACCTGTGTAGTCCCATGTGTATTACATAAACACACACACACACACAATACTTATGTTGTTATACAGCTCTGGAAAAAAAAACACTTAAAATGATGAGTTTCTTTCATTTGACCAAATTGAAAACCTCTGGAATATAATCAAGAGGAAGATGGATGATCACAAGCCATCAAACCAAACTGAACTGATTGAATTTTTGCACCAGGAGTAAAGGCATAAAGTTATCCAAAAGCAGTGTGTAAGACTGGTGGAGGAGAACATGCCAAGATGCATGAAAACTGTGATTAAAAACCAGGGTTATTGTACCAAATATTAATTTCTAATCTCTTTTCTCTAATCTCAATTTTTTTATGAATATGAACTTGTTGTCTTTGTGTTATTTCAGCCATTTCTCATTTTCTGCAAATAAATGCTCTAAATGACAATATTTGTATTTGGAATTTGGGAAAAATGTTGTTTATATTATGTTATGTCCATAGTTTATAGAATAAATCAACAATGTTCATTTTACTCAAACATAAACCTATAAATAGCAAAATCAGAGAAACTGATTCAGAAACTGAAGTGGTCTCTAATTTTTTTCCAGAGCTGTATATGTATTTCGTTTTGTGTTTTTGGCCTTACTTCCACCACAAAGACAAAAGGTCAGCACATCACTAATATTTTCCATAAAAACACCTGTACCTCCAAAATTTGTACTTTTTATGAGACTTCAAGATAGTTACCGTATTTTTCGGACTATAAGGCGCACTTAAAAACTTTTAATTTTCACAAAAATTGACAGTGCGTCTTATCATACGGTGCGCCTTTTGTATGGATTTTACTCGTCAGGTTGTAAGGAGCAGTAAACACACACTCTGTGCAGCGTTATAGAGAGTTTCAGTGCTATACAGAGTCCAGAGCCGTGCAGCTCCGAGGCTGAGCAGCAATAGCATTAGCTAGATGCTAACCGCTAAGCTAGCTAGCTTATTCACTGAGATCAGTATTATCTAAATTTTACTCGTCAGGTTGTAAGGAGCAGTAAACACACACTCCGTGCAGCGTTATACAGAGTTTCAGTGCTATACAGAGTCCAGAGCCGTGCAGCTCCGAGGCTGGAGCAGCAAATAGCATTAGCTAGCTTATTCACTGTTCAGAGATCAGTATTATCTAAATTTTACCCGTCAGGTGTAAGGAGCAGTAAACACACACTCCGTGCAGAGCCGTGCCGCTCCGAGGCTGGAGCAGCAATAGCATTAGCTAGATGCTAACCGCTTAGCTAGCTAGCTTTTTCACTGTTCAGACATCAGTATTTTCTAAATTTAGCACTTTTAATACTGCTGGAGCAGTATTATTAGAGTTAGATGCTAATCGCTAAGCGTTCACCGTTCAGAGGTGAGTTATCGGCCTGTAAGTCTGTGCTGCTTTGCCTGGCTAGCATTAGCTAGATGCTAAGCGCTAACTCTCTCAGAGGTGAGTTTTATCAGCCTGTAATCTGCTTGTTTACCGTGTTAAAACAAGCTATGGGGGACGAATCGCTAGCTAATATCTCACTGTCTTACCAGAACACGCAGGATTACTCAGTGTAACGCTGTCGTTTAAGTTTGGGTTAACTTTACTAGTTTAGGTGACTAGCTAGCGTGCTAGCGGATAGCTATGCTAACGCTGGTGCAGCAAGCCTTAGTGGACATCTGGAAATCTAAGCTTACTGTAAATAAACTGAAGCACGTTACTCACCCAAATAAACAGTTTTCAGGAGAGGAATCTGTGTAGATTAATATCCAGCACTCGTTTGACTTTGAAAGAGCTAGATTTATATATACTGAGACGCTCCACCGGCAAGCGACCACCCCCGGTGGGGGAAGGGAAACATGGCGCCACCCCTGTTCACTTTGATATAGGCACCCTTTCTAGTGTCACTTATCGCGCCTTATAATGCGATGCGCCCTATGTATGGAAAAATAGCAGAAAATAGGCGTTCTTTGATAGTGCGTCTTATAATACGGTGCGCCTTATAGTCCGAAAAATACGGTACTATTACTCTTTCTAGCTATTCCACAATTTACTTACCGGTACTTCCTCTTACTTATAATATCTTAATTCTCATGTTTTTCCCAGGTGAGCGGCCGTACAAGTGTCAAACCTGCGCACGCACGTTCACCCTGAAGCACAGCCTGGTCCGACACCAGCGTGTTCACCAGAAGCCCAGAGGAGTGGACGGAGAGGGCTCGGCGTGTGAGATGATGGGCAGAGGCGGGGACGAGGAGGCGTTCAGCGGCCGCTCAGCCAGCGAGGGAGAATACACCCCCACCAGCACCAACCCGCCCTCTGATAACGAGAGCGAAGGCACAGAACCAGCTAAAGAGGGTCCATGCTTACAGGAGAAGAGCAGTGAGTCTAAAGATCCAGAGGGACTGGAGAAGGGACCTGAAGAGGAACAAGCAGAATCTAATAAACCAGCAGCAGAGAACCTCAAATCCAAAGAAGCTCCATCAGAGGAGCAGCCTGCAAACACTGTCACATCCCTGGAGCAGCCAGCAGAGTTCCTCCAAGGCCTGCTGGAGATCCACGCCAAGCCCGGCATCGAGAGCATCCTCACCAACAGTGAGCCCACTCTGCTGGGGGTGGAGTGAATAAGACCCTCACTCCTCTTTTCTCTAGTACTTTCTGGCAGGAATGCATCACACTGCACTCCAGAGGCTGTGCCATACTATATATAAGAACATTTGTAATTACAAAACTTTTCTTTTTTTAAAAATGAGAAACAAAGACGAACTTTTCCAAGTGCCTTGCTACTTTTTTTGCTATATCTTTATCTACTACCAGATGATCTAGTTGATTTTTAGAGTATTTTATAAAGATGATTTTTCTTTTTTTTTGGAATCTTTGAAAGAAACTGCATTAATAGCAATAAATAAACCATTTAGTACAACAATTTGTATGATTTAAGTGACTGAACATAACAAGAAGAATGGTTCTACCGAAACCAGGTTTATATGGTTTTAGACCAGCAGAGGCAGAAGACATATGGCTACTGAGACCACAGTGTAGTGTCGAGGCTTGTGTGTGCGAGTGCTTGTGTGAGCATATAACTGGAATACGTTAGCGTTAGCCTTCTCGTCAAAGGGCTGTTTCACGGACTCACTTGCACCCTGTAGTTATTTTTCCAATGATAGAAAGGTCTCCAGAGTATCGCCAGAGTATCGGAAACAGTAAAGAACTGTGTTCTACCTGAAAATGAGGGCACAAGGCTTCATTAAGTTCTGTGGGCAGCCCCCAGAGTGGTGTGCAGTTTCATTATATTAAATATATGGGCAATATTTGCCTGAAATATCATGAATTTCTCAGCTACACTGACCATGTCAGTTGTTCTGTTGGAAGAAAGTGAAGGACCCGAGTTTTTTTTATTTTTTTACTAAGAGGGAATTGCAGTGTTTTTGTTTTTGTTTTTTTTATATCTAAAGGGCTTAAGATTCGCTTTCCCTCTAAACCAGCATCACAAACTTACAAACCCCAGACACACAAGAACAGAGCTAATTTATCGGACAGTAATGATGATGATAATAATAGGGTCCTGTGTCCAGGTTTAATGTCTTCCAACCTACTTCAAGCCTTACTAGTGTTTCTACATATATATACATAAATAGTATTTACATAGGCCTCCTCCAGGCCTGTAGCCTGTTGGGCGAACACTAGTCTACTGCTCTACCAGTCTGTGTTTTCTTCCTCCATTTTGACGTGTACTTGAAATCTGTCACCCTGCTGCCTCCTCTCTTCGGATATGGCGCTAGTTTTTGCGGGTCCATCATCTTCACAAGCTCCTCCCCCCGAGAAGGATCTCTAGACGTCAATCACATTAGCGTAAGCAACATTTCTGGTGTTGGGTATTTTATTATTGCTATTGTATATTTTTTACTTTTCTTTTTTTTTTCCAATTTTGTGAACCTCAGACTCAAACAAAGCAAACCTCAAAAGGCGCGGAAAAAAGACTTGAAACGGAGGTGGACTGTTATGATGGACGCTTTTCACGTCAGTTTTCCAGACTAATAGTAAACTGGACGACTGGGTGTTTCCCCCTGGGCACAGTCAGCGCTGGCGTGACAGGAGAATAATGGATAGTGTGACCTTTGTGCAGAAAGAAACGGACAGAAACGGAGTATTACCAAGCGAGGCTTCCTTGGATAATTGAATAAGCAACGGGGAAACGAGTAAAGGGGTGCACTAGCTCCCCTCCAGTTTTTCCCTGACTCTGCTTCTCAGGCACAAGGCTATTGAAAGGACTTGTATTGACAATATTTTTTACAAAATGCAATCGCTTTCTCAATCTGTATAATATTATATTACTGGGACATTACTGCTTCCCCTAATGCCTTTTTCTGTGTATTGGGGTGTGTATTGAGCGAGTGTGTTGCATATGTGTGTATGTGTGTATATATATGCATGCACATGGGTGTGTGGATGGATGTGTGTGTGTGTGTCAGGATTCTTGGTAAGAATGCTGCACACAGACCGACTGTTTTAAATGTATTTATTGTAGCCCAGAAGTGAAGAAGTAAAACGTGGAGAAGCCATGTATTATTAACACAATTATGCTGCAGAGAGAAATGATTTAGATTCAGTACATAGAGAGAGACAGAGAGCGGCCCGGCCTAGAATCGGGCCTATCCTAGCAATAATCACTATTGATCCAAAAGCTTTATGTAGACGTTTGTATGTGTTTTATAGACTGTGTGGATTTTTTTTTTCTTTTTTTGATATTATTATCAGTTTGGCTGAGAGATAAGAGAGTTCTGTTTTTTTTCTGTCTTTGATCGATTGATTGATGTATAATGCATATAAAACTGTGAAATTTGATATTCTGCTATGGGTGAATCTTTAGGGTAGTTTTTTGCATGTTAACCTTTTTATGTTGTTCATTTATGGGTGTTTTTCCTGCCCCCCCCCCCCCCCCCCTCCCCCTCCCACACTGTCTTGCTCTCAGGGTTTTTACAAAATACTTACTGAAAAATTCAATTTTTTCCTGAGTTGCAAAAAAATCCCCCCCTCCAACTTTTGATTTCCTTTTTATTGTTGAACAAGTCGATCTGTCAATCACTACTTTTAGCACTTGACTGTGAATTCAAACCAGTGGGCAGGATTTGCTGAATCCACACAATCCCACATTCCTCTCATCCTGCATTATTTTCCATGTTATAATTAATTTTTCTTCCAGTCTTCAGTCATTTTCCACTGCTGGTTCCTTCTCTGTCACTTTTATTCTCATGAGAAAACATCTAGATTAGCCTAAGAAATGGCAGATTTGTCACTGTCTGAAGTTCTGACCCATATCAAAGGGAGCTTTGCGTCGCTGCTACACACAAACACATACACACAAATAATTCTACTGGACTTGAACGGAACCAGAATCATCCGGAATATTTTGGTACACTACTCCTGCTCTTCGAATGAGTGCTTCAGAATCAGAGATGTAAGCTGTTCTGTATCAAAACTATTAAAGCAATAAAATTCTATTAAAATAATGTGAAATGATGTCTGTTTTTGTTGTTACTGTTATAATATTCCCCAAAATACATTGACGTACCAAAAGTCATGGGACAGGAATTGGTGTTGAGTCAATAGTTTTATTGTCAATACTGTTTATGTACAGAACATACAGAGGATTAAAATTACTTTACTCTCCTTCCCAAAAGTTACAGCAAGTACAACAAAATATGAAAGAATGAGAAATACTAATTACACAATGCAACAAGGTCACAGATATAGACATATGTGAGACAAGAGACCACAAGACAATAGTGCAATATTGATGGGATTAAAGAGGGTAGATAAGATAAAAGTTTTGTTTACAGAAATCTTTTCTGTATTTATATATTTCAGATGTTTTTGGTGTCATGTCCCATGACTTTTGCCATGTCCCATGTAACACTGTTAACTACACAACTTAAAAAATAAAATGTCTCCTTCATCTGCACCCACTATCACCAGACCTCACTTGATAAAGTGCCATGAGCACCCTGACCAGTGTTTAACCTCACTCACAAAATAACACCATTTCCTCTGGTGCATTATACATTTTATCTGAGTGTTCCGTTATCATTTACTTGAGTGTTAAGAACATGTTGATCTTACATCTGAAATATATAAATACAGAAAAGATTTCTTATATTCCCTGTTACCTTATCTTTTTACCCAGATATAGTGATTTAGGCTATTCAAATACTTTCCGTAGACTTCTACTGGGAGCATGATCTATGATGGTCCTTCAGCCTATTAAAAAGGTTTTTGGCACAGTTTGACAAGGTAGCACAACTCAGCAGAACACTAGCCTATTTTTTATATATATTAAGATAAAAAGATGGTAGAATATTTAATATTTCATTTCGAGTCTCTCAATCCAGTCCTGTTCACCAATTTCATGATTTCATTAACTTATTGAAATGTTAAAGTTATTAAATCAGTGGTTCACAAACCGGTTCTCAGTAAACTGTAGATGAGATCTATCAGTGTTAGAGCAGTGGTTCTCAGTTCTGCTCCTGGAGTAGTACTGCTCTGCAGGTGTTAGGGTTTATACTAATTACAGTTGACCTGATCACACTAATTAACTAACTAATGAAGCCTGGCTAAGCTGATCTGAGAGAGTTAAACCAGGAAAACCCATAATAAAACAGAAGTAGTTTAATAATTCAAGTAAATACATTAAAATAAAACAAACTAACGATAAATTAAAGCCAGAGGAAATGTAATACCAGTCTTAAGAGAATTGTCTTAATTCTTGCATCACAACCATGACAACACAGTTTGATAAACTAATTTTAATGACCTTTTTTAATAATGAAAAAATAATGAGAAGGTAATAATGAAAGAATATGAGAAGGTAATTTTTTCACCTTTCCATAACTGTGACCTACTTAACAAAGATAAACTAATGAAGATCAGATATCTGTCCTCACCATTTACTGAAATTAAAACATACAAAAAATAACAAAGTAAATTACTGTAAAAGTATGTGACAGGTGATTATGCTGCATAAACATTTATGTTAAATAAAGGTAATATGACGTATAATACGAAGTATTTGAAAAATAAATAAAACATACAACATGTGCATTTTTTTTGTTTTGATGTTAATACCACTTAGGACTATTCCTATACATCTGCATTTACATACCTGTCAAGTCTCCCGTTTTGGCCGGGAAACTACCGTATTTTACTTCTCTTTCCCGCCGTGCTCCCGTATTAGTATTTTCCCGTAAATTTCCCGTATTATATTAAAAAAAAAAAAACTTTACTATTGAGGCGACAGGGCACTGGTCATTGTGTGTCTCTTAACCAATGGTAGTGCCGGTTCAAGGAGAAAGTCCCGCCTTTCAGGTGAAACAGCCAATCAGGTTCCTGGTTTCGCGGAGCGCAATTTAGGAAAGCCCCGCCCCCCTCGCTGTGAGAGCTAGTCGGAGCAGCTGACGTTAAAGCATATCTGGATATACAGCGAGGTAACGGAGCTAAACATGTAAACTATGATGACGTTGTTTCTGAAACAGACAGATCAAACCGACTGTGTGCTTAAGAAAATACAGCTTGTGACTCAGTTAGCTTAACTTTACAATTAGATGTTCAACCTGCCCTGATCAGCCAATAACTATTTCATTTTCAAACTGTGTTTATTCATTTAGGTTTGCAGGCCTACTGTAAGCTATAATGAACGAAATTGTATTTATTTTTTATTAGTTCAGGGCTAGTTTAAGAGTATTGTGGTGTAATTTAATATTTAGAAGGGGCAGAAGTGATGGTTCATCTGGAGAGAGAGAAAATGTGAAGAGGGCTGGTATTAACTGAATGACAGGACTGGACTGATCAATAGAAAGAAGTATTAATTAAATTATTAATTGTTTAGGCCCCTTTGGACTAATATTTACTTATGCAATATATCTGGTCCATGTCATTTTTGTAAAAGCTGATGATTTCATGTAAATGTCTAGAAAAGGGTTTTACTTAGGCTGTAGTATAAGAATTACATGTAGGAATGTCCACAACATTTCAGTGTCAACAAAGATAGACCTGTCAGATTCTGATAATCTAATTGTAGTTTGTAAAATGTTCCCAGGTGGTTATTTTAGATTTATTGTAAACCTCTTAAAATATAAGGGATTCTTAACCTCGGTTGGGTTGGTGGGCGACTCGAAGCAGGTGACGGAAAATTTCCCTTATTTTTAAGTCCAAAACTTGACAGGTATGCATTTATTAATGTCAAATAACAGATATTTCATTTTAATGTGTGTAAAATACTTTAAACCTTTAGTTAAGTTACCTATATAAACAGTTACACAGTTTAGCATAAAAAACCCACAACACTATTTTTGATGAATATCTTTAACTGCTTTGGCAGCTGCAACACTGTTGATTTTTGCAGTAATTGTGGATTTAAAGTCTTAAATCCAATAAACCATTTTTTTCCCTAAGAAACACGCACCCTCCAGTTTTACTTACTTCCAACCTTTGTGCAGCGCGAGTTCAGTCCTGTTTACAAGCCCCGCCCACAGGAGTTGATGGGAAACACCTGGATCCACTTAAAGAGTAATTAACCTAGGTGCTGGTAGCAGGTAAGATAGCGTGTTAAAACTCTTAAGTAATTTGGTTATTTTTACCGAAATATCGAGAATTTTGGGCTTGTTTCGAGGTTTAGGTCTCAGGACTAAGAAGCACTGTGTTAGAGAATAATTCATGTAGTAAACCCATTTCCACCACTTGAAAAACAATAAGGGTCCTCCACTGAGGACTAATTATGAGATAGTAGGTCATTATTTTGAGATAATCCTCCCGACTTTCTCATTATTATAACTTACTGGAGGACCCTTACTTTTTACAATCCCCCTTTCTACAATATTTACAAGAAGAAAGGTATTAAATGTATTTTGCAGTAGATTTAATCAGCAGTGGCAATGATCAGTTTGATGAACACACGTTTATGGTTAGCTTAAAAAAATGCTAGTGCATTTTTTTCACAAAAATTAGAATATTATTTAAAAGTTACTTTATTTCAGTAATTCAGTTCAAAATCTGAAACTCGTATATTATATATATGTATTACACACAGAGTAGCCTATCTGTTTATTTCTTTAAATGATCAATTATGGCTTACAGCCAATGAAAACCCAAAAATCAGCGTCTCAGAAAATTTTAATAATATCTAAGACCAATTGGTACTTTTGGTAGTGTGGGCAGTGTGCCAAGTCCTGCTGGAAAATGAAATCCGCATCTCTATCAAGTTGTCAGCAACCATGAAGTGCTGTAAGATTGACTTTAAGCTCGATATAACACAGTGGATCAACACCACGCAACACAGCAACAGAAACAAACCAGGACTTTTATTTTAAAATAAAAGTCGTCGCTAGCACGCTAGTAACACACATACATACAGTACCAATCAAAAGTTTGGTCGTTTTATATTTCTTTTCCAAAACATTTTGTATTATCCTCTCAGTGTAGAAAGCTATATACTGGAATTATTATTATTATTATTATTATTATTATTATTATTATTATTATTATTATTATTATTATTATTATTAAAAGAGCCCCAGACATTCAAAGCAGATTTTCAACATTCTTTGCTATCAGGGAGGTGTCCTTAAAATACAGCAAAAAAAAACAAAACAAAAAAAAAAACAGTGTATTTATGCAAATACTGTTTGTTAGATTAATTCAGCATTCAGTTCCCACAATGTAAGAAACTACAATATTATGGTATGCATTGCTCTGTTGACACACAGATGTCCAATTAAGTAATTGAATGTTTGAACAGGTTTAGCAAAGGGTTCCTAAAGAAAGGGAGGAGGATAGTTTAAAAGTTCTTAACTTTTCTTTTTTTAACATATATTTTTTTCTTTATTTAGTTGAGTAATTCTTGCCATAATATTGATTAGAACATTACTCAAATAGGGTTATTCACTATATACCACTATATACCAACTGTACCTCTTTACAACTTTCAAGTAATTAACTCTTGACGAGTTCAGCGCAGCTGTTAACTGAAAGCCTGACTTCCAGGTGATACCTCATAAAGCTGACTAAAAAAAATGGGGCTAATCTGGAAGCATCTTTCCCTTATGTTTCTCCACTTATTTCTTAAAAACTGCCCAAATATCACTAATTAGTATGTAAATTTAATTTATAATCACTGAAAGATCTGATCAACCAGGTTGAATGAAGTAGCATTTATGTTAATGTTAATTTAATAAAACAAATCAGGGCTAATGTGACCCAGTGTCCACCAGATGGCAGTAACAGTACAGCCCTGTATAATTCTGCTTTCAGCTGCTTTATACTAAAGTTTTAGTGGTAATGCACTGATTGATTTAATGATTAATTTAGTTTAACTTTCAATCAGTAATACAATGGCATTTGTATTCTGTTTGTTTGTTTTATGCGAAAAGCTATTACATTTGATCATTGTTTCATTTAGAGACTGTATTTATTTGCTTTTTTTTGTTTATGTATTAAAAACACAGAATTAACTCCATCCCCAACATTTATTTATTTACTGTTGTTACAGGTGAAAATGCCTACAGACAGGATAACTAAACTGTGTGGAATAGAGGTGGCTAATGGCTACTAAACCTGCCAATTAACAGTAAGTGGAATCAGGTGTGTTTGAGCTGGAGAAGCAGGAGAACTGTGCAGGAGTGGAACTGGAACTGCACATCAGTGCTGCTATAAACTCCACACTCTGCCTGCATCCCAATTGTACACATATTATTGCCAGATAACTTTGTAGTGATTTTGACCTGCTCTTTTATATAATAATTTCATATACAGTGCTTATTTAATGGTCTAATAAGTAATTTACCAAAATGACCTTTGACATTGATTGCGGCATACATTCACTGTGGCATTATTTCAATAACCTTCTGCAGTGTCACAAGATTTACAGTATTTCAATCCAGTGTTGCTGGATTAATTTTTCACCAAGATCTTGCAGCAGTATTGATGATGGTAGAGTCTGACCACTGACCACAAGTCCTCTCCAGCACATCCCAAAGATTCTCAATGAGGTTAAGGTCTGGACTCTGTGGTGAACTCTCTCAATCCATGTGTGAAAATGATGATCTCATGCTCCCTGAATCACTCTTTCACAATTCCAGCCCCATGAATCCTGACATTGTCATCTTGGAATATGGCCGTGTTCATCAGGGAAGAAAAAATCCATTGATGGAATAACCTGGTCTATATTCAGTATATTCAGGTAGTCAGCTGACCTCATTCTTTCAGCACATACTGTTGCTGAACCTAAACCTGCAGACCAACTGCAGCAACTCCAGATCATTTGCTTAGTTAAATCTAGGTGGCGACTAGTATAAGACTTGTATATAGTCTATACCTTTTAGGAATGTTCCTCAATCCTGCTTCTGGTGCACATAAAGGAATCTAATATAATATAAAATCAATGTAAAATCTATATCAAAATAACAAGTGCTTATTTTTTCATGGTCAATTTAAAATTTGATATTAACCTTCTTGTTGCACAAATAATTCCTAAAAACAATAAAAAGAAAAGTGTTCTAAATCAAACAAAATGAGTAAGAATGAGCTTACTTTGCCCTATTGGCTGTACTGCTGCCGTCATGCCCTTGTGTAAGTTGCTGTCTTTTTCCCATTGCAGTGCGCAGGGCTAAGCTACTGTTCCATAGGCTTCATAGGCTTGTAAACATTTTTATTTTATTGGCTGGTTTATAGTCTGTTCTGATGGACAACAGGTCTCAATTAGCGGTATTTGCAACAAAATGATAAAGATAACATTTTTATTGATACATGGTGTCTATTGTGATGGATGCAGAGTCTGAAAGGGTTAAGTGGTTTCCACTGCAGCTCTGAAACGGCTTGTTAATGTAAGGAGCTGATTAGTTGAATCAGGTGTTGGGAACCTGTTAAATGCTGGTAGGCTAGTTTGTTAACAAGGCTGTGCAGCATTGTTTTAAGTAGGAGATAAGGGAAATTATTATTAGAAACTAAGCTTTTCTTTCAATGAGAAATTTCCATTTAAATAGCTATATATTCCAAGACTAGGTGTCTCACCACCATGTTTTGAAATATATATATATATATATATATATATATATATATATATATATATATATATATATATATTTATTTATTTTTTCTTTTCTTTTCTTTTTTCTCCCAATTTACACGGCCATATACCCAACCCACTCATTAGGACTCCCTTATCACTAGTGATGCCCCAAGTGATGTGGGGAGAGAGCACCATCAACCCACCCAGAGAGAGCAAGGCCAGTTGTACTCTCCCGGGCTCTGGTAGCCGATGGCAAGCTACATGAACAGGATTCAAACCGGCGATCTTCTGATCATTGTGGCAGCACCTTAGTAAATAAATAAACTGAAGATCATGATATACCGTATCGTTTTCATTTGTAATTCATTATTGATATGTGGTGTCAATATCGATATTGTTATTGAAACATAGGCGCTCTAAACTCCCAAATTCTAAACCCAATTTTACTTACCAATTAGTGCTTCATTAATCCACATGGTGGCGCTATAATCTAATGAATAGTTTAAACGTGTGGTAAAGATTACTGGTTGTGAAATTCTGTAAAACTGACACTAATAAATCCAAATTCCTGCTATTTAGTTATTTAAGTTATTGAGTTATTTTATCTTCTTCAATAACACAAACGTTGTAAAGTATCATAGAGAACTGTCTTATAGTGATAAATAGACAATCGCAGAATCACAGTATTGCGATATCATAGTTCTCGTGGGCAATATATCATTATAATATTGCATCATGAGTTGCTCTGTGATTCCCTTCCCTTTTTTAAATGAGCGGATTTGGTAAAATATTAAGGCTATTTGTTAGTTATGGTAAATGTAAATATTAGTAAAGGTTGATGTATGTTTTTAACACATTAATGTTGGTTGCATGATTTTAAAGATATTTAAATCCCTTCCACTTTCACACACACAATGCCACGATCCAACATTGTATGCTTACCTGAAGCCCCGGGCCACAAAATATAGTTTTCAAAATAGTTTTTGTTTTTTTAAATATGAATGAGTTGAATGTTTGCTGCTCTGCGGTGGATTGAATTGAGGAATTAGTCAAGGACAGCTGAGGACCTTGCTCGTACTTTGGCAGTGCCTGCTCGAGTCCACTTAGTGCTGGCCTTGTGAAAAGATGCCAGATAGCCAATATTACAGTTAGCTTTTTTTCTTTGTTTTTTTAATTTTTTTATTTTTTGTTACAGCAAATACCAATTTGTTCAATAAAACCACAGTGGACTACATGTTAAACCAAGTTCTATATGAAATATCAACATAATCTTAAACCTTATATAAAAATCTTATATATCTTAATATATAAGATTATAATGTTTCTTGTTTGCTGAAACTTCTAAAGCTTTTACTATACATGTGTATTACTGAATACATCTCTGAGTACAAAATGTAATAATACTGTTTACAAGATAGAAATGCACTGATGCACAATATAGAAATCCACCACTATATATATATATATATATATATATATATATATATATATATATATATATATATATATATGTATTCAAATCCTGGATCATACTGTTTTGCATCAGCAGCTGGAGTCAGAGAGAGCACAATTGGCCTTGCTCTTTTTGGACAGGTAGATGGTTCTCTCCTCCCATTGCTCCCAATCTGATGCTGATAGCCACAGCCATTTGTTAGCTGATGGACAACGTGTGCTGAGGACAGTCGTGAAGGAACTGACAGAAGTAGCTGAAGGATCTAGTCAGTGGTTGTAGATACTGTGGTTTACCACTGGTTTGTCATTATCATCACCATATGTTGTTGTTGTTTTATTTTACATTTTTCCCAAACTCCAAATAAATCTTTGTAATTTAGAGCAATTATTTGCAGAAAACGAGAGATGGCTGAAATAACAAAAAAATGCAGAGCTTTTAGACCTCAAGTAATGCAAAGAAAACAAAAGTTCATATTCATAAAGTTTTAAGAGTTCAGAAATCAATATTTGGTGGAATAACCCTGGTTTTAATCACAGTTTTCATGCATCTTGGCATCATGTTCTCCTCCACCAATCTTACACGCCGCTTTTGGATGCCTTTATGCCTTTACTTACTCAGCTTTACTCAGCTTGGTTTGATGGTTTGTGATCATCCATCTTCCTCTTGATTATATTCCAGAGGTTTTCAATTTGGTCAAATCAAAGAAACTCAATTTTTAAGTGCTCTCTTATTTTTTTCCAAAGCTGTTTGTGTTGTAGACCTCTGGCTCCTATCTTATGACCTTGTTTATGTCTGAGGATTTGTGCAGAAATTGATGGAATTCCCTTTTTAAAGCCACTCGCTCCTTCTGAGTAACACAACCATCTCACCTGGCACTTCACTGATCTGGTCGATATTGTAAATTGTCTTCTGCTTGATGAGACTGAGAACATAGAGAGAGAGAGAGAGAGAGAGAGAGTTCTGTGGTGTGTAGATGTGATGGCTACAAGGTAAGTGTCCTGGGCCGCCTGTTGAGAGGAGTATGAGAGCTGTTCTGGGTGACTGATCCTGTCACTCATTTCATTTTCCACTCACTGCAGCTGCAACTGTCCAGCTTTGCCCTTCAACGTTATCTATTTATTTATTTTTATATATGAAATATAAAACGTCCTCAGGCTAATAGGGTAAAACTACATTTACATTTATGCCACTGGGCTGATGCTCTACTGATAAAAATATAAAAGATTCTGATAACATCTTAGCATTTTAGAAAACATTTTAATTACTCTTTATAAACATATAATAATTATTGATGTTGGTGCTTTTGTACTCTATAAAGGCAACATAATTGTTGGTCATATTAATAGACTGTACACTAGTGCTGGACAGTAACAAAGAAATTTAAAAACATTTAAAAACTCAACTTTTGGTTTATTTTTGCTTTAAGCTTGCATAAAAAAAAACTTTAAAAAAGTAATAAATAAAATAAGCACTAAGAAAGCACACCAACTTTGTTTTATACTTGTTTTGACCTATAGGACATACAGTATCTTTCCAGTACAAACATATAGTTAAGCTAAGCGAAGCAGTGTAAGATTGTGGGAGTTCCTATGCCTGCATAAATAATGGAATACTGTATATTTATATACAATTGCAGAACAGTACAGGAAACTCATTTGGAAACTTGTGTTCTTAAAACACTGAATAGTCATCCCCAGTCCATTTGTGACCAGGCTTAGAATTCTCAATCCAGTGCCGAATGACGCATCTGTGGTTCACAAGGCTGTAGAGTGTCTCATTTCTCATTTTTCCAAACCGAAGGGTTTTCACAAGTGCCCTCTATGCTCCCTTTTAAGCCATTTGGAGAAAGGATTGCTAAATAAAAGTGAACTCAGCAGTGCCTTATTACCTATAATTTCCTTTTTCAACAGCAACTGTGACCAGTTCAAGCGAGTGGGTTCATACTGAGATGTGTGGGCATCACGACAAAGAGGGAAAAAAAAGAGGAAAAAGCATTTCTTAAACAATTATTCAGAAATAAGTGTTCGAAAATACCTAAAAAAAAAATGAGGGCTGCATGATATTGGCAAAAAATTACAATGGAAATGCTCTTTTTTCTATGATCTATATCGCGATATTAAACAATGCAGGACCCATGACATCATCAGCCCCGCCCCCACCCGGGCGCCGTCTCGTGTCCGGACTGATTAAGAGCTGAGTCAGTGCTTCAACTCGAAAACAAAACAACAGTAATTGCCTTTAATCAGGCATTTAAATGTCTTTTTAAAAGGTAACTAAGAGCGTTTTTCTGGGATTAAAAGCGTGAATTCAGCTGTAACTGGAAGTATTTGTGCAAATCTGTGCTGGACTGAGGTGCACAGCTTTCAACACGTGCCCATGTTTACAAGCACGTGCCCAACCATGTGGATGGAGGCCATACGGTTACCTCGTGTTTACTCCTGCCCCTCCCCTCTCACGCTCTCCCTCCCCCTCGCGCTTCTCAGGCAGCAGCAGCCTGTCTCTTACACAGACAGCGCTGTGTATCTACTTCTTGTGTCAAGAATCAAAACAGTGCAACATGACATGTTTCATTTAATTGCTTTAAGTGACATTGCACGTCCTGCGATGTGAGTATTGTGCATGCGCACATCTCAGTGACGATGCTTAAACGAAATATCGTGCAGCCCTAATACCAATTATTATTATTATTATTATTATTATTATTATTATTATTATTATTATTATTATTATTAGGACTTCCACTCCAACAAACATTTATTAGTCTGTCCCACTGTAACATGTTTGAACCTTGTACTCTTGAGGACTGTATCAGGGTAAAATCTCTCATGCAAATAATGCCTGCAAGTTCAGCTTGTGAAATGCATCATAGGAAAACTGAATTATGAAAAACACATAAAAACATAAAAAAAAAACTGTTTAGTTTAAATAATGTACATTGAAAATACAAAATGCATTAAAATGTATTTTATTTATTAATGACTACATATTAATTATAATTAATAATTAATATTAGTCATGAATGACAACATACACTGAATACAACTATTGTTAACAGATCAGTTGTAGAAAGCAGATAGATAGAGAGACAGACAGACAGACAGACAGTGATATAGATAGATAGACAGACAGTGAGAAATAGATAGATAGATAGATAGATAGATAGATAGATAGATAGATAGATAGATAGATAGATAGATAGATAGATAGATAGATAGATAGATAGATAGATACTTTATTGATCCCAGAGAGACATTCTGGACATCCAGTAGCTGCAGGTATACATATTACACAGAAATTACACAAAAAAGGTTAAGATAATATGATACAGGTTGAAAATACAATAAAAATAATGAAATAAAGTATAAAAGTAGAGTCTTTTTGGTTGTGTGTATTACATTATACACTTTCATGTCTGTCTCTCTCTTTTTCTCTCTCTCTCTCTCTCTCTCTCTCTCTCTCTCTCTCTCTCTCTTTTTCTCTCTCTCTCTCTCTCTCTCTCTCTCAGGAACTGGCTCATATCCAGACCCAGCAACAAGCAAAATGCTCCTTCTCTCATTCCGCACAAGAAACACACCTCACGCTACGTCGCCTTCTGCGAGGCGAAATAACTTTTCACACCTGAGCGGAGGCAGAGAACACACTGTTGCTTTTTCAAAACAGAATCCCAGACAAGGTGAGTTAGTGCTCCATATTGCACACTCCCATATAAGCCTGAATGAGAGAACGCGTGTTTAAGGCCGATGAGAAATGTTCTGCACATGGGGATAGGAGAGAGCAGAGCCGAGTGTGTGTGAGTGTGTGTGTGTATGTCATCACTGGAGCATTAAAAAAAGCTAGAGCACAAGCACTTTCTCAACACCTGTCAAACCTGTTCACCAGCTCCATCTGCTCTCCCAGGTGCAGTTCAGCTGTCGGTTATGGGCTTCCGAACTAACTCACACAGCACAAAACTTCTCCACTCTCCGGATAACTCTGAGACGAGGCAGCTCGTTTAGTCCTGGCTTCTGCTCAGCACTCACTTCACCCTCATTCCCCTTCAGTTCTCCATCACTGCAGCAGCACTCACTCCTCACACTTTTATAGAGCAGTCTGCTCTTCTACATCCTCAGACTTCAGCTTCAGACACACCTGAATAAGCAGAGCTAAAGTAATCTCAGAGCAACAGCCAATTCAACTTTATTCAGTCTAATTTTAAGGGTTTTCACCCCCCCCCCCCCCCCCAGTATGGCAAAAAGATTCATACACTTGTAGGAAGTAGAATGCAAAAAAATGAAAGGGGTTTTAAAATAATTAATATCTTAATCTTTGTTTTTTTTTTCATGGCTCGACATACAGCCTGAACTGTTGTTTTTTCTTACATCAAGCATTTCCCCACTACAATACACAGCTCTGGAAAAATGAAGAGACTACTTCTGTTTCTGAATCCGTTTCTCTGATTTTGCTATTTATAGGTATATGTTTGAGTAAAATAAATATTGCTGTTTTATTCTATAAACTACAGACAACATTTCTCCCAAATTCCAAATAAAAATATTGTCATTTAGAGCATTTATTTGCAGAAAATGTGAAATGTCTGAAATAACAAACAAGATACAGAGCATTCAGACCTCAAATAATGCAAAGAAAAAAAAAATGATATTCGTAAAGTTTTAAGAGACCAAAAATCAATATTTGGTGGAATAACCCTGGTTTTTAATCACAGTTTTCATGCATCTTGGCATGTTCTCCTCCACCAGTCTTACACACTGCTTTTGGATAACTTTCTGCCACTCCTGGTGCAAAAATTCAAGAAGTTCGGCTTGGTTTGATGTCTTGTGATCATCCGTCTTCCTCTTGATTATGTTTTAGAGGTTTTAATTTGGTAAAATTAAAGAAACTCATAATTTTTAAGTGCTCTCTTATGTTTTTCTCCAGATTGGTACCCAATACCAATACAGATACTATCATATACTGCCCTGTACTATGATATAGCCCCTGTACTGCCCTATCCTACCCTATTACTATGTATTCGCCTGTACTCCCCTTACCCCCCACTACACTATGCTAGTCTATACTCCCTGTACTTCCCTCTTCTACCACACTCTACACTATAACCCATGTACTACCGTATACTACTATGCACTAGCCTATACTCTCTGTACACTATATTCCATTTACTGCCATATACTCCCTGTACCACCCTATACTAGCCTATACTCCCTGTATTATCTGATACTACCCTATACTAGATTATATTCCCCTTTACGACCCTATACTCCCTCTTCTTCCCTATATTACTCTAAACTACCCTATACTAAACCATACAATTTTAATTCCCTATACTACCCTATACTACACCATACTACCTAAACTAACCTGTACTTAACCTACTTCCAATACTAGCCTATATTCCCCTTTGCTACACTATACTCAGCATGTCTAGTTTGTGTGAAACAATGGTGATTTTTCTATCATTTGGCTCAGGTGCCTGGTGACTGGAAAAGACCAGCTCTTCAGATGGGCTGTTGATGACACTCAGATTTTCACAGATTGTTCTTTTAGACGTTTTGAAATGGTGAAATGGAGAACCCAGGCTCATAGGAAAAACACCTCTGTACTTAACACCACTACATTAAAAAAATACCATAATTATAAATATGATGTTGCTAAAAGCAGAGCAAGTTAAATTGTGAGAGAATACATCATTAACAAAAGTTTCTTTACATAACTGTTCACATAACTATTGCCAAATTTTCATAATTGCACACAACTTTTGTGAAACTCATCACTTACTGGTTTTGATTAATAGTTTATGCTCTGAAAAACAGAATGAGTGTTGTATTTGGGTATTTTGGGTATTTTGTCCAAGGGTGTCCTATTGCATGAGAATAATTTGACCAAGTTTGAAAGTAACTAAAGTGTGATTTAAGCTGATTTTCAGAGTCATGATTCATTCTGCTTGTTTTGGTGTGACTCAGTTAAAAAAATACCAAATGCATTACTTTGCCTTGGGTGCTCTTTTGTGCAAGTTTGCCTTTGTAAATGCCTAAACTTTCACACAGTTTTCAAGCTGTATTTCAGAGTCAGTTTTTTAATTAGGTGTTTGCACAGGGTCTGCTGTACTTCTCCCAACTCTGTCTTGCACCTGTTAGTCTTCTAAACTTTATCTATCTGACTTTATGAAAACTCCCCCCGTGCTGGAGAGTACTGTACTTTCCTATCGATGTACAGCGCAGGTGTGAAAAACTGAACGCTTACTGTGAGAATACTGCTTAATGATGTATGCCACTAAATAAATAACGAGAAACATAGCCTCAGGTTTATATTACTTATCCAGCTGTAGAACACAGTGCTATTCTCTCAAGGAAATATCCCTATTCACAGAAATATTTGTTTTTGTCATCTGAAATCGGCTGTGTTTATTTCTGAGCTAGGTAATCAAGGTTAAAGCAAAGAGACTTGAGCTGGTATGACGGGTGTTTGGGATTCAGTGCACGCGCTTGTTGTTGCTGTGTGTGAACTTCTTCCCACCCCAGAGCGCTGTCAAACAGGTGAGATGTGGCGTAGACGGCGAGGCAGGCCACGTATCGACTGTTTCTCTCCTCAGCAGAATGTGTCTGGACCTGATAGCAGTACCTGAGAGACAGCGCGGGCTAAAGACTGAATCGATATCAGCGCTGCGGTGGTCCAGCGGCCCACAGCATAGACTCTCTCTAGAGGTCAGCCGCAGGGCTTCACACAGAGTTCTGCAGGTTAAAAATATCGTGCAAGTCAACAGCAGCTCTGCAGTGAGCCAGTCTGTCTCTAAACATCCTGAGCTAAATCCCACAAAACGCTGAAATATTACATTGTTCATTAACATGTCAGCAGAAAAAAAAACGAAGGTTTTTACAGCTCACAAAGCCCTGGTGCGTGTTGATTTCAGCCCTTCAGAAAGGGTCGAGGTGTGCTCCGCTCCGCTGTGCTCTGTGAAAATGAGCTGCTGAATGCATGCAGCAGGCCACAACCCACTGATCTTTGCCATTTATAATTACGGACAAGCTGCTGATTACACCTGCCGGCTTAAATCACATCTCCAACGTTCTGCTCTCAGAAACTGAGCGGAAAAAAAGGAAAAACATCTGGGTTTGATGATGCTGTTGTTCAGAGCGAGACAGCTGAATTGACTGTGCCATAGCCCTTAATTAAAACCATCATTAACCAAGGCCAGGCTCTACTTGACCTTCACAAAGTACACATTTTTTGTTCTCATCACTCATTTTATTCCATTTCCAGCTCACTTGCTAAAAGCAGGTGCGATGGCAATAAATACACTTTGTCAGACAGTCTGGTAGATTTTGACATTGAACATCTACATTAATGATCAGAAGGAACCCATAGCACCCTTTAGCCCTATTCAGATGCAGTTAGTTTAACATGAGGAGGTGGGTTTAAGTTATTATAATATATAAATATATATATATATATTAGTGCTGGGCGATTTTCACGATTAATTCAGTTACCGTATTTTTCGGACTATAAGGCGCACCGTATTATAAGGCGCACGATGAGTGAACGGTCTATTTTTAGTGTTAGTCCATACACAAGGCGCACTGGATTATAAGGCGCACTAAATGAAACTTTATTTATATCAGTAACAATAACTCTGAGCAATAAATCCTTCACAATATCTGTGAAAAATAACAACATCTCTGAGCAATAAATCAACAAGCACAGCAAGTAACTTACGTATTAATCCGCGACGCTCCTGACAACGGTAGCCGCAACGCTCCGACAGACCATAATATTATGTTGAAGCACAGCAAGTACGTATTACTCCGCGACGCTCCTGACAACGGTAGCCGCAACGCTCCGACAGACCATAATATTATGTTGAAGCACAGCAAGTACGTATTACTCCGCGAGGCTCCTGACAACGGTAGCCGCAACGCTCCGACAGACCATAATATTATGTTGAAGCACAGCAAGTACGTATTAATCCGCGACGCTCCTGACAACGGTAGCCGCAACGCTCCGACAGACCATAATATTATGTTGAAGCACAGCAAGTACGTATTACTCCGCGAGGCTCCTGACAACGGTAGCCGCAACGCTCCGACAGACCATAATATTATGTTGAAGCACAGCAAGTACGTATTACTCCGCGACGCTCCTGACAACGGTAGCCGCAACGCTCCGACAGACCATAATAGTATGTTGAAGCACAGCAAGTACCGCATTACTCCGCGAGGCTTCTGACTATAATAGCGTGTTGTGCCGAATTCGGTGAATAAAACGGTTTTAAAACAGAGATAAAGATTGGATAAGTTTCATTTCTGGATGAAGTGATTTCCAGCGCTGTTTGGATATAACTGTGGATTACAGGAGACTGGATTGATGGATTCTCTTTAGTCTGGACGCGTTTTGAAGGTAGGACCTGTGGCTGAGCGCGGGTGTGTGTTCGGGGGTGGCGGCAGTGACCGGAGGTTACCCGAGGACAAAAGGAGAGCCTTTTATTACTGGAAACATGCGCTCTGACGCAGCTCTAATTCATGAAACATACATCCTACAGTAAAAGCACAGTTCTGGAATCCGAAGAGCCAGACGGTTCGAATGGTGTATGACATGACCGCATTCGATGAAATATGGACGAACGATAAACGCAAATATGAGAGTTATGAATTATTAAAATCATAACCAAGGCATATTTCGCCCTAAATGTTTATTTTCTGAAAGGATATTCCGCTAAATAGGCTAAATAGCTCAAAAGCAGAGATTCTAAGCTTTAAAATGGTATATTGGATGTCTATATTGAACCTGTAACTGTTCATAACTATTCAGAAACACAGCCAGTTATGAAATATTAAATATTTCTGGCCCGCCGGTGGGCCAGCGCGTGTTAAGAGGTTAACTTTACTTAGAAGTGGGCGCTAAAAAGAAACAGTTTGTGCTATTACCCCAGAACGGGTGGAAAGGAAAGTTTACCGGCACCTTGTTCTGGCCACGGAGCTACAGTGGAAACTAGCTACCCTGAGCCACAGCCGAGAGGCAGTACGGCAGTCAAAGGTAACCGCGCGCTAGCCCAAGAGGGGGATCTTTTTCTGGCGTGGGTGAGGAATTCTGCACAACAGAGCGCCGTGTACCACATAAAAATCGAGGTCAGTAAACACAAGCAAAATCCATACACAAGGCGCACTGCATTATAAGGCGCAATGACGATTTTTGGGAAAAAATAAGTATTTTAAGTGCGCCTTATAGCCCGAAAAATACGGTACTTCGAATTACAGTTTTAATGCGTCTTTACATAAAGACATTTTATGTTTTTAATCTAAAATATCTGAAAACACTACTCATTTCTGAAGTGTTTATCCATTTTACCTTGGTTACCAGCGCCTCCCACAGACCAACACGTGCATATTTTCTAAACGTTCCGCTCAGTACAAGGATTTAGCACTGTTCTAGCAATTTTAACACAAACACCCGGGTGGGATAAAGCATATATTTAGCTAGAAATAAATCCTACCACTTCTAAAAACTGCACCTCCATTACTTTCGGGTGAGGTTCCGTCATTAATTGTGGAAAACAATAATAATCTCTCCTCAAAGTTTCTTCTGTTACTCGTTTAGTACGTTATTTATGAGTTTTCAGTCACATACTTTACTTGCGTTCTGAAGTATAAACCAGTGTCCGTCAATGTGTGAGTTTCTCCACAGCTGTGTAGATGAGGTCAGTGTGTGATATGAAAGCATTGGATTAAAAAACAATGTTTTGAATCATTGGTTCACTCAATCACTCAATGAATCGAATCAACTTAAAGCATCTGAAGATAGATTATTATTTATTTATTTAAACTTAGTTTTGAACCATTTCTTTGTCATGTGTATTTTGATTTTTACTAGGATAAACTCCATCCAAGTTTACACAAGTTGATCAATAATCAGGTTTTTGCTTTGCAACCAGCCAATAACTAATGTTATCGTTAACATTCTAAATCGTTCAATCTGTCGAGATTTCAGGATGTTCTTAGAACATCTTTAACAGTTTTAAATGTTCTGATAACATTGCTGTAAAATTACTTGTGGCAATTTTATGACCCTGTAGGTCACAATTGTTGATTATAGATTTTTTTTGTTATTGTGCCTAATTCCTGCAGGTTGCTGCATTGCTGGCCTGATTCAACCAAGCTGAGTGGTCACCACCAGGGGGAACCAGCCATAAAAAAGAACAGGAACAGGAAGTTCTGAGTGTGTCTAGCTTCCAACATGGCTCCTGTGTGTTCCAGGTTCCCTGCCGCATGGTCAATACAATGTTTGCTGTTTGTTCAAGTGTTAGAACTAATCTGATGGTAAAAACCTGTTCTTTGGTGTAAACATTGTTTGTTCTGTTCTCTCAGTTGGGAGAAAGAGTTTATTTTTCTTTATATGTTTTATATGTCTGGGTTTGTTTAGTTAGGAAGTTAGGTTAGTGATTTGTATTTTATTTTATTTTCTTTCTAAGGTAAGTTTAATTTTCCTAATCTTTAAGTTAGCTTTCTTCTTTATTCTTGTCTTCTTAATTATTGTTTTGCATTCTTTACAATTTGTTAAATAAATCAAACCTTTTGACAAATAGGTGTATGTGTGATGATCCGTTTTCTAGACCTTGCTTACAAATCAGACACTAAAGAATCATAAATAAGATAATCCTTGCAGCAAATTGTACCTTAAAAAGGGTAAACAAAACCAAAAGCCAAAATGTAACATGTCCTGTGTCTTACTGGTAGAGGCTACATCAATAATCAAGAGATTATCAATATAAATACGTATCTGGCTCTTCCCTGTAGGTTTGCTCTTAGAGTTCAAATGTTTCTAAATATGATTAAATCTCTCAAATCTGCTGGAGAGCTGCTGTGGTTTAAAACAAGGGTCTGTCATCCGGATAGTCTGGGTTCAAGTCTTCATGGTTGTGTTTTGGCATGTATTTACTACAAAGCTTGAATATCGAGATATAAATCTTCAAGAAATAAAGAAAAACAGCAGAGGGATCCTGTGCTGAACTGGTAGATGCTACACCTCATTTTCAAGAGGCCATTGGTGCAAGACTGATCATGATGTCTAAGTGGTATTTAAATATTATTGATAAGTAAAACTAAACCAATAATCAAATGTTGAGAAAAGGCCACCTGCCTAACAGGAGCAGTGGCTCAGTGGGTTACATCAATGGACTATAATCTAGCTCATCATGGTTCAAGTCCCTAGTGAGACAATTTTGTCATGTATTCAATGTAAAGCATAAAATATGGGATATATATAAATAATCAGTTCAAGACCAATCAAAATCTTCATATCATGTAAGACAAAAGTGTTTAAATTTTCACAAATATGAGTAAAACCACACCACAAAGGTAAAATGTTGATAAAATGCAAGCTCTTTATAAGGTCCTGTGGTTTAGTGGTCTAAACAATGGGTCTGTGCTCTGGATAGTTGTGGTTCAAGACCCATGGAAACCATTTTCTGCTTGTACTGATTGTATAAAGCTTAAAGAATAAATTTGCCAAAAAAAAAAAAAAACTACCAAAGAACATGTAAGAACTTGTGGCTCATTGGTAGATGCTATACCTCATGATTAAAAGGTAATCGGTTCAAGACTGCTCAGGGTCTCCACATCCTGTAGTACCAAGGTTTTGAAACTTTACCAAGTAGAAGTAAACTCAAACCACAAAGGTCAAATGTTGATAAAAGGTGAGTTGCTAGAGAAGTGCATTGGGTCAGTGGTGTAAGCTGTGGGAGTGTGGTCTGTATAGGCAGGGTTCAGGTCCGAAGAGAGACACTTTTGGAATTTGGTAATTGAAAAAAAAACTAAAATTTGAGAAATAAATATTCAAAAAACACCGTCTCCAACCCAGAAGAACCTTGTGGCTTGCTGGTAGCGTCTGTGCCTTGTAATCAGAAGATCATTGGTTCAAGACAGCTCTGGACATCCACATTTGGTAGTACCAAGGTCTTTAAACTTTCTTAATATGCATAAAAACAAAAACGAAAAGGTAAAATGCCAAAGAGGGTGGTCTAAGCCTTGGTTCTGTGCTCTAAACATTTGTAGTTCAAGACCCAAGAGAGATGTTATTGGTATGCTGTCATTGAAAAGCCTAAGATTTCAAATATAAATATTGGGAAAACACATTTAAACACATTTAAACCTGGAAGTTCCTTGTGGCTTACTGGTAGAATCTTCACTTTGTAGTCAGAAAGTCATGGGTTCAAGACTGTTCTGGATCTCCATGTTCTGTAGTACGAAGGTTTTTAAACTTTCTTTAATACGAATAAAAACAGAAAGGTAAAATATCAAAGAGGGCATGCTTTTCAAAAGGTGATGTGGTTCAGTGGTCTAAGCCATGATTCTGTTCTCCAGGCACTCATTGTTCATTCCAAACACATGTCCTTCAATGCAGAAATGCCTTGTGGCTAGCTGGTAGAATCCATGCCTTGTAATCTGAAGATCATCAGTTTAGGACTGTTCTGGACGTCCTGCATTACCAATGTTTTTAAACTTTTTTTAATATGAGTAAAAACAAAACCACAAAGCTAAAATGTCAAAAAGGGCAAGTCCTTCAAAAGGATTTGGTGGTTCAGTGGTCTAAGCCATGGTTTGGTGCTCAGGGCATTCATAGTTCAAGACCCAAGAGAGACATTTTAGGCATGTGGGCATTGAAAAACCTAACATTTGAGATATAAATATTCAAAAAACACCTTACTCAACCCAGAAGTACCTTGAGGCTTAATGGTAGAAGCTGCACCTTATAATCAGAAAATCATTGGTTCAAGACCCTTCTGGACATCCACACTTGGTAGTACCAAGGTCTTTAAACTTTCTTAATATGCGTAAAAACAAAACCAAAAAGGTAAAATCTCAAAGAGGGCATGTTTGTCAAAAGGATTCTGTGGTTCAGTGGTCTGAGCCATGGTTCTGGGCTCTAAACATTTGTAGTTCAAGACTTCAGAGAGGTGTTTTTGGTATGCTGTCATTGAAAAGCCTAAAATTTGAAATGTAAACATTCAAAAAACACCTCAACCAATCCAGAAGGACCTTGTGGCCCACTTGTAGAATCTGCGCCTTGTAATCAAAAGGTCATCGGTTCAAGATCTTTTGGGGCATCCACATTCAGTAAAACCAAGGTTCTTAAACTTTCTTTAATATGAGTTAAAACAAAACCGAAAAGGTAAAATGTGAAAGAGGACAAGTTCTTCAGAAGGATCCTGTGGTTCAGTGGTCTAAGCCAGGGTTCTATGCTCTAAGCCTTCATAGTTCAAGAGCCAATAGAGACATTTTACGCATGCGCTCCTTGGAAAGCCTAAAATTCGACATGTAAATATTCCAAAAACACATCACTAGGATTGTGTGGTTCAGTGGTCTAAGCCATGGTTCTATGGTCTAAACAGTCATTGTTCATTTTTGAGATGTGCTTATGAAAATCCTAAAACTTGTGATGTAAATATTAAAAAAACTCAAGGGTGTCTGGAAGTCCCTTGTGGCTCACTGGTAGAATCTACACCTTGTAGTCAGAAAGGCCTCGGTTCAAGACTGTTCTGTGGCTCCACGTTCTGTAGTGCCATGGTTGTTAAACTTTCTTTAATACGAGTAAAAACAAAACCAAAAAGGTAAAATGTCAAAGAGGGCATGTTCTTGCAAAGGTTTCTGTGGCTTAGTGGTCTTATCCATAGTGCTATGGTCTAGACACTTCAGGTTCAAATCCCAGGCAAGGTTATTTTGGCATGTATTCTTTGTAACTTATAAAACACGGTATAAATGTTCAAAAAACACACAACAGAAAGAGGTGGGTTCTTGTGATTCGTTGGTAGAGACTACACCTTACAATCAAGCAATCAGTAGTTCAAGACCACGCCCTAACATTTTTTTAAGCAGTTGTAAATTTTAGCCAAACCAAAAGATATCCAAAAGAAGCCACCAAGCAACCAGCAAATATCACAGTGGCTCAGAGGTTTGGATCACAGGTCTGAGACCAGGACAAACACGGTTCAAATCCAAAGCATGACATTTTGTCATGTTATTAAGAGTAGAGCTTCAAATTTCAGACATAAATGTTCAAAAAACACCAAGCATTCTTGTGGGATCGTGTGGCTCACTGGTAGATGCTCTGCCTCATGATTAAGAGGTTGCTGGTTCAAGACCGGCCAGGATCTCCACACCTTGTGTGAACATGCATGGATGTAAACAGCAGGTAAAGCTAGCAGCAATCCCTGAACTGGGGGTCACATGTGACGGGCGGACAAGGCCGGACTCAAACCCTCAAAGGGGGAGAGGAACTACCTGGCCCTCTCCCCCTGGGACTTCCAGAGAGATAACCAGCAGCAGTTATGGAGCCCAGGGCCAACATTTTTGATGGGAACTACAGAATTATACCTTTACTACCCTCTTTCACCAACAAGAAAATTTGCAACTTCTTTCTTTTCTCACAGCCAACCACTTGAGATTCACCAGTGTCACACCACAACCAAGGCTGCACCACACTGGATTTGAACTCTCAACCTCCTGCTTATGAGGTAAAGCCCTTTACCTCAACACCATCAGGAGTTACACACAAAAATCTTTTTTTTGGACATTTATCATGAACATTAACACAAGCCACACATTCTTGTCAGTCCTCCCTTTCTCAAACAGTCCCAAAAACAGAAACACATTGCGACTCCTGATGGTGTGGAGGTAAAGGGCTTTGCCTCATAAGCAGGAGGTTGTGAGTTCAAATCCAGTCTGGTGCAGGCTTGGTTGTGGTGAAGCTACAGTGGTTGGTTGGGTGTGAGATACACAGAGAAGGTTGACTGAGGTGGTGAACAAGAAGAAAAGGGATGGGAGGTAGACAAATTTTATTTCTGAGTAGAGGGTAGTAAAAGTATATATATATATAGCAGTTCCCTTTCAGGGTTAATTCTTTTTTTTAAATGTTGGCCCTGGGCTTCATAACAGCTGCTGGTTCTCTCTCTGGAGGCCCCTGGTGTTCTTGGTGGTGTTGTTTTTTTTCTAGTCTCTGATAAGCTAAACAAATGTTACAACCAAAAAAAGAATATGGCTAAAATAATATTTCCCCCAGCAACCCAACAATGAAAATCTGCAGCCAACAATTGTATAAACTTCTTATCTGCTGGAAAATATTTCATATGAAAGTAAAATTTGCATTCTACTAAATGTTCAGACAGACAGTGATTCCCTTAATGATTCCACCTATCAGCTTGCTCATTAACTCCCACCCAATCAGAAGGCAGAAGACAACTAATCAGCTCTGCAGATGCAATTACCAGAGAGAGGGAGAGAGATCATCAAGCTTCCTAGTTTAAACTTCGTAGTTCAGCTTTTAATTTGAGTGTTGTTAGCTCTTCAGCTGCCCAGTTGATTTGATGTACATACAATCATAGATCCACACACTTTATTCTCACACAAATTTATTAAAGCACTGAGCAGATATTTCTGTTTCTGTTGGCTGATTTTCAACAACGTTGATTTCCTACACAAGTTCTAAACAGACTTCCTGCAGTGTTTTAATGAACGTAACCCAGCAATTTACCAGCAACAGACTCTACAAACACACACACGTTTCATCAGACACTGTGCAGTTTATATATGTTTCATTTGTAAAAAAAAAAAAGAAAAAAGAAAATCTATATAAACTCTATATAAATGTCTGCTTATTGATAGAATTCTGCCCATAACAAATTATACTTTAACTCTTTCACCCTCTCCTATTCCCCCAATTGTGGCTCCATCATGTCTGCTACAAAACTTGAGGTGTCAATCCTCCACTATCTCTGACCATTCATCTCTGCAGGGACCCAAACTGATAACTGACCACTTGCCTCTGCAGGGACCCTCATCATTTATATGACCCCCATTAAAGTGACCACCCTGCAGTGTTCGAAGCAGGATCCAATGTATATAATGCCCCCTCAAAATATCCCTAGTTAGATTGCTTCTGATCGACTGACTAAGCTGTGCCCGTGTAGATTTTCTGTCTGCACGTGAATAAACTCAAGTCAACTCTGAAGCCGTCTCCTGACTCCTGAATCGGACACCTGGTTCCTGAAGGCCGAATTTCTAACAATATTCAAGGTGGTCAGCTTAAATAAAATGGTTAGTTTTTAGTAAGTTAGTTCATTTACGCAAGTATCCTTTTATTAGTCAGAAATCCTTTTTTAACAACATTAGATCAACACTTAAATAACTCTCATATGTAATATCTCATATAATGACACATTAGCTCTGTAAGATTGAGTAAGATACTGATTATATGCTGCGTACTTCAGAAAGGACCAAGGGGAAAAAAGAAATATGACACAGTTCCGAGAAAAAAATGAGGGCCCGCCGTGAGATCCATCATAAAGCACCCTCATGCATTTTCATCCATTTTTTGGTATTGATTAAACCCTCAAGCGCGGAATATTTTCTCCCTCCTTTCTGTTGAATGGAAGTTCTTTCACTCACCATTGAGACTAATGATGAGATAGATCCCGTTCCAGAGGGGAAGCCTTTTTCATCTTTGAAGAAATAGCCGAGGAAGATGAATAAACCGATGATTAAACTTGACACTTCCTTTTGACAGTGTAGCGCTCTACTTTTACTTAAGGGATCAGGCTGTCAGGCTGTGGGGAAGAGGACACATTACTGACTGTGAAAAAGACTTGTGATGACATCCAAACTACAGCCGTAACTGGTGCCTGTTTGATTTTTCAGGGTTGGTTTAGGCTTATGTCTTTTTTTTTTTTAGATGATTTTATTTTTGCAGTTGGTGGCAAATACCGAGCAATATAATCACAGTAAACAGGCTTCAGTAATGCACATATATTTTCCTTTCTAATGTGTTGGGTTTGGATATCGCTGTGGAACTACATGCTGAATACCCCCAATTCCAAATTCAATTTCATGCTCCTGTAACTGAGAAATTAATACGTATCGTTTCAAATCACTGAACCAAATTGGTCCATCTGTAATGTGTGTCTTGTTTGTGAAATGCGGAGGTCCCTTTCTGGAAAAATAACCCCAAAGATGGGTCTTGGGTGGTTAATAACACTTGCCTTCTGCGAGCGCCGATAAGGACATTAGGCGAGTTTTGACCAGGCCGGGTCTCACAGCTTGACAGGAAATGGACACAAAAAAAGAAAAAATTGGGCTCGGTCGTGTTCGACTATGGAATCACCTTCCCCGTCGCCATCCGTTTCCAAAAGAAAATGGAAGCTGCAGTTGTGCCGCGTGAATGCGAGGCTTTCGGAGAGTGCAATCAGAAAGAGGCCGACCCCTCGCCGAGCTCAGCGGGTGCGGTGTATGCCTCTGCGGTTCTCCTACACAATCTCTGCCTTTTCTCTCCCTCACTGCCTTTTCTCTCCGCCATTCCAATTCCCTCTGCCAGCATCGATTACATAAAGACCCTTTGAAGAGTCTAACTGGGCAAACTCCATGATCGCGCTCAACCCCGTCAAAAGGGAATTTGGCAGTGGGAAGTGATGAAAGGGAAAAGCGTGGCGGGAGTGAATGACAACGAGAGAAAGAAAAGGCAAAGGAAGATAGAAGCCGCACATGTGGAGTCTCAGTCTTCAGAGCCTTCTGGAAGTCTATCAAACCGCAAACTTGTCTGCAGATCCCGGCGCGCGATGATGGGTATTGACCGCTAGCCGTCAACGACCTCTGGAAACCCTCTCCTGCCACCATCTGCCCAGTCTAGCCTATCAAAACTCACAAGCGATCAATTTGTGGAGAGATATGGGCTAATACGTCCCTGTGACTGATGTCGACACGCAAGCCTTCCTCTGATAGACAAAGTGAAAGAAATCAATAAGCAATTTTGTCCTCGAATCCTCACTGGATCCAGGAAAATCTATTCTCTCCCCTCTTTTCACCCCAACATTCACAAGGCCTGTTTTAGTCAGAAGGAGACGGCATTAAATTCATTCGGGGGCCCTGGGAGAGGGGTTCGTTAATCACAGAGCTGCTCAATTACACCAGCCAGTCCTCCTAGGATTGCCTAGGATGATTTTGGTCTGCTGTGTTCAGTTTAAGAAAGGTGCTTTCAGCTTTCATTTTCATTGGAGAAATCAATCATGTCAATCATTCAGAGGGAAACTGTGAAGGCTTGGCCAAACTGTACAAACAAAAAGTTAAATTAAACTAGAAAAAAAACAGCCACCATTAATTTTGAGCAATGTTCAGTGATCTGAATCCTATTGGATGCCTCTAGCCTGGATATAAAATGAGATTAGCTATGGTTGAGAATGGAGCATACAGGTTCCATATAGCATTCTGGAGCATATTTACCCGCATATTTTTTATCAGCTGGGCCTGTAGATCCTGTAGGTGGGCCATTTTACAGGGTTTCCACACCTGTAATTAGATTCTCTGTTCCGAATCTGTTGATAAGTTCATTTACTTGGAGCGTTTTCTTCCTTTGTTTGGTTTGGTTTCACACAGACATAAATCTAAACGCACCAGAATGTCCACCAATAAACCATGCGAGCACATTGTCTCCTCTGATTGGTCAGAGCTGTCTGACATGGGAGTAAATATAAATATACGAAAAAAGTAAATATAACTAGAAGATTCTGTGTTCCAGCTTGTATATCTGTGCTTTAACACTGAATGCTGAAAAACTGCGCTTTTAAACAGTGATTAGACATAGTAAACCGGTTCTTTTGATCCGCACCCGAGTGTGATAACTGTTTTCACACCTGCTCAGTTGAATCGCAAAAGGACCAGAGTTCATTTTAACCGGATCAAATAGTGCTGGTGTGAAAACGTCCTTATTCAAAACGACCATCCTGCTTCTCTTAGTTCAATCAATGGTACACTCTCTTTCTAAGTTTTTCAACTGGGGAAAATGTCTTTCAGTTCTTGTTAGAGGCGTGTCTAGCGGTTAACAATCTCTCACCAAGAGGTACACTACCCAAAATTCAATGTATTTACATGTACATATTTTTTTAAATCATATTTGTACAGCCCTATATAAATATATGATATAAACAAATAATCAAACAAACAATAATTAAACCCAAACTAGACAGGTTAAATGAACCTTTGGTACAAAAAAAGCCCAATTGTGTTCCTAATAAGCCCAATAAATGCAATCGGTTTGGTTATAAACACTCCGCCAGTTAAAATAGTTCCATAGCTGCTCTGCTTGTAGCTGCACTGTAAGCTCTGTATTATCGGCCATTTCAGTCAAAATAGTGGAAATCTAAGCTTACTATAAATAAACAGAAGCGCTTTACTCAGCCAAATAAACAGTGTAATCTGTGTAGATTAAAGTCCAGTGCTCGTTTGATTGAAAGAAAATGTTTTTTTTTATGAATTAAAGTTTTGGTTACTTCAGTGCCCCCCAGCAGCAATGTCATTGCCTGCGCCGCCTATTGGAGACATGGTGTTTCTGCTCTGTGCCTCTATAGGATTCAGCGCCTTCCAGTGGTGTATAATGACATCGCATTAAGTTTGTATTTGGTTTGTAAGAGCTGAATTATTGCTAGGTTACCTGTATGTGGCGAAGTTATACATGGAGAGCTTCGGTTACAGTGCATCAACGGCTGTTAATGTTACTCGTAAAATGCCTCTCAGCATCTAATTTGTGTTATTCATGTTTACTTATTTAGGTTTAGATATTTCTATAATATTGAATCTAATGTTTTGTATATTACTGTTTTGCCTGGTTGATGTAAATCAGTGATGCTTTCGATGCTAAAAAGTAAAGAGTAAAGCAGATGCAACATAAACAAGCACTGTAAGAGCTGCCATATGGCATTCTAACATTTATAAAAGAGGAGGAAAATGTAGGAAAGTGGGAAATAAACTCTTAGAAATTTTACTCACAGCACAGCACTGACTAGAGGGGCTACTGAGCTACACTACTGAGCTCTGGAATGCTCTGGTACTCTACCCAATTTGGGATGAGTTGAGGAGTTGGGGGTGAGGTAGGATGGCGATCATCCAACATCCTCAACATCCTGAACATCCTCTAACGCTCTTGTTGAAGTCAGCCAACCAGTTAACTTCTTCTCAGACTACTGTTAACACCCTGTCACTGGACACCTGACAACCACCAGTTCTGTTATATATCACCTAATAAATACTCAAACTGCCTGACATTAAGAGACAGGAGAAAAAGAGAATCTTCTACCCATCCAGAGAGAGAGAGAGAGAGAGAGAGAGAGAGAGAGAGAGCAAGGCCAATTACGCTGCACTAGACACCTGGTCATGAATAGCTGTGGCACGACTGGGAACTGAAGCAGCAATCTCCTAATGAGTCGCAGCCCCAGTGTTATAAAATATAATTTATTTATAATGTATAAACTGGTTTTAGAATGGATTTGGATGTGGATGCATATTTGTATGTGTTTATATTGTTGTGTATTGCTTGAGCTCATAACAGTGATTAATAAAGTATTGTCTAGTTTAATCCACTAATTTAAGACCAAATTATATCAAATTCATAATATAAAAAAGCTAAAATTGATAATTAAGTGATCATGATTTAAAACATGCAGAACTGATAAAGCACATTTGAAAATTTCAGCCTGAAATTGATCATAAGGCTTCCAAGAATATTTCTAGAATGTTGTTTTCTGTCTATAATGCACTCAGAAACAAATAAATAAAATAATAAAATAAAATAAAATAAATAAATATTTTTTTTTAGTGCAGTGGAATACTTTGTTTACCATTGTTTTTATTTTATATAACTTTTTTATTTCACAAATCATTCCTAAGCACTACAAAACACCCAAATAACAAAATTTAAATGATTTTTTTATGCAGTGGCCATCAAGCTGCTGTTTCATTGGCTGAATAATGCCAAGCTTTCCATCTGTATTAAGTGCAATAATACACAAATATTAAGAAAATATATAATGCCCATTGCAATAGATGCATAGTGTAAAATGATTATGTAGCTGTAGAAAATGGTAGCATAAATAAAGCAAATTTTGAGGGATATAAATTTCATAACTCTAATTTGCTACTTAAAGCTGATTTAATTGTTTCCCTTTCTAGATCACATTTTTTAAAGTATGAAAACAAACTAATTATATTGCCTTAAAGAGATCATTTAAGCCTGCAGTTTTATATTCCCAGTATTTGTACTCCAATTAAAAAGAAATTTATGCTAAAACTGAACTTATTACTACCTAAAAGTCTGTATAAACATACAGTGTATAGTTTAGTGTATAAGTAAAGGTGTAAAAGTATCAGCTCATCCCCACAGGGTCCTATATAGTGCACAACCCCCCCAACCCCCCTCCCCCCCCCAAAAAAAAAACAAAACAAAAAAAAAAAACATAATGACTATAATGTTATATTATTAAAATGTTAATGATAAATGATAAATTTGGGATGCACTAGGCTGTTCCCTGTTTCAGTTGCATATATGCCGATTGAAAATGAATGTATTTTAGTACAATGTAAATATATTAACCATTTCAGACCCTGTTTCCATTGCAATTCACATTGTCCTTTCTTTTTTTTTCTTATATATTCTTGCACTTAACACAAATTGAGACCTGTTGTCAATCAGAATAGTAATTTATCAGTCAATCAAACAACTTTTCTGCCCCGCCCACTGCAGTGGAAAAATACAACTCTGAGCACTGAAGTAAAGCTTGACAGCATAATGTGTTTATATTACTGCTTACAGGTGCATTGTGAACAAAAACGTTATTTAACAGTAAAACAAGTGATTCTACTAAAATTATCATACAAAATACAAATAATATGTCGAATTTGGATGCATTAATGTATTCTTTTTTACCGAATCTTGTTACTGAGTGCATTCCAGACAGAAAACAGCAATCTTATATTTTTTTTATCACTAGAAAATAATTCAGGTTTGAAAGAGTTAAAGAAGCTGGAGTCTGAAATTCTCTTGAGTCTCTGCACAGATCATCTTCATACTAGGCTACATATGTCTGCTATGTTCTTGCTGGAGTGTAGAGGTGGGCGATACCAGGAATTTTGGTATCAATCCGATACCAAGTAAATGCAGGGCCAGTATTGCCGATATCAATACTGATATGACACTTTTTAATATCTAAGCTTCATAGATACAAAGGATCCAAAAGACCTAGGATAGAGTTTTGCCAAACATAGCATGTGACAACAAAATACTTTATCACAATCAACATTTTTGTTTAGAAACAATGGAACAGTAGCAAAACAAAGTTTGCCTCGAGAAATAAATATTGATATTACCGATATTTGGATCGATCTGCCCACCTCTACTGGAGTGTGGGGAGGTGTGACGTGTGCAGGTGTGATGGATCACAGTATCAACCAATAGGGAGTCGGAATGGTATATGTTTATACTTCTCTACATCCAATCACAATTATATTATGGAGTGTTTTTAATGATGAGAAGCCAGATTGAAAAAAAGCTAAAAATAAAATAGGAGTAAAAAGGCTGTTTTTAAAATGTAAGGATCAGTTGAAAAATACTCCTTATGGGACATTCCAGGATTTTGGTACATTCAGGGGTGGTCACTTCTGAAACTTTGATCTTCAATTTGATCATTTTTAGTCATATATTTATTAAATACAGGTAATAGACTATCAAAAAGTTTGACTCGTCAAGCTCAGGTAAAGCAGTTTTTTTAATTAGATTATGCAATATATTTGGTAACTTACAGTAACAGGGTTGCGAGTAACAGCGTTCAATTCTAGGCTAAGTTGTGTTCTACCCCAGGAACAGATGCTAACTGTAAAATTTAGCTATGTATACAAGATCAAGGACAAACATGGTTATATAAGTATATAAAGTAAATTTTGACTCAATATTAGTCTTACAATATGAGTAACAGGGTTGCGTTCACTGAGTGACACACACAACTTGAACAAACATATTTGGAAAAAAATTTGAAACTTGAAAAACTTGAAAATTGTTAGAGCACTTACTCTTGGTCTTGCCATGTGGGCAGAAAATGTCCTTGTGATGTCACTTCCTTTGTGCCAGTAGACAAATATTTTGAACTCTTTCTCTGCCAGGTAAAATTCCTTATGGTAACAGGGTTGAGCGCATGTTGTGGGACACAAATTAATAGCATAAAAACTGTAGCATGCAAAACAATGTAGACCAAATAAGTTGTTTTCATAAGTAAAGGAGATGCATATAAACAATATACAAGAGGAACTCATTTATTTAGAGCTTATTTTAATTGTTAAATTTGCCAAAGGAGTTGGTCACCCAATGTGTGGGACAAGAGAAAACGGCCATTTTTTGAGGTGGTCCAAAGGTATTCGGTCTTTTGAATAATATCTAAGGAGCTCATTTTTCCACCAAATTTTACAGTTTGTCTTATATGAAAAGTAAATTAAAAAATATATATAGTCATTTAGATATTTTGGATTTGTACATTTGAAATGTAAGTGGTGGGACAAGAAATGTACCAAAATCCTGGACTGTCCCTTATACAAATCCACTGAATAAGTACAGTATTATTCTATATATTATATTAGAAGAAATGTAGTAAGTATGATGTTAAAAAGAGAAGACAGAGAGAGAAAGAAAGAGAGATAGAGACAGAGAGAGATAAAGAGAGAGAGAGAGAGAGAGAGAGAGAGAGAAAGAGAGAGAGAGATAAAGAGAGAGAGAGAGAGCGAGAGAAAGCTAGAGAGAAAAAGAGAGTTAGCAAGAGAGCGAGAGAGAGATAAAGAGAGAAAGAAAGAGAAAGAGAAGGAGTTTGAGCGAGAGAATGTGAGAAAGAGCAAACATAATGGTTTTGCTGGATTGTCAAAAGTAACCCCTGACAACAGGCGTGGCGTTTCATTTGGCTTTGAACTGTGGGCTCCTGATCCCCTAATTCCCTTTAAAGAACTCATCATGAAAGAATAAGTGCTGTGGCTGTGGATGCTCTCAGCGCCTCGAGAGGGTCATTTCTGCTCGCAAAATGCATGATTGGAATTTTACCATTTACTCTCCCGCATGAAGTATCACTGGAGAACATAATGGGCTTCCGAGGAGATGAGCCATCTAGCAGGAGTTATCAGGGCGTGATTATTCGGAGTTATCTCTCAGACATGCGCGTGCTGGCCCTCGGGCCCTCCGTATTGTTGCAGCCAACCAGCTGAGGGCTCATGTACTGACCGTGAGGCCGGCGCTGAGAGATCCAATTCTGCTGCTGCTGCTGCTGCTGCTGCTGCTGCCCACAGGCCTGTAAAGAGATGGATTTCTGCTTTTATTACCAGCAAACTTTTTGATTGCCTTTCAAACCGCGCTATAGCGTCCACAGCACCGTGCATTTCAGCATCGCTCACCTGAGATCTGTTCAGCAGATTGCAACAATAGAGGCTGTGTATCTCCATTTTAAAACCATGCAGTATGATATAAATATAGACATATAGTGTATGATATGATATAGAGAAGATCAGAACAGTTTCATCCTGCAGGGCATTCAGTTCAGCTCTGAACTCTCCACAATATAAAACTCTAGTGAAAAAAATGCTATAGTGCTATAGCCACATTATTAATCAGTATATTTAAGTGCTAAAATGGAACAACATTTTTGTACTTATTATACTTTAATTGTATAAAAATAGTACAAAAGTCTTACTTTTAAATTGTGCTAAGTGTACTAAAATGGAACTATTTTAAATATACTTAAGTAACATTTAAACATACTACTTTATGTATGTAACCCCATATTTCAAATATACTTTTAATTTGTTTTACAACAGTGGCACGAGATCTCGCGAGATCAAAACGTGACAATATTTCTCGTCAAGCTTAAACCTGTCTTGCAGGAAGAAAAAACTGTTTAGTGTGGACTTTTTAAGAGGGATCTGGCAACACAGTAGCGATACAGCGAGTGTGGTCGCTGAGCAGAGAGCAGCTCTCAGCAGAAGAGGAAAATTCGGGTATTTGTATAGAACAGAGGTCACTAATGGGCGGACTGCGGTCCGGATCCGGACCCACGTTGTCCAATGCGGACCCAAACCTACTGAGAAGGATTTAATTGTATACACGCTTCGCGGCGCAGTAAACTCACAGGCAAATCACATGTGTGGTAAGATCACCAAACGCTCTCTTCAGCCAATCAGATCTGTGCAGACGCGGCAAGGAAAAAATAAATAAATAAACACACCGCTCCTCACGCGGGATCGAGCCCGTGTTGTCAGGATTGCGGTCCGGCTGCTCCGGCTGTTGAATTGGGACACGGCCGCGAAAAAACGCCTTTATAAGGAGATAAGGAGCCCGAGAACGGGCGAAACTAAAGTCAGGCCGAGCGCGCTGGGCGTGACTAAAGCGTGATATAGCACTTAATCATAACACAAGTTAACAATCTGTCCAGACCTTCTCTAACTGGACCATACTGAATTCTAATTAAATACCCCTGGCATGCTTCTGCTACTTTTAAGTTATCTCAGTTATATCTGGCTGCATTTTGCCTAAATTTTGTTCGAGATTAATAAAGTATCTGTCTGTCTGTCTGTCTATCTAACTATGGTTATGCATAGTTAAATTACAAGAGATTTAGGAGAAAAAACACAAACCCTAGCCTTAATATGACTGCTTGTGGTTTGCACTTATTGTTTGCACTATATAAGACCTAGAAAAGTTTTATTTTTATTTTTATTTCATTTTTCATTTTTGACGTTTTCTTTAAAATTTTATTTTTAAATCTCGTCTCGTCCTTGTGAACCCAGTATCGTGTCTCGTCTCGTCTCGTGATATTAGTGTCTCGTTACACCCCTATTTAATGAGTATTACAACTGTATCACTATTATACACCGAATATATACGGAATGTACTAAGAAATATATTTTAATATATTGTACTATAATGTTTAGCGTGTTACAAATGTACTTTATCTTTTTTATTTGAAATCTCAAATGTGTTATTTAACACTGTATCCAATAATTAAAAAAATATTTATATTTTTTATTATAATTACAGAGCATTGAAATACATGTTAACTGTTATATGTATAATGTGATACCTAAATATATTTTTAAAACTTTTTCACCAGTGTATATTTAGCATTATTCTATAGTGCACTGATGTGTACTTGTAGCCACATTATTAATCAGTATATTTAAAAAGTGCTAAAATGGAACAACTTTTTTTGTACTTTTTATACTTTTATTGTGTAAAAATAGTACAAAAGTCTTACTTTTAAAATTGTGCTCAGTGTACTAAAGTTAAACTATTTTAAATATATGTGATCTATTTACATTAGAGTACAAATATGATTCTTGTTCCTGTCTTTTGTAAGTAGAACACTTCTAATATAGTTAGTTAGGTACAAAATATATTTTAATATACTGTACTACAATGTTTAGCATGTTAAAAATGTACTTTACATTTGTTTTGATATTTAAATGTTATTAAATGCTGTAGCCAATAATTTACTTATATTTATATTTCCCTGATTATAATTACAGAGCATTAAAATACATTTTAACTGTTATATGTATAATGTGATACCTAAATATATATTTTTAAAACATTTTACTAATGTAGCAATTTAATTTACTTACATGATACATTAAGTATCTTTAAGTGAACTAGGATTATATTTGTTTTTAACACACTTTGCTAAAAATGTACAAAAGTATATTTGTAAATAAGTATTTTAGAAGTACACAGAATTAGAATTACATTAAATTAAAAGTGTACTTCATAGAACTCTATTCTTTTTTTAAATACATACTATTGAACATATAATATTGTACTTTTTTTAATTATCAAAGTTTACTTTCAAACATTTTTTAAAATGTTTTAGGTAAGTAAATAACTCTGACACTTCTCAGTATTAAGTACAATTAAGAAAATATATATATATATTTTCACCAGCAAAACCCTGATCTTTCTTTAATGTTCCTCGTCAACATTCTGGAATCTTGACTCTGTACAAAACAGGGTTTCCATATAAAAGTGAAGCATAAAATTCTTCTTTTCTGTGTTTGTGCTCAGTGCATGCCTGTGCTCCAGGGCGCTCCCTGCACTAATGCTGTGTTTAGATTATGACAGTAGATGGATTACAGTGTGAAGCCTCATCTCACATCCGTGCTGTAATTACACTCCCCAAGGACTCTTGGGCAGTTGTCATGTACTCTGCTACACTATTAACCCTGTTAGCTGAGGTTAGCGAGTGTTAGTCTGAATTAAATCTGCTGGAGTAGTCTACTCTATAATGCTGCCATCAGCCTTAATATAACGTTCTGTTGTTGCACTAATACTGCAGTGAGGCACACGGCTATATATTTTACCTCTTTCGTTAAAAATTAAAGAGATTATTAAACAATACACTCCATACAAACATATATCTAAATTATTATTTTAACTACTGGGGCCAATCGCTTAAAAAAAATATTCAGGTCTCCGGCAGCTGATGGCAAGCTGCATGACCGGGATTCGAACCGTTCTGATGATTTTTTAAGTTAGAGAGAGACAGACGAAGAGAGAGAGAAAGAGAGAGAATAGACTTTAATAAACATAAAAAAATTCTACCTTCTGAACTCAACAATAAGCAATGCTGCTTTATATCACTAAATATAATCACTAATATGCTACCAGGCTCTGTAAACTTGTTACGTGATTCATTTATGTAAAAAAAATGCATTAAAGCATTAACAATGACACATCACAATATGCAGATCAGTCAATCATTAACCCCCTGCTGATGTTTAACCATCTAAATTTCACCGCTAGATTCTAGATTTCACACAGCTCAGCCAATCAGCTCTCACTCCTCTCCCTCTAAACCCATACATCACCCAGTGCTGCTCCCAGACTGCCCCTCCAATTTTTAGCCTTTTTAAAATTTGAGCTGAGGGTGTATAAATACATATATATATACACACCCAGCTGCTGGCACACAACCGACCTTCAACGTTGAAATGTGATTGAAATATTACTAAGTAATAGTAATGTCCGTTGTTGATTCAACATTGAAAAACAATATATAATATATATATATATATATATATATATATATATATATATATATATATATATATATATATATATATATATATATATATATATATGAATTGATCAGCCAATCAGCACTCCCTCCACTCCCTCTAAACCCATACATAACCCAATGCTCAATACAAAGTGCCCCCTCCCATTTTTAATCATTTTCAAATTTGAGCTGAGAGTGGAGTCAGCAAAAATTACAATATATATATATATATATATATATATATATATATATATATATATATATATATAAAAAAAATAATAAAAAAAAAAAATATATATATATATATATATATATATATATATATATATATATATATATATATATATATATACTGAATTGATGAGCCTAACAGGACTAATGTTTATGAATAAATAAATAAAGTAACACCTGAATGTACTCTGTGACAGCATTAATAAACTCATTAAAATGGAGCAGCAGAGGCGGCTGATCTGTGGTCAGATCGCTGTTTAAAGAAGACACTGGTATTTGTAATTCTACCGTATTTGTGAGAGTTGTAAGCACACAGCTCTTTGTTTACACAACACAGGATGTCATTTAGATACAGGTCCTTTGACGCCTTTCTGCTGACAGGTAATTGGCATCCCACCAATTTAATTTAAAGATTTATTTTCATATCAAGCCTGGGCAAAATATGCATATCATGCAGCCGTGAGCTAATATAATATAAATGTTAATGAAGATTTGTGCAGTGAGCTCGGAAGATGAATAATTGTAATGTAGCAAATCCACTTTAACTTTTGGATATGAAAATTGGATATTGAATTCCATTTTTTTTAATAACCCCCTGTCAAGTTTTGTTAGGGAGCCGGGCAGCGGGCAGTAAGGTAAACAGGTCCGGGGAGGCAGAGTGAATGCTGAAAATTCTGCCAATGTTTGGGGAAGATTGCAAATTGATAGCAGACTGGCACAGACTGAGCCTGTTTACTTTTTTATTCAAAAATGGTAAAACTGCTGGAAAGCATCCAAAATGATTTTTACTCAATTATAATTCAGCCAAAGGTGAGATATTTATAACTGGGACTTGATAAACATTTGCTTATGAGAACAAACATAATCTGAATGAGAGAGAGCGTCTGCAAATGATATTGGTTGCAAAACTACACTTTCTGTCCACATTTTTGTGCATGCCCCTTCTAATAAGCATTTGGCAACTTTAAACTGCAAAGATTGCTGACAGTGATGTGCAAATGCACACACAGCTTGTCTAATCCCAGTAGAGAAGTATTGCCAATGTAATAGGAAGATTTTTCAAATAATAAATGTGGGAACAAAACATCCAGATTCAGACTCAGCTATTGTGTCAAAAATGTGTCAAGCTGAATAATAGAAATAGACATTTACAGAATGACTGATTTCCATTGAAAGTTAATGTTTTTTCTTTTTATTGTGAAGATAGAACTTTGCTAAGGGGTGAAGTAACAAGCCTAAGCCATAGTCCCGTTTACCAGTTTTATTGGAAGAAAGAATAATACCCACAGCACTACCAGAAGTTTTATTTTTTTATTTTAGCCCACTGGTAGGACCTTTATTCACCCTCCACACTAACACCAGGAGAGTGAGTGAATAACACTCCACCAGAGGAACGGCCACAACTAAACTACAGTCAATATAAACACAAGTAAACCAAAAATAAAAAAAACTCATGTTCCCTGCTCCCCTCCCCACAAAAAAAGTGACAGAAAGAATTGTATTGGTATGTATTATAGTAAATTGGTATGTACTATAGTAAATTGTAAGCTCTGGAAGACTAGGTGTAAAATGATAATTAAACAAATCCAGATACCCTCTCATATAGTTCCTGAACAAATTGTAACTGAATTAAAGAGACTGAAAACACTGGACCAACAGACCACAAAAAAAACACCCACGGACAATTTTTAAACTGCAGAATTTACAGTATTATTAATTACGTTTAAGCAAGAGTTGATTTGCATGTGATGAATATTTTATTTTACATATGATGGTTATAAATAAATGTTGATAAAATTAATGTATGTGATGGAATTTTGTAATATGTATTAACATTTTTCTATAAAGTTTCTTTAAAAAAATGGTAAAGTGGCGGCCGCAGAGCATGCTGGGAGCTCCCTGAGAACTCCTAAACCCCTTCTAAACCCAGCGCTGGCAGAATGCACAAAACAGCAGCAATAGTTTATTTAATTATTAGCAAGCATTGTGTCCTTCATACAATAACTGCAGTTCACCCTATTATATATTATATATTATATTCTACTGTCCATAACAGTCTGGTGTAGCAGCTGCTCAGTCTTAGCTCTTTCTCTTATTTAATGTTTTCTTTTCTACTTTAATGTCCAAAATCCCTCAGCGTGTTTACTGTCTGACCTCACTAATGTGTTCCCAGGCTCTGTAAAGTTGTTACATGATTTATTTGACAAAAAAAATATCCTCACTTTCCAATGAAAAACATGTATCTCCAAAACAGCAACTTTACAGAGAAAAAAATTCCAAACTTTCAATGGAAGTCAATGTAAAAGAATTTATTTCAGGCAATTTTGAAGAGCTTCTACGGAGCCCGGGAGGGGCCGTGGATAAAAAAAACAATTAAATCGAGTGAACGATGTAGCAGTTCGTGCTCACGTTTTCTTTAATTCGAGTGAACGATTTGCAATTCGTGCTCACGATTTCTTTAATTGGTGCTCACGATTTCTGTAATTCGTGCGCACGATTTCTGTAATTCGAGTGAACGATTTCTGTAATTCCTGCTCACGTTTTTATGCAATAAGACAATAAGCTGGGAGGGAAAGGAGCATTTTCTCTCTTGATCTGTTACAGGGGTGCAGTGATGATAATCAGTTATCTACCTTTATAACCTGCTGATATTAATGCACTAGTGTTACAGTTAGATGTACAGTACAGTGAGCAGATTTTGCCTGGTGGTGGAATCTCTACAGCGCGTGGGGGAGAGCCGTCCGCGGCACGGGTTCCCTGGCCGCGAGCGCAGGTCTTCACGGAGCTTATTTACCAACAATATAGACAAATATAGTCAATTCCAGTCATGATTAAAGGAAACAAACATTACTAATGCAGGATAACTGTGTGTTATTAAAACCAGATCAAAACAAAGTTATAATGCAATGTGGAACTGTTTATAATTTCTTATTTTCAACAATAGTATAACGTAAAGAAGTATAATTTTATAAATATACAGCTATAAGACTTAGGTCCAAATGTACACTGTAAAAGTTAATAAAGATAATACAAAATTAATGCAAGGTGTGACAGTTGTCTATGAATGGCTCATATAAGAGCTGCTTTAAATATGTAACACTATATAAAATCAAAATAGCTGGTCTAAAATACTATTAATACAATGTATTAAGATATTTAGTAAATAGGCATTTCATATAATAATTTGGATCAATTTGATAATTTATTCCAATATGTTTCCTAAAATAATTAAGTTTCTATATCTGATGAAATGTCCTGAATATCTGCTTATTCTCAAATCACAGTGTCCTGCCCAGAAACATGCCACAAGCTTCAAATAAAAAATATAATAATTATAAACTTCTTAAATGTATATTTTCTGAATTATGTGTTTATTTATTATACAAATTATTAAAATATAGATTAAATCTATCATAAAAGTAATAATGATGTAACCAGATTTAAGAAGGTGTGCATTTCCTTGGAGGCTGGCTGAATGTTATTTAGAAATTAATAAACACATTTGCACATTGCATTATAACTTTGTTTTGATCTGGTTTTAATAACACACAGTTGTCCTGCATCAGTAAAATGTTTGTTTCCTTTATTCATGACTGGAATTGACTGTATTTGTCTACATTGTTGGTAAATAAGCTCCGTGAAGACCTGCGCGCGCGGCAGGTGTCTGGCGGCGGGGGAACCGATGCCGCGGACGGCTCTCCCCCACGCGCTGTAGAGATTCCACCACCAGGCAAAATCTGCTCACTGTACTGTACATCTAACTGTAACACTAGTGCATTAATAACAGCAGGTTATAAAGGTAGATAACTGATTATCATTACTGCACCCCTGTAACAGATCAAGAGAGAAAATGCTCCTTTCCCTCCGAGCTTCTTGTTGCGCATAAAAACGTGAGCACGAATTACAGAAATCGTTCACTCGAATTAAAATAAAACGTGAGCACGAATAGCAAAACGTGAGCACGATTTAGAGAAAACGTGAGCACGAATAGCAAATCGTGAGCACGATTTAAAGAAAACGTGAGCACGAATAGCAAAACGTGAGCACGATTTAAAGAAAACGTGAGCACGAATAGCAAATCGTGAGCACGATTTAATTATTTTTTTTATCCACGGCCCCTCCGGGGCTCCGTAGCTTCAAATGGATTCAAATGATGTAGAAAACTAAAAATCGACAAAAATTGAGCTTTTTTAGTTTTTTTTTTTTGGACAGCGATGATATGCATTAAAGCATTAACAATGACAGCACTCATTTTAATATAATCTGCTACAGTAACTGTTTATGTGTGGGAAACAACATGTGTGAGAAATGATTCAATTCAAAATCAGGGTAAACCTCCTTAGGTTCAACTGTGCTTTAACTGTGCTATAGGCGTGGATGATGTGTCCGTGTACTTAAGCAGACACATCACAATATGCAAATCAGTCAATCAATAATACCGCCTATCTGCTGACGTCCAATCATGTGCGTTTCATCGCTATCAGAGGCACAGTGCTGCAGCTCAGCCAGTCAGCTCTCCCTCCTGCCCTGCTTCTAAACCCATACATCACCCAGTGCCCCTCCCAAACTAGCCCTCTCATTTTAGCCTTTTTCAAATGTGAGTGGCTTTTGAGGTATATACATATGTTTTAGCTCAGTGTTGTACTATATAACTGAATCGATTTCTCTTATTTAATGTTTTTTCTACTTTAATGTCCAAAAATCCCTCAGTTTGTTTACTGTCTGACCTCGGACCTCAGATATCTGCGTTCCTTTTTTAGTCTGGATTATTAATGTGTGAATCTGCAAAGACAATACAGTCAAAATGAACTGAGTTAAAGCCTGAATCACAAGTTTTCTCACTGAGTCAGAGATTATTTTAGCCTCTCAGCAGCAGCAGCAGCACGCCAGAACGACGTCTGCCACCAGTCCTAAAAATCCTCTAAATCTCACTACAGCCTCTGCTGCGAGGAGCTCGGCGCAGTGGAGACGTTAATGCATTAATGCCGTGCAGAGGCTTGACTAATCACGTTATTCACTAAAATGAATGACGGCAAGACTTCTGTAGCACTAATCTAATTAACAGAATTAGAGCTGTGTAGAAATTTACTCAAGTAAACTGTCTTCTGAACGCTGCTGGAATTACAGCGGCCGTGTTGGCTGGCGTCACGGAAAACAGGACAAAATTAGTACAGGCAACCAATTACCTGTGATTTGGCCATTGGCCCCCATTGACCCCTGCATGCTGCATTTAATGTTGATGAATTAGGAACATTACACTTGCCATCTGTTCACCACTACGCTGTTTTATTCCACGTCTGCTCACCGCTAAAGGTGAACATCTCAAAGCCAGATCAACAACTGCGCTCTCTCTTTAATATTTCTCTATAGACTATACGTCCAGAAGTTTGTAGAAACCTGTTTCTCAAATGCTTAATCTGGATCAATATGGAGACCCTAGTGAAAAAATAAAATAGATTAAAGTATGCACTATACTAAGCATTATTATGCTATAGTGCACTAAAAAAGTTAACTTTTAGCCACATTATTAATCAGTATATTTAAAGAAAATAAATCTAATATGGAACAGCTTTCTTTTGTACCTATTACACTTTAATTGTATGAAAAAATAGTACAAAAGTCTAATTTTTTAAATTGTGTTTAGTTTAATTAAAAATACTAAAATTGAACTATTTTAAAGATACTTAAGTAACATTTAAACATATATATACTACTACATGTTTGTAACCCCATATTTTAAATATGCTTATTAAATTAAATTTATAATACTCATAATTAATGAGTATTACAATTGTATCACTATTATACACAGAATATATTTGAAGAAATGTACTAAGAATTGATGTTAAATATATGTGATCTATTTACATTAGAGTACAAATATGCTTCTTGTTCCTGTCTTTTGTAAATAGTGCCCTTCTACTATACTTGGGGTTGGGTATAAAAATATATATTTGAATATACTGTACTACAATTTTTAGCCTGTTACAAATTAACTTAAAATGTTTATAAATGTAGCTATTTAATTTACTTTTTAAAAAGTTACCTGACGCATAGTTGTTTTAAACACACTTTGCTAAAAATTTACAAAATTATATTCGAAATAAGTATTTTAGAAGTTTATTGAATTACATTAAACTAAAACTGTACTTCATAGTAGTCTATTTATTTAAAATACACTATATTGTACTTTTTAAAAAAGTATGATCAAAGTTCACTTTCAAACATTTGATGAAATGTTAATGTAGTTTTAATATATTTTATGTAAGCACATAAATCTGTTAGTATATTTACAGCATACTTAGATATTTCTCAATAAGTTTAAAGTACAATTAAGTATATATATTTTTTTCTCCAGGGGAAACAGCCTATAGTCCTCTGGGAAGGCTTTCCACTATATGTTGTAAAGTTCCTGTCTTATATTAGATGGTTTCTTATGGATCAGAAATGCCAAATCATAAAACAACTCTCCAAACATTTGGACCTTTTATTACAATGTAACTTTTTTAAAGGTCATCTTTTTGCTCATCCTAGACCTCTTTTACTTTAATTGTTGCAAGTTTTTTTGTTCTGGTTCTTCCCTCTGATGTTTTCAAAATAAGAGAGCTTCAGTTTGGTTTTCTGGGCTTCCAGCGAGAGAGGATTTATTTGATTATGAATAAAGCGTGAATTAATAGATTTGTTACATATCGAGCTATTAGAGTGCACAGACTGTCCCAAATAAAACAGTAAATTACAGCATGAAACTTAAGAGACTCTTAGTCCAAAATTTTAAATAGTTGAGTTTTCATTTTGAGACTCTAGTCCTTAAAGGGGCACTAAACCCTCTTATTTTAACTGATTCCACCTTCAGCTCAAATTTGAAAAAGGCTAAAAAATGGGAAGGGTAATTTGGGAGATGCACTGGGTGATGTATGGGTTTAGAGGTGGGGCAGGAAGGAGAGCTGATTGGCTGAGCTGAAGCAGCAGCAGCAGAAATGACCACAATAAAAGTGTTTTTTAAAGGTTAAGAAAGGTTTATAAAAATCTTAAGCAGAAGTATATTTCATTACTTCAAATTACACAAACCTACATAGTTCAGGTTTAGGTTTAATTAGGATCTGGGAAAATTTTGCTAAAAAGACTGTATACTTTAATACACATTTCTTGAAAAACGCAACCCTTCATTATTTCATGTATATTAGTCTATTAATTACAACAATATACAGCTCTGAGACCACTTAAAACGTATGACTTTCTTTGATTTTACCAAATTGAAAATCTTTGGAATATAATCAAGAGGAAGATGGATGATGACAAACCATCAAATCAAGCTGAACTGCTTGATTTTTTGCACCTGGAGTGGCATAAAATGATCCAAATGCAGTGTGTAAGACTGGTGGAGGAGAACATGCCAAGATGCATGAAAACTGTGATTAAAATACAAATTATGATTTCTGAACTCTTAAAACTTTATGAAAATGAACTTGTTTTCTTTGCATTATTTGAGGTCTGAAAGCTCTGCATCTTTTTTGTTATTTCTGCCATTTCTAATTTTCTGCAAATAAATGCTCTAAATGACCATAATTTTATTTGGAATTTGGGAGAAATGTTGTCTGTAGTTTATATAATTAAACAACAATGTTCATTTTATTCTAACATATACCTATAAATAGATAATTCAGAGAAACTGATTCAGTAACTAAAGTGGTCTCTTATTTTTTTCCAGAGCTGTATATATGGCCATTTCCTGGACAAGCATTAAGACTAGTCTTGGAATACAGAGCATGAGATTAAAATACCAATAGTGTGCAAATCTGTCCTTAAAAAGAAACATGCATCTTTGAAGAATCTAAGGTATTACACATATTCTGGTTTGTTTAACACTTTTTTGTTTACAGAATAATTCTGCATGTGTTCCTGTATAGCTTTAATATAGTCTTCAGTATTAAATTTACAATGAAAAAAATAAACACAACTTTTGACTTGTAGTGTACTAAACATCCCTCTCTCAGTGTTGAGTAATCAGAGTGAGTAAATAATCCTGCAGTATAATCAAGAGAAAGATGGATGATCACAAGCCATCAAACCAAGCTGAACTGCTTGATTTTCTGTACCAGGAGTAAAGGCATAAATTATCCAAAAGCAGCGTGTAAGACTGGTGGAGGAGAATAAGCCAAAATGCATGACAACTAGTGTTGAGTAATCAGAGCGAGTAAATAATCCTGCAGTGTTTTTCTTTCCCCCATAATATTAGAGCTGCATTTCCTATTTCTATTCAGAACGACACAAATTCCTCACCCTGTCATGACTAATCACATAAACAGAGCAGATCTGACTATTCAGGCTGTAATATTCTGGAGCAGTAATATCACTAACAAGCCTTATTCCCTCGTTCCAGGGGAAATGCCACGGAGTGTGATTCATGAATCTTAAAATAAGGGTTCTTGGCTGCGGTTCCTCCGCAGTGCTGTGCTCGTAGCGTGCTGCAACAGAAGACACACTAATAGCTTCACATACAATGATTTTAATAGTGCTCTGTTCCTATGCAATGGAGCCTAAAGCCATACAACAAATGCGACAACTGAAAAGAAACCAAAAAATACATTGAACCAATAATAAACATGCGTTTCATAAAAAATAGCTTTACAAATAGTTTACATTTCTATACAACATGTTGATTTTTTTTTTTTTAATTCAATTCAATAATTAAAGTATCCTTGTGCCTTTCAGGGGACCAGTGTTCGACCATAGACTGTATATAATCTTCATATTCTCTGAGACATTAGATTAAAAAAACAACAAAAAAAACAAAATCATGAGTGAATAAACACATACTTTCCCCACAATGTGAAACTACCTTCAATGTGGTTCACCACAAGGATTAGTATTTTTATTTTTTAAACTTGTTTACATCCGTTTCCTCACATTCTCCATTAGAGTACATTATACAGAAGCCAGAAGCAGAGGCATAGTTAGATCATCAGGAAACAAAGAAAGAAAGAGAAGAAGAAGCTGAACTTTCTAAAGCCATTTTTTTTCTCTCCAATCAATCAAAGTGTGCCATACAAAAATAGAGCTTATAGTTCATTATCAAGGTAGATAATAATGTACTGTATAGCGCATGAAAGCCGTGAGAACTGAAACGTGGTGTGATTGCGCTTCGTCGTCTATTTTAACGTGTTTTCCTGGCGACAAACACGTAAAAAAAAGTGTGTCTGAACTCTGTATATGTCACTTGGATTCCTCAAAACACAGCTATGCACAATAATTGAACGGCACAGATACTGTAGTTAAACATACTACCAGACAGCCTGGGAACGGTCACAGATCATGACGTACTGATTTAACTGAGGACGAACATGACGACAGATAATTCATAAATGGCATGCCTCCTGAACCTACAGCAGCAGGAGAGAGTGAATATGGTGAATATGGTGGGTATGGTGAATATGGGGAATATGGTGAATATGGTGGGTATGGTGAATATGGTGAGTATGGTGAACATGGTGAATATGGTGAATATGTGGGGTATGGTGAATATGGTGAGTATGGTGAATATGGTGGGTATGGTGAATATGGTGAATATGGTGGGTATGGTGAATATGGGGAATATGGTGAATATGGTGGGTATGGTGAATATGGTGAGTATGGTGAACATGGTGAATATGGTGAATATGTGGGGTATGGGTGGAATGGTGAATATGGTGGGTATGGTGAATATGGTGAATATGGTGGGTATGGTGAATATGGTGAGTATGGTGAACATGGTGAATATGTGGGGTATGGGTGGTATGGTGAATATGGTGGGTATGGCAGTACGGCGCTGAAAGTCTTTGGGCTAGATTTCTGGACGTGCAGGCTGAGCTCGGTCTGGGCTGGATGGGGAATAGTCTGGGGGAAGTTTGTCTGTATGAGCAGGTGCAGCGTTGGCTCAGGAAACAAACCCACTGTTTGGACATCTTTAGATTAATGGAGCGTGAACGATAAAACATTAAAGTGAACACCATTACTGAAAGCTTCCGCACGAGGACAGCGCAGCACCTGAAGTGATGATGACACAGCACTGCTATAGACCCAGAAAAAGAGGAGAAAAAGCAGGAGAAAGAGTGGAGAAGTAAAGCTTAGATAGATAGATAGATAGATAGATAGATAGATAGATAGATAGATAGATAGAGGGTGTGAGAGGGAAAGTTAGAGAGAGAGGAACATTGAGAGAAATATTGAGAGATTGAGAGAAAGATAGAGAGAGGGAGGTTGAGATAAAGATAGAGAGACTGAGAGAGAGAGAGAAAGATATAGATAGATAGACAGGAGATAAGAGGTATAGGTATAGGAGATAGATAGATAGATGGACGGACAGATAGTCGTAGTGACAGAGTTGAAATGATAGATATACTATAGGTTGGACAGACGGGTAGGTAGAGAATGAGAGATTGCTAGCTAGATAGATAGATAGAGAGAGAGAGAGAGAGAGAAAGAGGCTGACAGAGAGAGAGGGAGAGAGAGGGAGAAAAAGAGAGGGTAAGATAAAGATTGAGATAGAGAAAGATGGTAAGATTTGATGAAGACAGACAGACAGACAGACAGATAGAGAGATAGCGAGAGAGAGAGAGAGAGAGAGAGAGAAAGAGAAAGGGAGAGATACAAGTGTGGACAAAACCACACAATATAAATTATTTAATTAACTCATTTCTAATATTACTGATTTATTGCTTTTTATTACACATTTATAAAGTCTCCAAACTCTTATTTCTTAATTATTAATCATTAATAATATTTATAATTTTTAATCCTGTAAAAATCTCAAGTTCTGTTGTTGTAATTGTATGTAAGGGAGGGAGATAGAGAGTTTGAGATAGAGAGAGTTTGGGATAGAAAGAGATTGAGAGAGAGACAGAGAGAAGGAGAGAGAGAGAGAGAGAGAGAGAGATAGATGATAAGATGTGATGAAGACAGACAAATGGTAGTATGGGCTGGAGGGCTGGAGGAAAGCCTCAGTAGCAGCTGCTGTAGTCTGAATGCAGTCTGCAGAGCGGAGCAGTCCTCAGTGTGCTGCAACATAAAACACACAGGCTGGAGGAGAACAGTAAATCTGGGTTCTGGGAAACGTAGTTCTTCTCTTAATGCCATTATTGAATTCTCTTAAACACTGTATTCCTTTTTCACGCAGGCGAGCCAATAGATTAACACAGATCATCACACAGGACTTTCATTCAATTCCACATTTAATGGACATAAAACAGCAGCCTGGGCCGGACCGATACTCGACTAAATAAACCATTAAACAAACCATAAAACATTATGCATCGTATAATGTCACAACAAACGGTACTGTATGTTTAAAACCACGGTAAGAAGCGTACGGTCAGCTCTCAGTCCTTTATTTTCACTCCACACAAGCAGCGCTGGGCTCTGACCTCAGCTGGATGAATATTTGAAGTTATTCAAATGAAGGCCTGTGAAATGTTGAGCAACAGATGCTGAATGGCGGTGAGAGATTTGTCCGTGAACACGCTCTGCTTCTCCTCTCACCGGGACCAATCACGCTGCTGCATTGTCTCTCTGAAAGAGGAGTCATGAGTTCTTTTTTCTTTTCTTTTCTTTTCTCTTTTTTTTTTGGCTCCTTCACAGTTCCGTGTCTTCCGTCTTCACCCCCCCGGGACTGTTCAAAGCAGCGCTGATTTCCCTTTTCACGCGGCCTGGCAAAAGAAAAGACTTCTCATAGCACACAGTTTTGTGACAAATTTGAATTTCATGCTTCTTACTTGCAATCTAACCCTCGTCTAACAGCCATGAAACCAGGATGCATGTTTTGGGTTGATCTGGTTAATTTCTATACACTGCATATGAATCATATGATCAGATCATCAGTCTGTAGGGAAATAAGGAGATTAGACATTTATAAATACACTGAATCAGTTTCCCGGACAGGGATTAAGCCTAGTCTGTATTTCCCTACGTTAAACTAAGACTAAGCTTAATTTCTTTCTGGGAAACTGCCAAAACAAACTAAACACAAGCTGCAAATTGATAAATCATCTTAAACAAGGACACTTATTACAAAAACCATTATAACAAATGAAATAATTAATTTCCTAAAAGTCTTTAGTGGTGTGTCGTTAGTAAACAGAGCTTTGCATTATTGGTCACATTCGCTGTAAAACATTATTCATTGGCTCAACTAAAATCTTAAATCAACTTAAGTCATCATTCTGCTTTGATTAAGTTGTAAATATATACAATTTGAAGTTCATTCAACATAACTGAGTCAAGTTATCATTTATATTTGACTCAGTTAAACAGTAAATATATAGAATTTTAGGTTTATTCAACTTAACTCAGTCAAAGCTAGATAGTAACTTGAATCAGTTACGTATGGTGTACTTTGGTTTATTTAATATATATAGGTATTCTCAACTGTAAGAGCCGAAAGCAGAAAATACAGAATGTGGAAATATGTACAATTTATATTTTATTTCCTTCTTAATTCATGTCATTGTGTAATTCATAATTCTAAGAAAATGATTATTAATGGAAAAAATGTTGACGCTCCCTTAGAGTGACGTAACTGACCATGTGCAGCACAAGTTTAATCAGAGCTGCGATAGGTACGGGAGCATATAGTTTTCTTACCGTACGTGAGTTCATTTGTAACCTTTTGATTTTCTAAGTAAAGACTCCTAAACTTAAAGAACTTGTGTCGTGCGCGTAAAGAAGTTTCTGTGTCTGCAGCTCTAAGTGGTACTTTTTTGAAACTTAAGAAAGTGTCACTACATCAACATATTTAGCATGTTTGTATAGAACTGCCAATACTGACAGCATAACACTGCTGCAGCACAAGAGAGAACTCTGCAGCTTCAAGCCAACATACTGTAATTACTAGAAACACAGAATAAAGGTAACTTGCTCTTACAGCCTACAACACAGAGGTCTGGCAATCAACACATATATTATATTAAGGCATGCCTAGGATAAGGTAGCTTTGGGCAACAGACAACACAAAGATGGTAAGTAAGGGAGAGGCCACACCCAATATGCAAATATATGGTGCCAGGAGCCTTATGGGAAAGCTGTATGAACCAACACTGTAGAAAGAGCATTGACACGTGCAGTATACAAGTTGTTTGAAATCACATTTTCACAAGTTCACTTAACTTGATATTATTTTTCCTGACTAAAACACAAAATCACTTTTAAGAGTGTTGTTGTGGGTTCGAAACACAGTGTTTAGAAAATTTTAACGTTTTGGAAAGCGTCTGCCCCATTAAATTGCACTTTGCCGCAAATGCTGATTGCAGTTGTTGCTGCTAAGGGTGGAACAACCAGTTATTAGGTTTAAGAAGCAAACACTTTTTCACCCTTAAATAATAAAAAAAACATTAATTTATTAACTGCATGTTGTGTTTACTTGTGCTTTCTTTGACTAATATTTAAAATTGAAACATTTAAGAGTGATAAACATGCAAAAACATAAGAAATCAACTTTTTTACAGCGCTGTATATTGAATCATAGCTCCTATATTGTGCTACGAATGATGTTGCCAAGTTCTTGCCGATACACAGCTCTAATCTCTGCGCTCTCAGCACATTTTCTAAATGCACGTCGGGGGGTTGAGAGTTAGATTGTGAAGCCGGGGCTTAGTGGGGAGCGAGCTGGGTAAAAATAACAGCCATTTAGAGACTTTCCAGCTTCTTCAGACGTTACCAATACTACATTCAGAATTCAGAATTTATCCACCTCTACATAACAGACTGCTGTTTCACAACCCTGCTCCTCGCCCTGCACGTTCTCCCAACACACAGAGCACAGAACAGGCTTCCTCTAGGACCAGAGCTGAGAAACACTGTGAGTGACAGTGAAAAAAAAAACTATGTACTATCCATTTCATCATCAACTAAGTTACAGATAGAGCAGAACTGAATGTTCAATGAATGCTGAGGCACACAAGCCAGGTTTGAGATATTAAAGTGCCATTTAACACCATAAATATATAGATTTTTAAACTAATCACTTGTTTTACCTAAATAGTGCTGCATGCAGTATAAGCATGGAAAGGATTGTAGATTCCTAACATAATATTTAGTTGATAAAAACAATTTGGTACCACTTTAAACTAAGACTACTCTTATAAAGGGTTTATAAATGGTTTATAAATGAGTTTATTAATTATTATTGATTAGGTTGTAAATGCTTTAAAAATCATTGATTAACAGTTACAACACATCAATTGAAAAAGCAACAGTGATCCATTGTTTGCTTAGTCATTTAATTCAACTTAGTCATTTAATTTGTAGTAAATATTTGTAGTTAAACATACTTACAAATATATTAATGTGACAGGTTTATGGAAAACACAAAGTAAGATTAGTATTAAGGAAGATCTGAGGTTTGACAATATAAATGAGTGCTTATTAATGTTTTTTAAGTATTTGCAACCCAACTAATAACTATTAATAAACTCATTGATAAATCATTCATAAACCCTTTATAAAGGTAGTCTTATTTTAAATTGGTACCAACAATGTATTTGGATAAAATACTGCATGGCTGAAGTTAAATGATTTTTGGTCCCTGCAGGCAGGGCAGCACCATCCCTCACTCAAGAGCAATGAATCTCCTGGAACCGGATTGGATCTTTGTGCTCTATTGCTCGGGTGAGTCTCACTTGACCCTTACTGAAATTGATCTTGAAGATAAACACAATTATTAAACACACCCAGCCAGAGGGGCACTCGTACAGTTCAACAGCAAAGGAGCAGGAGCTGAAGAGCCCCCTCGGGTCTGTCTGTGAATAAACAAGCAAGTAAACTGATCTTACTGTACAATACTGCAGGATTTACTGTTAAAAACATCACTGCATTAAAACAGGGATATCTAAATTATGAGTGATTATGAGATTTAGCCAGTCAGGCTGTTACTCTGAACTGAGCTCATAAAACGTTTAGTACTGAAACTGAAATCTTACATTGTATATTAGCTAAGGTTGTAATAGATATGTATAGTAATGAAGTAGAACTATTTTACTGCTGTACTTAAGTACTAAAATACTGTATTTTAGCCGCCAATGCAGCTGCACCCATCCTTAGTTGAAATCTGGAAATCTAGTGCTTTACTCAACCAAATAAACATTTTTTGGGACAGTTTTTTAAAAAAAGATTTACAGTTGTGTTTACTTAGCTTAGCTTAGCTTTTAGTTACTCGCCCCCACCATCACCCAGCGGCGAGATCTGCTGAATTAGAAGGAAACCATTGCAACACCCCTGTTCCCTGTTTTACTATTGTCGCTTAAAATGCGTCTTATAATCCAGTGAGCCTTAAGTATGAAAATAGACCAGAAAATAGATGATGATGGATAGCAAGCCTTTACTATCCATAATCCATATCGATAACTTAATAGTACGAAAAATAGGGTATGTAAAACATTCAATTTGGACTGATTTTAATTATAAAAACTAATTAAAACAAAAAAATAAACTTTCTCACAGCTACAGATCATTATGTATGTTACAATGGTTTGGGATCAGAAGCGATCAGAAACATTAAAATCCTGTTTCTGCCAGATTAACTTTTTTATATTGCACTTCTGAACAGGGACAGTCCAGTTTAAATCAGTTTTTAATCAGTATTTAAATATTTAAGTATTAAATATTTACTTTTACTTCATATATTTTGCATGGGTTTATTACTTTTACTCTGATACATTGTTTATGTGCTGCATCTTTATTCGTTACAATTATAAAAATGTTAGGAATCATTCTAAACCCACATTATCACTAAAGCCAGGGCGGTAGATGCTCTGCACTGTCACCGGGTTTGATGAAGCTGCTCATCACTGAGTGAATCAAGAAATCCAGCTGATCTTATAGGAAGATCTCACTGCTCCCGTTCTGCCTTTCAGTCTGAGAACTTTACACTGCTTTTTGTAATACCTACATAAAACTGTATTTTAGCCTTACTTTTAGTACTTCAGCACTACATCTAGTACAAAATGTACTTGTATTTCATTGGTTTTAGCCAGAAAGACAAAATGTTCAGCATCTCTGGATCTACTCAGGCTTGGGATGTGATTTTAAGGACCAGAGTGAAGAGAACAAGATACAGGTCTGTGAGTGTTCTATATACTCAGTGGAACTGACAAAAAAAAAATCATAATTAGTGTTGAATTAAGGATGTGTTTATAATATTCTATACTCAAGTACTCAAACATAAAAAACACACTGCACAGACAAATACAGACCACCATATTTATCACACTATGACGCACTTAAACAGGCAAACTTCAAATTTCCCAAAATTAATGCTGCTGCTGCACCCAACCTTAGTGGACATCTGGAAATCTTAGCTTTCTGTAAATAAACTGAAGTACATAAATTTGATTTGTGTAGATTAACAATAAGAGCTTGTTTGACTTTAAAAGACTTCTGACTTTTGATTTTTTTTAAGAATTACAGTTTTGTTTACTTAGCTTAGCTTAGCTTTTACTTACCCACCCCCACCCAGCGGCGAGATCTGCTGAATTAGAAGGAAAACAAACATTGCGACCCCCCTGTTCCCTGTTTTACTATTGTTGCTTAAAATGCGTCTTATAATCCAGTGAGCCTTATGTATGAAAATAGAGCAGAAAATAGATGTTGATGGATAGCAAGCCTTTACTATCCAGTGCGCTTTAAAAGTATTAAAAGTATGGTATGTAGAACATTCAATTTGTACAGATTTTAATAATAAAATATGTCACAGCTACAGATTACTTGGTAGCTATGCTAAGCTATGTATGTTACAATGGGCTTGGAATCAGAAGCAATCAATTTTTATATTGCACTTCTGAACAGGGACAATTCAGTATTTAAATCAGTATTTAAATATTCAAGGACTCTTACCTTCAGTTGTCGATGTCAGACACATGATTCTCTATCTGTAAAGAGAAAAATAAAGACAGCTGATGAAAAGCATGATAATCCGCACCTTCCCTTAATGCACTCTTCTCCTGCAGCAGATGCAAATGGAGCTCTGTAAGACTAAAAGGAAGACTCCTCAGGGTCCATTTTTGTTAGCTGGGACGACTGTGACCTTGATGAAGGATGAATGTCTGTCGGAACAGACTGCTGCTTAAAAATATTATCTTCCATTAAAGAGGGAAGGTTCACATCGCTCACGCTTCACTCCAGACACCCTTTAAATGGGCTAATAAATATAAGAGAATGTGTGGTCACGCTGAACCAGAGATGAACCCAGATGAGACAGTCATTATTCCTTTTATGTAGGTGAGTGAACTTGAGAGGCAGAGAGCCGCGTCTCTCAGCTCCTCCAACTTCACCCGCAGCAACAGAGCCAGCTGAGTCATCTTCAGCTCCTCAGTTAATCAACGCGAAACAAAAGAAACCAACGGATTTGGATTCAGAGAAAGTCTGTGATTATTTTAAAACATTTCATCCTTTTAAAGCATTTTCACATTCATACAAAAGAGCTTGGAGAGCTTGATATTTGTAAATATCTCAATATTCTTCAAGTACACTCAATGTCAAAGAAATAATTGCAAAAATAGTCGCACCAGAGACAGAATGCAGGTTTCCAGTACCAATAAATGATTAACCCTTGTGTGGTGTTCGGGTCTGTGGGACCCGTTTTCATTTTTCATCAAATGATACTAAAAAAAAAAATAAATTCTAACTCATTGGTATTGGCTCATTTTTTGTGAAAAACATATATCAAAACACATTTTCCATAAACACACACTGTACACTACCCCCCCACACACACACACATTTATATTACATACAGTATGTTTGGCCAAGGGCTAATAAACATTGCTTCATTTGTAAATTTGAAACTAAACAAATTTTCTACTCATATCTTGAGTTTAATTAATTTTCTTTTACATTTTATTAAAAAACTAATAAAAAAAGAGTAGCACTTTTTGAAAGAAATGTAACATAAGAAAGGTAAAGGGCAAATATTAACCATGTAAGCTGTTTATATTGCTTGCAATTTAGGTGAAGCGAGCATGTGTAAAGCATTTTAATGTAAAATTGCTTAATTTTGCTGAATTAAATACAAGTAACAAAGTAAACGAGTAACAAAAATATGAACACCACACAAGGGTTAAAAATGTACACTAAAATGGGCAATAATTAAATATTTATTGAGCTGCACACACAGAATCAGTGTGTAACGCTTGCTTAATGCAACAACATGTCAGACATCTCAGCCCAAGGTTGTAGAGGTTCTTAATGGAGTCCTGGGATAATCAATTCCATGCAGCTCAAACATTCACACTTAGTCCCTGCAGATTTTGCAGTAGGAGTTGAAGTACTGACAGTGTGTCCAACAGAATCTCATAAATTAAATCTGGCAATGCTACTGGCCACTGCACAGTATCTGTGTTCTCAAGGTAAGTTCTTGAGACAGCAGCAGTATGTGGACTAGCCTTGTCCTTTTAAAATAGTGCACCAGAGTGTGCATCCTAAAAAGTTATCAATTTATCATTGGCTTTTTATATCAAGCATATTAGGCAACCGGAATAAGGTATAAACAGAAATCTGTGTGTGGATAATATTTTAATCCAGTGCCAGTTGCTTGATTGGTGATTTTCTGGACGTTTCTCCCATCTGCAAACATGATCTTTAGAGTTCCTCCAGAGTGACCATTGGATTCTTGGCCATCGCTTTAAATGAGGCTCCTTTTTACCGAATACTGTGTTAGGTAATGTCTCAGAATTATGGAGCTTTCAGTGCATACGCTGTATACTAGTTCATCTCAAACATTGGAATATCATTAAAAAGTTACTTTATTTCAGTAATTTAGTTTAAAATGCGGAACTCATATATTATATATAGATATATTAAACACAGAGTGATCTAATTTAAGTGTTTATTTATTTTATTGTTGATGATAATGTTGATGGCTTACAGCCAATGAAAACCCAAAAATCAGTGTCTCAAAAAAATTTAATATTATATAAGACCAATTGGTACTTTTGGCAGTGTGGGCAGTGTGCCAAATCCTGCTGGAAAATGAAATTCACATCTTTATAAAAGTTGTCAGCAGAGGGAAGCATGAAGTGCTGTAAGATTTTCCGGGAAAAAAAAAACTGCACTGACTTTAGACTTGATAATAAAACACAGTGGATCAACACCAGCAGATGACATGTCTCTCCAAACCATCACTGATCATCAGTAAATGTTACACTTCATTTGTAAATCAAGGGAGCAGAGTCTGGAGGAAGAGTGGAGAGACACACACTCCAAACTGCTTGAGGTCTAGTGTGAAGTTTCCACCAATCAGTGATGGTTTGGAGAGACATGTCATCTGCTGGTGTTGATCCACTGTGTTTTATTATCAAGTCTAAAGTCAGTGCAGTTTTGTTTTCCCACAAAATCTTACAGCACTTCATGCTTCCAACTCTGTTCTGCTGACAACTTTTATAGAGATGTGGATTTCATTTTTCAGCAGGACTTGGCACACTGCCCACACTCACAAAAGTACCAATTGATCTTATATAATATTCTAATCTTCTGAGACGCTGATTATTATTTTTTTTTAATTGGCTGTAAGCCATAATCATCAACAATAAAATAAATATAATATATGAGTTTCACATTTTGAACTGCATTACTGAAATAAAATAACTCTTCAATGATATTCAAATTTTTTGAAATGCACTAGTATACTCTATACACTTTATAAGATATATCGAGTGATGTCCAGTGATGACCACGTCTGTGACTTCATTATCAGCATGTTGGTCTAGACACTAGACACTGAATCTGCTCCTCTGCACATTCTCTCCCTCATTTCCTTCATTTAAGAGGAGTAAAGAGTGTGAAAAACACGGCCCCCTGCCAGCCCCTCGCTCCATCTTAATTCCTCTCTGCGATCGGTGCCGGCGCAGTCAGTCTGCACTCTCTGTGTTTTAATTACTGTGTGTGACAGCGGGTGGCGGAGAGAGACCTGCCCCTGTGCTGACAGGAGTCGCTCCAGCGGGGACCCGTCAGCCCGGGTCTCACGCTCGTGTGCAGCGGAGAGCTCAGATCTGTGGGCATGAATAATTCCGCTGCATTACGTTTAATAGGGCGAGTGTTCCTCTACCCCGCGACGCTGAACCTCACGTAACCCGTCCCAACGGACCCTAAAAGGAAGAGATCATACCAGATCAGTGCTGCCCTCTTCGTCGTAGTCATCCTCCCCGCCGTCAGTCATCTCCCCGGCCTCGGTGTCCAGCGCCCCCTCCCCCGCCTCCTCCCCGGAGTTCTCCGCTGTCTCTGATATAGACTCCTCATGCAGAGAGTCACAGTTATCCTCATACTTCCTCTGAGCTTCTGAGAGAGAGAGAAGAAGAGAAACAGAGTGAAAGAGTGGAACAGTTTGGAAAACACAAAGAGAAAAAGACATATGGATGGAGAAATGGTTGGATAATTAGATGGAAAAGGAGAAAAGGAAGAAAATGGAATAGCAAAGGGAGTAAGATAATTGAAAACGAATAGAGAAAGAGAGTTTGAAAAAATATGATAAATGGATTGATGGACAGAGAGCACAAAAAAAAAAGTTTGCAAGTTTTGCGATAAAGTTTGGAAGAGAGAGAGAGTGAGTTGGAAAAGAAATGTATGAATGGGGAAAAAAAGAAAAAAAAGCAAGGGGTGTGGATTGATAATTGGATGGATGAATGGATGGATGGACAATGAGGCGGAAAGAGGGAGAAAAAGTTGGAAAAGAGAAATGAGCAGAATAAAGTTGAATAGATGAATAGATTGATGGACATTGAAGAGCCCAGACAGACAGACGTAGTTGGGTGGATGGATAGATGGATGGATGAATGGATAGAGAGAATGTACAGTAAATGTGCAAAAAATTAAGTAGTAAAGATAAACAGATGACAGATACAGATAGAGTTGGGAAAGAGATGAATGGGTGAATTGAAAGACAGACACAGAGCATATGGAATGAAAGAGTATTGGGGGAAAAGAAAGGGAACATGGCAGATTGTAATAGGGTGAGATGGATGGATGGATGAATGGATAGAGAGAAAGTAGAGGAAAAGTGCAAAGTAGAGTAGTAAAGATAAACAGATGACAGATACACAGAGTTAGGAAATATATGAATGGGTGAATTGAAAGACAGAAAAAGAGAACATGGAATGAAAGAGTATTGGGAAAAAGAAAAGGAACAAGGCAGATTGTAATAGAGCAAGAGGGATGAAAAGATGGAAGGATGAATGGATGGATGGATGGATGGATGAATGGATGCACAGTGAGGCAGAAAGAGGGAGAAAAAGTTAGAAAAGAGAAATGAGCAGAATGAAGTTGGACAGATACATGGATTGATGGACAGATAAAGAGACCAGAGAGAGAGACAGAGACAGACAAAGTTGGGTGGATGGATAGATGGATGGATGGATGGATGAATGAATAGAAAGAAAGCACAGGAAATGTGCATAGTAGAGCAGTAACAATAACAGACAAAGAGAACATGGAAAGAAAGAGAATTGGGAAAAAGAAAAGGAAGACAAGGCAGATTGTAAGATAGAGTGAGATGGATGGATGAATGGATGGATGGATAAAAATAAAGCACAGGAAATGTGCATAGTAGAGTAGTAAAGATCAACAGATGAGAGATACACAGAGTTAGAAAAAAAGATGAATTGGTGAAATAAAAAACAGACAAAGAAAACACGGAATGCAAGATTATTGGGGGAAAGAAAGAAACATGGCAGATTGTAATAGAAAGTGAGATAGATGGATGGATGGAATAGAGACTGGGTCAGAGAGAGAAAAAAGTTGAAAGTTGACAGGCGGAAAAGTGATAGAAAAGCACATACAGAGCATTGGGTAGAGAGAGAGAGATAGAGGGAGAGAAAGAGAGAGTTAAGTAGAAAGTGAATGGCAGCAGTGGGAAATACCAGCACAAAGAGAGATATTGGGCACTGGGTGACTGGACAGATCTGTAAAGATAATTAATAGTTAATTAATCTGGAGGGGATGAGCTGTGTGAGTCTGAGGGGTCAGAAGATCTGTATTAAGAGTGTCTGGGCAAAAACCTGTGAGAAGTTTGAGTTTAGGGCCTGTTTTCTGCCCCACGTCAATAAAACACAGTTAGAGAGGGAGTTAACTGTGCTGGATGGACGTGGATGACTACAGAAAGGGTGTGTGTGTATGTGTGTGTGAGTGATAAACGCTATAGAAGGTGAGATTTCTCCACAGATGGCTCGGCTTTCTGGAGTTATATGAGCTGAGACCCCCTCTCTCTTATTGTCCTGTGCTCCGGTTCCTCTCTATAAAAAGGCGGCGTGTTGTCATATGAGCGCGGTTATGACAGAGCGCTCGGGCCTCTATCTCCACAACCTGTCACAAAGATTGATTGTTTGTGTGCGCTCTTAATTTACTTCCCCCTCCACAACTTCTGTTTGTCTTTGGCATATTCCCCTCGCTTCCCTCAGCCCCTCCTTACCAGACTCGGCTCTCTGCTGCTTCTCGATCTTCTCCAGCCGGCCCAGCAGAGAGTCGATCTTCATCTTGATCTGCGTTAGCTCCCGCTTGATCGTCTGGAGCTGATCCGTCTTCACTGCTGACACACAGAGAAACGGAGCAGCACCCGCAGTCCATTAGATCACCATCCAAACGTCCATACTGTACGTCCATACCTTCATACAGTGCTTCTCTACTGCAGCTCTCTGTCTGGACTTTACTTCACATCAGCTAACTAACACAGCTTAAAGCTAGTTCAACATATACTGTATTGGAATCATAAGTCTTTAAAACACTTTCTGAGGTGGTTTCAGATCAGATAAATTGTATTTATCTGATCTGTATTTATCTTATCTGTATTACAATAACCTGATTTCAACTGAAAGCTAAGGAAGTTGTGTTTCTCTCTTGTATGGTTGCTTTATTGGAGATGCATGATTTTCATTTGACAGCAACAATATAAAGTAATGTGGAAATTCACAAAATTAGAAAAAAAAAAACATGAAAATATTCACAAAGTTGCCCATTTTCTTTGTGATGTTAGTGTTTCTTTGTGTTTTTGTTTTGTTTTGCTACCAATTTAGTTCATTTTTCTTTCGTAAAGGAGAACTCGGGTGTAAAATGGACTTTTGGTGCAGTAAAACATGAAATCATGAAACATCAAATACTTACATTTGATTAATAGCACACCTCCATTCTCCCACAGCGTTCCGAGATGCAGACAAATATATACATAGACTCCACATACCATAGCATCCGGCGCCAGGAGGCAGGCTATGTTGAGTCTATGTATATATATATATATATATATATATATATATATATATATATATATATATATATATATATGTATAAGTAATTATCAGTACAGTAATTGTGGTGCTCGGAGCTAAAGCTCCTTAAGCTTCTTGTGCCCTTTTTTAAGTTATTAATGCCTCGTTTTAAATGTCAGGGCTTTTTGAATTCTAGCAAGGAGGTGTGGAGCTACTTTGAGTTGGATAATGGTGTAAAAAGCAATTTATCGGGGTCTGAAGGGTATTTGGACAAACTGTTAAAATTTCTGGGAGAATGGAGGTGTGCTATTTATCAAAGGAAAATACTTTTATGAAAGATTAAACTTAACTAAATTGGTAGCAAAACAAAACAAAACTATGAACAGAAACTAATATGGCAATAACATCAGAAAGAAAGTGGGTTTTCTAGTTTTGTGAATTTCCACATTAACTTTATATTGTTGCTGTCAAATGAAAAACATGCATCTCCAATAAAACAACATACAAGAGAGAAATACAACTTTCTTAGCTTTCGATGGAAATCAGGTTATTTTAGAGAATTTCTATTGATCCATTCATAAAAAAAAACACTCTGACAGCAAGGAACAGTTTTTTTGTGTTATGTAGTAAACTTAAAATCAATAAAAAAATGCAGATACTTGTTTTTCACTGGACAGCTAAGATTAATAAAATCTAGTTTTATGCCTGAATTCTGTGATTTATTCCAGGTTGTATTGATTGTAAAAATCTCAGGGTCCTAGAGCTGAATAGCTTGTTTGAGGGTGCTCAAACAATAGCTTTTTCCTGTTGTGTTAGCTTTCAGAATTTGAGGCATTGAAACTAAATACATTTATTTTCTCTACCAGTGAAATGTTTTGTAGCCAGTGGCATGAAAATCAAACCAAAAGCATGTTTTATCCTTTTATATGCTTAAAAGTTAAGATGCATTCTTCATGAAATGAAATTATGTACCCTTTTTCATCTAAGTACACATTTGTTCAGTGTTGTAGTATAATTCCAGGAAAGGCATAAAATTATCCAAAAGCAGTGTGTAAGACTGGTGGAGGAGAACATGATGCCAAGATGCATGAAAACTGTGATTAAAAACCAGGGTTATTCCCCAAAATATTGATTTCTGAACTTTTAAAACTTTATGCATATGATTTTAGTTTTCTTGGCTTTATTTGAGATCTGAAAGCTCCTTTGTTATCTTAGCCATTTCACATTTTCTGCAAATAAATGCAATAAATTACAATATTTTTATTTGGAATTTGGGAGAAATGTTGTCTGTAGTTTATAGAATAAAACAACAATGTTCATTTTACTCAAACATAAACTTATAAATAGCAAAATCAGAGAAACTGATTCAGAAACTGAAGTTGTCTCTTAATTTTTTTCAGAGCTGTATATCTAAAATCTTTATCTGTTCTTTTTATGATACATTAAGTCATGTTACAGGGTTTGCTGTGTTATAGCGTGTTTTAAATAATACTATATACACATGATTGATACGGGGTACTTAACAGCAAACAAACATGTGATTTATCTTTTAATTATGTAAGAATATGCATTGGTATTTAAAACATAAATGGCTAATTCTAATAGTATTATTTGTTTCAATATGCTGTACTACTTAATGTAACAAAATAGAGAAATCAATACAGTACTACAGTTAAACATAAAACTGCAGATTTTCTAAGCCTTTTTTATGAACTTTATGAGCAGTCTTTTTCTGTAAAGCAGGATCTATTCACTAGACTCTGGTTGACTTATTGATCCTGAATGAGGTAAAGACTAATTACATCTTGTTCCTCAAGGTCTACAGAATTGATTATGAGTGTTTATAAATCTGGCCCTGAGTGGCAGCCTGATTGAAGGCTATAAGCATTTAGACACCAGGATCAATGAAAAGACATCATTTAAACATACTGGAGAACGGACTACATCTTAAAACTGCACTTATCAGTCAGTAGTGGGAAGAAGATTGCTGGGGAAGTCTTTTTTGTCAGTCATTTATTACAGGGGCTATAAATGTAATCTTCTAGTATTAAAGTATGCCTACTGATACATCTCAGGAAGCCTGACACAAAGAAAACAGCAGAAGTGAACTATGGTGTCTACATCAGGGGTCTGCAATTAAGTTTGGCAGCGGGCCAGATATTTTTCAAGCCAATATATGTTTTGGACAATTAAGTGTAATGGGATGTGGTCCTACAGACTAGTAGCTCTCCAGCCCAGAGGGTTGTTGAACCCAATTGCAGAACAGTTGAATTCAAAGCAGAAAAAATAAATAAACACACCGCTCCTCACGCAGAATCGAACCCGTGTCATCAGGGTCGCAGTCCAATATACTACCGCTGCCCTGGCTAGTGAATTGGGACACAGTCGGGAAAAAAAAAACACGCCCTTATAAGGAGATAGGGAAACTAAAGTCATGCTGAGCGCAACAGAGAGACAGAGGAGGAATGTAAACAAAAGCTCACCAGAGAAGCATTTTATTTAATATTTTTTCATTATCGTTTATTATAGTTTAAACAACCTTACTGGCCACATGTTTCATGCTTGGGGGCCGCCTATTGCTGACCCCTGGTTTATAGTAATTGGTACTTAAATTAATGATTTCTTTATTAATTCGAATTTACATTGCAGGACGTGAGATGTAACTTAAGGCAATTAAAGTCCTTAAAGCTTAAGGCAATGAAATCACCTCAGTCCTGCACAGTTTTTCAGCACAGATATTTCCAGTTACAGCTGAATTTACATTTTTAACCCCAGAAAAAACACTCTTATTTACCCTTTAAAAAGCCATTTAAATGCCTGATTAAAGGCGATTACTGTTATTTTGCTGTTTTCCTCAGGTTTTAAGTGATTGACGCTCTGGACGGTCTGGATGCGAGACAGTGTGCGGGTGGCGGGGTGGGGCTGGTGACGCCATGGGCCCTGCATTGTTAATATTGTGATAAATATAATCGAAAAAAGAACATCTGCAGTGTAATTTTTTCCCCAATATCGTGCAGCCCTAATTTGCCTGCTCAAATTCCAGAAAATACATGCTTTGATTTAAGCCACATTTGGAAGATTTACAGTAAATGTAAAAGATCTAGTTTTTTATAAAAAAAAATATATATAATATCTAAAATAATATAAGTGGAAAGAAAGTGTTAATCTGATATATCTGATTGATTATATACTAATTGATGTTTTAATTTAGTTTCACTCATTTGTTCTCCTTCTATCCTTCTAAGACAGATAGCGAGTCAGTGTATCCTCTTTATGATTCTGTAATTGGGTGCTTTGAATAGCTGTGCTTGTCTAATTGTGTACATGTCGCCCTTGTTTTTAATTATTTTTTTTTATTTATGACTACTGCCATCTCCCACTGCAGTCTAAGACATGAGGTTTTTATACTGTATATTAATCTGCTCATTTGAAACTACTTGAAAGGTGTTTTCTGCAGCAGAGGGAACTCCAGAGAGCTCCAGAGAAAGCCTCTCAGTGCTTTCACCAAGACAAATACAGAAATCAGCGTATCCTCTTTACAATCCGGTAATAAGGGTGGTTTGAATAGCAGCGCTCGTCCAATTGTGTGCATGTGGGCCCTGTTTTGGCAGAAGCCCTGGAGGAACTAATCCATCCTCTTACCCAGAGAGCAGCAGGGCCAACTGGACTCTCCTGCACTGCTGGACGTGGACGGCTCTGTGTTAGCCAGTCGTGCTGCAGGGGAGTTGGATGCTTTTATTTGGGCGGTTGGATGTTTGTACAGAACAGCATGTGTTTACTCATTATTATATGAGCGTCTCAAATACAAGTGAGGTTTAAAGCTTAATTCTGCCACTATTACCAGACTCAGCACTGCTTTAGAACAAGTGTAAACGTTCATCAGCAGCCAGACGGGAGAAAATGACTGAAGTCTATAGATAGATAGACAGATAGATAGATAGATAGATAGATAGATAGATAGATAGATAGATAGATAGATAGACAGACAGACAGACAGCCAGACAGATAGATAGATAGATAGATATTAGGGGTGGGCAATATTATATCGTATACAATATATCATGACACAGAAATATCATGATATTAAAAATCCATATCGTGATAATAGGGCTGTTCTGTCTTAAAAGTAGTCTATTATTTACTGTGAAGCTTTAGGTGTATTTATTGTATAATTGTTTTAGTTTGCAGTTTATATGCATGCACTAAATATTCTGCAATATTATTTGCTGCATTATATTATTTTATGCTATATTATTTATTTTGCCACATTTCTTTTCTGTTATACTATTATACTATATTCCTGAAATGAATGAACTATTTTAGATTTCCTATAATCGCCAAGTAAATCGTTATCACAAAAATACCCTGAAATATCGTGATATTATTTTAGAGCCATATCGCCCACCCCTAATAGATAGATAGATAGATAGATAGATAGATAGATAGAAAGACAGACAGACAGACAGATAGATAGATAGATAGATAGACAGAAAGATAGACAGACAGACAGACAGACAGACAGACAGACAGACAGATAGATAGATAGATAGATAGATAGATAGATAGATAGATAGATAGATAGATAGATAGGGATAAAATACATATAAAAATACAATAAAATAAAAGGTAAAGTATAAAAGTACAGTCTTTAGTGTGTGTGTAATGGAGAATGGAGGTAGTGCAGTTGAACACAATAGACATCAGTTTATGTACATATATGTGCATATATACTTAATAGTACTTAAAACATATTGAGAATGGTAGTATGTATGCTGTAAATATACCAACAGATTTATGTACTTACTTAAAATATATTAAAAATACATTAATATTGTGCTTTCCTCAAATGCTTGAATGTAAACTTTGATCATACTTTTTTTCAAAAAAGTACAATATAGTGTATAAAAAAAATAGACTCTTATGAAGTACACTTTTAGTTTCATGTAATTCAATATACTTCTAATATACTTATTTACAAATATACTTAGCAAGCAAATTTTTAGCAAAGTGTGTTAAAAATAACTGTTACAGTACTTAAAGTACAGCACTTAAAGAACAATGAATCGAGTAACTTTTTAGAAAGTAAATTAAATTTCTATTACTGATTCGAAAAAATTGTAAAGTAAATAAAAAAATGTAACACACTAAAAATTGTAGTACAGTATAATATATATTTTTTTATACTCAACGATGTATACTAGAAGTGTGCTACTTACAAAAGACAGGACTGTACTCTTCTGTACTCTAATGTAAATAAATCACATATATTTAACTTTAATTCTTAGTACATTTCGAATATACCCGCTGTATAATAGTGATACAGTTGTAATATTCATTAAATGTATTATAATTTTACTGTAAGCATATTTAAAATATGGGGTTACATTCATCAAGTAGTATGTTTAAATATTACTTAAGTATATTTCAAATAGTTCCATTTTAGTACAGTTTTTAAGTGCATTTTAAGTGCACAATTTAAGTAAGACTTTTGTTATATTTTTATACAATTAAAGTATAATAATCTTTTTAAAAAAACTATTTAAATATACTGATTAATAATAATGTGACTACAAGAACACTTTAATGCACTATAGCATAATAATATACTTAGAATACTTAGTATACTTTAATCTACTCTTTTTTTACTAGGGAAATCATGAAGACAGTGGTTTATCTTGCCTGTTAGAACATCACGCCTCACGATTCATCAGATCTGCGTGTAAATATTTAGCGATTTCTCCCCTGTAGTTTGATAAGCGTGTAAGCAGCTCTCGTCAGCTAAAAATAGGGAATGTATACGCGTTGACAGCTGTCAGATTAATCTCATGTGTCGGCTTTCTCTGGAGCCTCGCCTCTGCTGCAGAAAACACGTAAGTAGCTTGAAATGAGCAGATTAATACACAGTATAAAAACATCAGGTCTTAGACTGCAGTGGGAGATGACAGTGGTCATAAGCGGGAGGGCAGGGAGTGTCAGCCTAATGCAAAAGGCCAGCGGCAGTTGATGCAGCATCACTTTTAACTGCGCAAATGGCCTCTGACATCTTTCACAAGCACTCAGTGTCATCTCTCTGATGCTGGGTTGAGAAGATGCTTCACTATCTGTTAGTGCTGGACGATATACCGATTTATATGGTTTACTGGAGGGCAATAGAACCGGTATGCACCGGTATCACCTTGCCATGAGCACAGACACTGGCCAGTGTATAACCTGACTCACAAGATAATACCTCACAACTTAAAGAGGGGTGGGCTAAAACGTCATAATCAACTGATTTACTGCTATTCAATGACTTGTGTGTATTTGTCTTTGTCTCTACACACTAAGCAAATGGTTCTTTATGGAAGCAAATGTGATTCTACCATGGAATCACTTTAAACACCTCTTTGGCTAATCCGGAATAGGTCACTCAGATTTGCAGTTTTTTGGTATATTGTACCATTCTACTTTAGGAGTACGGTATTAAAAACAAAATATTAATTAAATTGTTTTTTATTTTCAATTTATCATAATTTAATTGGAAGATATGCAGCAGAAACTGAATAAAACTGAATAAAACTGAAAAGAATCTGAAAAAAGAATGGCTGATGTATATTAACTGAAACCTTATTTTGTTACAATATTATATATTTTTTATGTAGTATTTTTAGTAAGTACAAAGCTTTGGAAAAAGCCCTTTTTCTGCTTTCTGTTCTGTGTGTAGCTGCCTCACAAAGAATGTCTTTAAAGATACATGTTTTAGGCCAAAACTTTGTCTTAAAACTATTGTAAAACTGTCTCAGGCATCAGAAAACATATTCTTTAACAATTCCAGCAGCAGCAGCAGCAGCAGCAGAAATTTAATGATTCAGAGGTCTGCTTCATTGTGAATTCTCTACAGTGCTGCGTTTCACATCAAATCGCTTTTGCTCTCTTTGCTTTCAGCTTAAAGCTTTGATTATCCTGCAGTTTTGTAATATCAGAGGAATTCCCATTTAATCAGTGGAAGAGTTTTTCACATTTAGAAATCATTTAAATGCAGAAGTTGTTCTTTACAAAATTAGAGAATTCAAAATTAGAGATGTCCCAAAATGACTTGGAATAAAGCCTTTCTACACTGACTGCAGTTGAAAGTTCAGCAGGTGTTTGTAGTCTTACTTTCACGAGACGGCAATTCAGTGATCTGAAGGGTTAGCTTGCTTGTGATGCCCAGTCCGGACCATCTTCTTTCCTGAGTACTATCTCATCACTTACACCTGTTTGCAATAACTAATTATGCCAGGTTCAGCCTACACCTCTACACATAAAGTTTTCATAAAGTTGTAAGAGATCAGAAATCAATATTTGGTGGAATAATCCTGGTTTTTAATCACATTTTTTATGCACTTTGCCATGTTCTCCTCCACCAGTCTTACACACTGCTTTTGGATAACTTTATGCCTTTACTCCTGGTTCCAAAGATTCAGTTTGGTTTGATGGCTTGCGATCATCCATCTTCCTCTTGATTATATTCCAGAGGTAAAATCAAAGAAACTCATTATTTTTAAGTGGTCTCTTATGTTTTTCCAGAGCTGTATATGAGCAGCGTTCACTGCTCTCAGCAGATCACAACCAATCAAAGAAGATAATGTGCTCGAGTGGTTTGTTGGCGCACACTTTGGTGCGTTTAGGTTTGTGCCTGTGTGAAAACAAACCAAACTGAGGGTGAAAATGCTCAAAATAGATGAACTGATCAAGTGATCTGGACCAAAGAAACAAACTATAGGTGTGAAACGGCCTTATGCAGATGGTCCAGTGGTCATCAGTGACCGCTGGGCAGAATTTCTATAGCAGTTCACACTAGCAGTTGTTCAGCTAGTGATGAACAAAGCAGATTTCCCTCCTAAGCTTTTATCTGTATTCTCCAAAAACAATCAGGGACTCAAACATCAAGAGTAAGATTGCATAGTGTGAACGTAAAGTGATTACCTCTACTTGTTCTACTTGTACCTTGTACACATTCTCTCTCTTTCACTTGTTCCTCGAGAAGCATTGTTAGTTCTTGCTGTAATTCTGAGTGTTTATCTTCATTGTTATTAGGCTTTATGGTTTCTGATCTACAAACCTGCCTTATACTGCATCTCTACAGCTTGCAGCATGAATGATGCTATATCTGTAATTTAACTTAATGACAGTAATTTTTCACATTTTCATTTAATGACCTTGTAATTTAAAGGACCCAGTGACATTTATGGGCATTTATAGTTTGTACACAGGACAAATGCTTTGCTGAAAATGCCATTCACGTTTTCATATAAAAAAGGCGTAGACTCAGATCTCCTTATTTGGAAATGTTCTCAGATAGTCTGAACCAGTACAAGTAATGTTCCTAGAGACATAATATGCATAAGGACTAGGCTAAACTTAACTTTTGCTTTCTGTAAAACAAACGTTTATTGAATTTTAGTCCAAGACTATGCATTTTTATATTTATAGTTGTTTTGCTCTGGTCTGGGTCTGTTAATAGTCCCACAACATGGAGAGTTTTCCCCTTGGTTTGGTTTATTTTCACTCTGAGAAAATTCTAAGCGCCAACAAACTATGTGCCTACTGGATAGATTGTATGGAGGTGGGATCTAGTACAGTAAATACAGGAAAAAGGTCCTGTTACCTGCACTAGGGCAGATTTCTGTGAAGTTTAACATGGAATATTTTTTAATAGCTTTTGTAATTATCTGGGAAATATACCAGATTAAAGCACACCTGCAGATTGGTTTAACTCAAACTGTTGCAGTAAAGCTGATTGGTGGGTTGGTTTGAGGTCGGGTCACATTTTTACTACAAACAAACAGAGTTTGGAGCGAGACTGGGACCAGTGTGGATGTTTTTTTCTACATTTGAGTTGAATGACTGTGTTCACACCTGCCATAATGAATCATACCATGGGTGAAAACAAACCAGAGTCCAATTCAACCAAAATAAAAAGTGCAGGTGTGAAACTTCCGTTAGTCCACCTTCACAGGACTAGATAACCAATTTTAGGAGCACAACTTATGATAAAATTTAGAAAACAAAAGAATAGAGCGCGAAATTGTTTTTAAATTATTGGGAACTTGAGGAATTCAGTGTTTTTACTGTACTTTAAAGCTATTCCAAGCACTTCAAACTGTGTGTGCTTATTATTTTAAAACCAGGCCAATCCAAAAACAGGGTAATTGCGTGATGGAATGAGTAGTCCTTTCAGTTTCAGTTCATTTCCATAACTTAGTTTTGTTAAAAGCCCAAAACCTCAGCAGGCATTCACACAGAAAAAAAAAAAAGAAAAAAGATTTGGAGTGGCCTTGGCCTTCCTTCATAGTTGCTGGCCATAATCATAGAAACAGAAGAACAGGAAGAAAACATTTATCACACTCCCTTTAGAAAATTAGGGATATTCTAAAAAAATATATAAAATAAAATAAAAATCAGTGTGTATGTGTGTGTGTGTGTGTGTGTGTGTGTGTGTGTGTGTGTGTTTTTTTCTCACTGTCTATGTGCGAATATTAAACCACTCTCAAGGACACGAGGACTGGGGAACAATCACACTTTCATAAATAGCCTCTTTTAGTAGTGCTGAAAAGTGATGAGACCCACAGCTTAAAGCTTTAAGCTTAAAGCCATCAGAGGCATCTCTGATGAAAATGTAGAATCCTTTATTACTGCCAGCTCTCTCGCTGTCTCACACACACCCACCCCTTATTCCCTTTCTCTCTCTCTCTCTCTCTCTCTCTCTCTTTCTCTAACATACAAACACACACACAAGTACACACACACATATATACCCAGCGAATGGCTACAAAATCTCATGGTTCTTAGCCCGGGGGCAGGAGAAAGGGTGCCTTGTTTGATGATAAGGAAGAAAGAGCATTTTCCTCTTTATCTGTAACTTCAGGCCTTGTACCTTTTTTTGTTTACCGCCTCAAAAGGAGAGCAGATCCAGAGATGATAAACACACTAATCTCGCATCATTTCATCACCCTCTCGGTGCAGGATTTGTCTCCGACCTCGAGAAAAAAAACAAAAAAAGAAGGCAATGTTCCCGGCTCTCCGGCCCAACTTCAGATCTAATGTTCCCCTTCTGTAATACCCGAGCAGTCTAACCAAAGCCTAATCTTTGGTTTTGAGACGTATTTCAGCCAGGGATGCAGGGATGTGAGCTCCAGAGGGAGATAAAACTCAAGGCAAACAGAGTGTGTGTTTTTGTGCATGCTAGCACGGTTTATTTTTGCCCCCAAATTGCTTCGGTACAAGGCAAGCCCCAGAAATGCCACTATCGTGCGGCTAAGAGCATTAGTGTCACGCACGCAGCTAATCTCCGGGCTCCATTTCCACAAGAAGAGAGAGAGGAGTGCTTTCTGAGGACGTGGCTGGCGAAAGTCAGGCACTCGGCGCTTAAAGAAACGGAGATAAAATAAAAAAAAACAGTGCAATTCTCTGTAAATTACAAGCATGCGGACTGCGGCGACTGTTGTCTTCCGTTCGGTTCACTATCGCCGGCCAGAACAGAACCGTCGTCTGGAAATGCACCGTGTCCAATTCGGAATCAAAGTGACAATTTCAGTGGAGAGGCAGCCGCTGACATCGGCGGGCGTGCTAGCGTGCTAAAAAAAAATCAATACATAACTTGCATGAAATGAATAATAAAAAAAAAAAATCCATTTCCCTTTTCATCCATTTGCAGGGTGTAAGCAGGAGACCCCCGTGACCAGCACCTCCCAGCTGCTCGCATTGATAACACACCACTGAGCAGTGAGGAATAAACCTCATAGACTTCACATTGTGTGCAATTAGGTTGGAACACCACCGGAGCCATTGTGCATTCTTCTTTCTCTCTCCCCTCAGATAGAGAACAGCAGTGATATCGAGCTCTTTGTGCTGCGCTGTAGATTAGCCGCTGTGTAAATGTTTACACATTTTTAATACAAATTCTCAACTGCAGGAAAGATAATGGTACCAAACCGACACACGTTTCAGGTTCTGCTCTGTAATGTAATTAGTGCTGGCTATCTTTTGAGCGGTGATTCAGAATGGTGGGCTCTGTCTGCAGATCTGTTTCTATTTCTTTCTTTCTTTCTTCCGTTCTTTCTTTCTCGTCTGTGCACCGTATGTACGTATTTCTCTCTCTCTCTCTCTCTATCTATCCGCACAGGAAGCTTGTTACTGCAGGAACTTACGCTTAAGGCCAGAAGAGAAGGAGGATGAGGAGGAGGCTGGCCGTGAGGATGAAGATGCGGAGGTTTTGATGGGGAAGGAGGTTTTGCCTCTCCGTGTGGATGGCACCACCACCCGTGAGCGCTTCACGGGGATGACGGCTCGTGGTGGAGGGGCCACCCGGCCGTGGTAGTCAAAGAGCCTGGGGACAGAGGACAGAAAAAACACAGATAAATTCATGGTTTGCTGCAGTTCCATGATCATAATCTGTAAATTGAACACTGCAACTGTCTGTGTTTATACTAGTTTTATTCAATTGTTATGCAGCTTTATAGACATTTACATTAAAGAAAGAAACAATACAATAGATATTTCCATGCTCCAGTTTATACATATATATTTATAAAAGGTCTTCCAGCATTTATTGTAACCTTTAGTCTTTAATGTCTTCCGTCCTTTTTTGTTCCTTCTCTTTCTGTCCTGTTTTCTTCCCCATGTGGCCTATTTTATTGCCTCTGTCCCATTCCCACCCTAGCCATTAACGTTGTCACCTTGTGTCTTGTTTGTAACCCCGCCCCCTTGTTTCCTGGTCCAGGTGTTTCTCACCCTCCTTGTGTATTTAAGCCCCTTTGCTTCAGTATTTCTTGTGGAGTCTTTTGTGGTCTACTAAGCCACGTATGTGTATTAGGTTTTTTTTCGTTCTTGTTTTCTTAGTTTTGTTTATTCTTTGATCTTGTCTTTATTATTTTAGGTTTTGCTGTTTTAGTTGTTTACCTGTTCTGTGTTGTCTCGTGTTTGCTCCCTGTTTTATTTGCCTGTTTTATTTTGTCTTTTATTATTATTATTTTAGTTTTTGTTGTTTTAGTTGTTTACCTGTTCTGTGTTTTCTCGTGTTTGCTTCCTGGTTTATTTGCATGTTTTATTTTGTCTCTTTATCCTTTCGTCTGTGACACAATACTGTGGCACTAGTGAGGAACATCTTACAGATGTGATCAGCAGTAAATAAGTTAAAATAATGTTAAGTGAATTATTGAGTAAAACATTACAAACTATCATGTGTTTTGTATTAGTGATGTGTGAGTTGTGAGTGAGTTGACCTTCAGTTTAGACTATTTTAGTCGCTTCTCATTTATGGAGGTTGGATCATGAACCCATAAGTCTAGCTCTAGACTATATTTTCTCTTTCAGTGAAAAATCCCTATTCAAAATGCTGTGTAGTCCCATCCCTGTCTGGAAAACTGCCCCTTAGTGTACAAACACTTGGTATACATATTGTTATTACTACTACTCAATATATTATTGATTATATCAGTACATCTGTGCATAAGGAGAGACTGGTTGGTTGATTGATGAATGGTTTCAGCTTGCAATGGCCCTATTTAGCTAACTCACCTTTTCACACATTTTATTTCTTTTATTTCTTTTTTTCTTGACTTGTGCAACTAAGCTGAAACTGTAAACTGTAGAATGATGGTAAATTCTAAAAACTATAGCACTTACAATTTACACTAAAGCTAGTAACACTTGACGCCTGACGAATATTAATTAGTAAAGAGTTCCATATTTTTTTTGGGCATAAAAAACAGAAAGCTGCTTCACCAGGCTTTTTGTGATTCATTCTGGGAATGTTCAATAGAGCAGCTCCTGATGATCTTAACACACAATTGAAAACATATATATATATATATATATATATATATGACAGTGTGAGATGTATGTAGGTGCTAACCCATTAAGAGATTTATAAACCAGTAAAAGAAATTTTAAATAAATCCTGAAAGACACAGGCAGTCAGTGAAGTGAAGCTGAAACAGGTGATACATGTTCTCTGTTTTTTGTGTGTGTTAGTCCACCATTTGTCATACAGAGATTCAGGAAGCACTCCTCAGACGGCACCTCATGGAGCTCTAAAGCGTAAAAGAACTGGACAGACCAAAGACGGGTTCTTCTTTTGGTCTCCAGTCAGCTCCCCCCACGCAACACAGTGCCTTTGATTCTGTACTTTTCCAACACCATTTTTAAATGCGGCGCTGTGTGTCCGACCAGACTACCGCTGTCTACCCGATTCTACACAGACCTCTGCCCTGCATATTTCACCATCAGTGTTTGAGCGCTGAGTAACTGAATTTTACCCAACAAAAAGACGTTTCAAGCGAGCTCCCTCTGTGAATCCAAAGAAATACTTCCTGCCTCAACAAATGTTTTATACGGACACGTTTTTTTTCCCCTCCTTTTTCTTTAAGAATCTTCAAAATTGAAGAAGGGGAGAAGAGACACACAGAAAATGTCAAACCGAGCTGCGTGCCCTTGCTCTCGTGCTCTCTATGCACAGCGTCTCTCAGCCGGGCTGACATTTAGCAAAATGTCTCCACTGATAAAAGCCTTGAACATGAGCTGAGGATTTAGTGAAAGAAAACATGGTTTCTTAAAGCTTAAGGATGTGCTCTATTCACTCAATTCTAATGGATTTTTCACACTAAAAACGTCCTTTGATTTGATTTTTTTTTTTTTTTTGTACCCCACACTCTTCACGTTTCGTATACCCAAGGATGGCATGTGGGTGAGTGAGGACGGCGGATCCGGCCCTGCAGTGAGCTCTTCCTGAATGCCACCACTAATTGGTTTACTGTTTTCTGTGTTCTTTATGCTGCCACGCTCCTCACAATGACGAACACTGACCTCTGCTAAAGGCCAAAATATAAAAAAAAAATAAATAAAAAAAAAACAGCGATTTTCATACTGCATCTATGATTCACATCCATTCTGGACGAGGCATTAGCGGTTTCAGAGGCGTGTGCAGGTCATAAACACTGACTGGAGCAGGAATTTCCATTAGAATAGCAGGGCAGGAGGGATACATACCGATTATAGAAATCATCACGGTAGTAGTCGTAGTCAAATTCGTAACCACTGAAACGACAAACAAAGAAAAAGCCAAAAAGGTTCATGAGGTTCATGGCATTGCTGGTAAATCGGTGTTAATACGTACTCTTAAACTAAAAAGGTGCTTCAGATGGTTCTTGGAGCAATGCCATACAACAACCTCTTTTATCTATAGTTCCATAAAAATCTATGTTTGGTTCCACAAGAACCAAACATTTCTGTAAGTAAGCCATAATTAAAGATTGGTACATAACTTTTACATTAGTTGACTGTTCTTTAGGCTGTTTGTGGCAGATTTCCATAACTAATACGGTTCTTTATGGAGCCAAAGTGTTTTTTTGTCTATTGTACTGATCAAAGAACCATCTGAAGCACCTTCAGTTTTAACACATTAAAAAAAAAAAAAAATTAATCACTGCTATGCAAAATCCTTGTATCTCACTTTTGACGTAATGTTGATCTGGCTGTTTATATTTGGGTTTCTTTTTATATTCGTTCCAAATTGCACCAATTGAATAGGCAAATTCAAATGCTCCAAAATTATTTTTACACTGGCTTTTCAAGAAAAGTTGCCATTTTGGAGATACAAGCTTTTGATCAGACAGCACAGATAATATACAAAAAAAAATACATGTTACTAATAATGTTACTGTATATATAATAAAAATAAATCAGTTATTGTATCCAGCATTATTGGACTATTCTAATTTTGTTTATTAATTAATAATTAAGCAAAATAAATATTATTTTGTAAGTAAATAAAGTGTTACTGTATTGTTTGTAAGTATATGGAGATAGATAAAACAACAACATAAAATTATGCTTAACCAGTGCAACTCAGTCAATGACCTGGTTTAGTTTCAAGACAAAGGGTTCCTGCTTATAAGTCCCTCCGGATTTATCTTTCTAATGAAGGCCTAACTAGTTACTGATGAGTTTAAATCAGCTGTGTTTATAGGTGTTTGTCTTAGAATGCTGTTTTCTTTTTCCATCATGCATATCACCCTTTAAATAACTCAATTTTAGTTTCATCAGTCCTCAGCACCTTATTCCAAAAGGAAGATGGCTTGTCTAAATGTGCTTTAGCATACCTCAAGCGACTCTGTTTGTGGCGTGTGCTCTGCATTACTCTCCCAAGAAGATGTTGTAGGTTTTTTGGAGCTGGACTGTGATCTGAGATTTTTCTTGGTCTGTCACTTTAAGTCTTAACTAGAACTGTGTCTGTGGTTCTTCCAATTTCTCACTATGTTCTTTACAGTGGAAACTGCAGCTAAAATCTCGGAGATAGATTTTTATATCCTTCCTCAAAACCATGATGTTGAACAATCTTTGTTTTCAGGTTATTTGAGAGTTGTGTTTTAAGGCTCTTATGTTGCCACTCTTCAGAGAAGATAGAAAGAAGAAAAATAAAAACTTGAAATTGTCTCCTTAACTCTTTCCCATAATTGGAATTACCTGTGTATGTAGGTCAAAGGTGATTTATTGCTTAATTATTGCTGTTAAGTTATTCAAGTCAGTAAAACGATAAGAGTGCCCACATTTATGCACCTGCCTAATTCAGTTTAGGGAATTATTGCACACTTTCTGTAAATCCTATAAACCTCCTTTCACTTCTTAAATATCACTGTGTTCATCTGCTATGTGATATATTTAACTGAAATAGATGATCTGAACAACCAATGATTTATAAATGAAAAATCCTAAAATAAATTATTAGGGGTGCCCAGACTTTTTCATACCACTGTATACAAACGGCCCTGTTCCTGGAGATAAAGTGAGGTTGGAAAATGATGTTTATATAAAGAATATGATATAAACCTTGCAAGAAGTTGGCAGAACAAAATAAATACATATAATATAGTATTTAGAGGGGCTGCACGGTATTGGAAAAAAAAATTCATTGCAAATGTGCTTTTTTCAGCGATATATATATATATATATATATATATATATATATATATATATATATATATATATATATATATATATATATATATATATATAAATAAATCACAATATTAAACAGTGCAGGGCCCATGACATCACCAGCCCCACCCCAACCTGTGTGCTCTCTCGCGTCCGAAACGATCAAGAGCTGAGTCAGCGCAGAGCTCTCAAAACCCGAGGAAAACAGCAAAACAACAGTCATCGGCCCTTTTGTCATTAAAAAGCATATAATGGCTTTTTAAAAGGTAAATAAGAGCGGTTTTCTGTAATTAAAAGCGTAACTGAAAACTGGACTGGACTGAGGTGCACAGCTTTCGACACGTGCCCACGTTTACAAGCACGTTCCCAACCATGTGGATGGAGGCCATGAGGTTACCTCGTGTTTACTCCTGCTTTCTTTCCACCCCTAACACTTCTCAGGCAGCAGCAGCCTGTCACTCACACAGACACAGAGACAGTGCTGTGTATCTACTTCTTGTGTCAAGAATCAAAACACTGCAATGTGTTTGTTTAAATTGCATTAATTGACATTGCACGTCCTGTGATGTGACTATTCACGATGACGATGCTTAAACGATTTATCGTGCAGCCCTAGTACATAGAATATGGCTATGGCTACTTTAAGAGCTTTACATTACTCAGGACATTACAATCCTCTCAGCAATGAATCACCCTTATAAAAGCCCCTATTTCACAGACCTGCAGTCTCCACAGATTCATGTATTCTGTGTTAGGATCTTGTGCAAACCTTTAAAATGCAGCAAATGCAGTAAATGCTCAGCATGTCCACATCTCAAACTTTACAGATGTTTTTCAGGAAGCTGTTATTTTCCGTCATGGTTAGAGTTGGGCGTGTGGAAAAGTTTTCCTGTGTTTACTTAAAGCAGCGCTTCTCCCCAAGCGAATTAAAGCAGCGCCTAACCCGACACACTCCATGTAGATTAGGTTGCAGGTCACGGCGAGTGGTCAGCGCGAGAGTGGAGGATTGAGGGCTGGAGAACAGAGCTGCGAGACAGAGCACAGCTCAAATTGCTTTCAGCACCACGGCCTGTCTTCCCACCCCGCTAATCCCGGCCAGGTCACCATGGCCACGGCCGACGTCTCGCCACCAACCCGCCGCTCGCCACTTCAAGCTCCAGCAAACGCCCTCGCTCCCTCGCATCATTATAATTCAGCTGAATAGAGCTAGTCCCTACTCCAAATTTTAATTCAATTTAATTTAAAAAAGCAATTACCATTTGAAACACTTCTTTGATGGTTTTGTCGTTCTGCCGTTATGTTTTCCTAATTAACCGCAGTTACATAATGGCTGTTTGAAATGTACTGTTAAAATGCAAATCAAGTTTTAATGAATTTGTAATATCAAAACCTAAATGAGAAGACAAAAATAAATATGAATACACTGATAGCTAATGGAAAACCTACATCTAGAACAAGAGGGGGAAAAAACAAAGCAATAAAAGGGTTCAGGGAAGTGTTTCAGGCTGGGAAATAATAGTCTCGCTGGGTATCTGCAAATGCAAGCCTCATTACTTCTCTCCATTTTTCCTCCATTCACAACAAACCTTTCTATTAGCTTCACGGAAACCAGGAATCTAAAGCCAATCACTGCTGCTCATGCAAGAAATGATGGTCCAGCTGGACCTGCTCTTTGTGTACCTGACTCTACGCCAATTTACTAATATCAGAGTTTATCAGAGATCAATTGTGCACCCCTTCCATCGTTTTCATCTCCAGTGGTTCTTTTCTCTTTCCTCTTTTTTAGCTTTATTGTGAGCACAAAAGACTGAAATTTAACAAGAAATGATTACATAGCATAGAATACTCCCTCTTTCTGATATCACTTTCACATTAGAATCGATCTATCCATACATGTCACCCACAAAAGCATGAATATGCCCACGCAACTGCATTAATTATTAAGCTTTAAGAAACGTATTTAAGCTAATGGTTTTGTTCTGAATCGGAAGTTAACTTAAGTTTTCAAGCCAAATACTTAGGTGCTATGTCCCTTACAGAGGCAGAAATACAACACAATAAATACAAATAGAAATACAAAATGATGAATTCACAGCTAATTTTATATACTATGCATACATTGTGTATTTAACAAAATTACCTGGGTTGAAAATGTAGGCTACCCTTCAATTTCACAGTTAGCCAAACGAAACATGCTACAACAAGCAATAAAAGAGTCCCTGTGCAAGATTTTATAGCTATTTGCAGTCTTTTGTTAAAACTCATCATTCATTTATCTTCCATTGCAGTAAATATACATCAGCTCTACACATGCATTTGTTGACAAGCTCAAGGTAAAAGATGATCATGAAATGATGAATAGACCCAATTATTATTGGACAGTCATGACATAATTGAATCAGTAGTATTGTATCTAGGGCTGCACAATATTGGAAAAGTTTTACATTGCAAATATATCTTTTTTGACGATATATATATATATATATATATATATATATATATATATATATACAGCAATATTAAACAATGCAGGGCCCATGATGTCACCAGACCCGCCCCAACCCAACCCATGCACTGTCGCGATTCTGGACAGATCAAGAGCTGAGTCAGCGCCAAGCTCTCAAAACCAGAGGAAAAAAGCAAAATAACAGTTTTTTTTAAATAAGAGCATTTTTTTCTGAGATTAAAACCACTAATCAAACTGTAAGTGGAAATATCTGCACTGCTAAACTGTGCTGGACTGAGGTACACAAGCATGTGCCCAAACATGTGGATGGAGGCCATGTGGTTACTTTGTTTTTATTACTTTATTATTCTTAGGCAGCAGCAGCCTGTCACTCACACAGACACAGAGACAATGCTGTGTATCTACTTCTTGTGTCAAGAATCAAAACATAGCAACATGACGTGTTTGTTTAAATTGCCTTAAGTGACATTGCACATCCTGCGATGTGACTATCACAATGAAGATGCTTAAACAATATATCATGCAGCCCTAACTGTATCCTACATTTTCTAACAATATGATTTTTTGACAGGGTTCTATGACTTGTACAAGCTTGCATAAATTACTTTAAAAGTAGTTTTACAACTGTGGACGAAGCTTAAATAGTGCAATTATAATCCCAGGTGTGTTTCTTCTGTTTTCACTCTGCTGAGAAACAACTTTCAGCAAAGCCTCTTCAATACCCACCCTCAGAGACCACCAGCTAAACCCCCACCAACTGATGGCCCAATTGATTTCTCCCCTCATTAATTCCTCGCTAAGTTAGATTTCACTAGAGAGATTTAGATCTTCACTGAAGTCTTTCTGTAAGTCCTGGACTTGCCGTTCCAAACGTGACACAAGTGCAGCTTCAGCAAATATGAGGATAAATTGTGGTAGATAAGTGCTCACCGGCAGCCGGACAAAGACGCACAGCTTTTGCATTATCTGAGACTGATAATACATGTGACAAAAAGTGCTGAGCGCATTACTCGGCTATCTCTCCACCATCCTCACCTTCTCTCTGCTTACTAATACAGTGCTACTTCTTCTTCTCAAAGACAAACCCTGTGGAACATGCTATAATAACAGCACAGCATCTCTGTGAGGAGAGCAGACAGCACAACAGGAGCACACACTCAGGGAGGAGAGCATAATCACATTAACATAATCTTACATTTAGTGAGCTCTGTAAACCTGCAGGAGTTAGCTAAAAATAACAAACGCAATCAGTGGCCTTCAAATATAAAAAAATCAAAAGTTCAGGGCTACATAATGTAATAACTAAACAAAACTATTCAATGAGAGGGAGCCAAATGGCCCAGTGGTCTAAAGCACTGCCACTACGATCAGGAGATCGCTGATCGGTTCAAATCCCAGTCATGCAGCTTGCCACCAGCTGCCAGAACCCCGAGAGAGAACAATTGGCTTTGCTGTCTCCGGGTGGGTGCAGTAGATGGCGCTGTTTCCCCTCATCACTCCTAGGGTGATGTTGATCAGCACAAGGCGTCTGTGAGCTGATGTATCTGAACCGAGTGCACTGTGATGCTACCACATTTAGTATATAGAGTATACAGTATCAGTATCAAAAGTATTTATCAATATGTGTTCTTTATTTGTATTATTTACTATATTGTAGATTTATATTACAAATGTACATCGAGCTCTATCCCTTACCTTCCAACCTTAACCTCAAATCCAACCCTAAATTGAACCCTAACTCAAACCTCAACCCTAAATCAACCCTAAATTTAACCCTAACCTTAGCTCTAAATCTAATCTTAACCCAAACATTAACCTTAAATCAGCCCTAAATCAAACCCTAACCCAAACAGTAACCTTAAATCCAACCCTAAATCGAACCCTTACCCAAACAATAACCTTAAATCAACCCTAAATCGAACCCTAACTAAAACATTAACCATAAATCAACCCTAAATTTAACCCTAACTCAAACTCAGCCATAAATCCAACCCTAAATTGAACCCTTACCCAAACATTAACCTTAAATCAACCCTAAATCAAACACTTACCCAAACATTAACCTTAAATCAACCCTAAATCGAACCCTAACTCAAACATTAACCTTAAATCAACCCTAAATCAAACACTTACCCAAACATTAACCTTAAATCAACCCTAAATCAAACACTTACCCAAACATTAACCTTAAATCAACCCTAAATCGAACCCTAACTAAAACATTAACCATAAATCAACCCTAAATTTAACCCTAACCCTAACTCAGCCATTAATCCAACCCTAAATTGAACCCTTACCCAAACATTAACCTTAAATCAACCCTAAATCGAACCCTAACTCAAACATTAACCTTAAATCAACCCTAAATCGAACCCTAACTCAAACATTAACCTTAAATCAACCCTAAATCGAACCCTAACTAAAACATTAACCATAAATCAACCCTAAATTGAATCCTTACCCAAAAAATTACCTTTAATCAAGCCTAAATCTAACCCTAACTAAAACAGTAACCTTAAATCAACCCTAAATCGAACCCTAACCCTAACCTCAGGTATAAATTCAACCCTAAATTGAACCTTAGCCTCAAATTCAAACCTAAATCTAACCCTAACCCAAACCTTAATCCTAAATATAATGCTAAAAAGTTAATATTAGATTTCATGTTAAAGTTGGGTATAGGGTTACATTCAATAAAGAATCTACTTCCCACCCTTTCAGCTTAGAGTTCATCGCATTTAATATGCATTCAGATGAATATTAACTGAATCTCAGTTGAGCATATATGAGGCATCTGCAATGCACCATCCAAATAAAGTGATACCTAAATAACAGTGAAAGTAATATTGTTGAATATTGATATAATATGATTTAAACTCTGGGATTTCCAGTGCAGTTAATAGTTAATAGGGAGATTTTTAATGAAGAAGTGAAAAGTCAAGTGGTTATCTAGGTCAGGAGTTCTCAAACCAGTCCTCAGGGCTCCCATATGGTCTGCAGTTCACTCCAATCCATCTTAGCCAAAACACAGGGTCAGAGGAACACTGTAGACTGTTGGGGGGTCCTGAGTATAGACAACACTGTAACGATCATAAAGAATGTATCACGGTTTCTCATTGTTTCTGTTAATATGTTTGTAATACTGTTCTATGTATTACTGAGCTGTTGAGAAACTTGTCTTCTGCCTCTCACTGTGTCTAACTGATGGATTTGTCTGTCCATTATCTGCCTCTTATCTGTAATTGGTGGATTTTTGTGAGTATGTTTTGTGTGAAATTGAAAAATGGACACTCTGGAAGTCGTTAAGGACTTACTCCATTGGAAGACTGCGTTTAGGACTGCATTCCACAGTTACGCTGCATTTGGAAGCGGTCAGAAACTGTGGAATAGTTTGCACCACTTTTAATTTTCACTCCAGCAGCCAGTGAAGTGGTACTTACAAGCGGAAAACTAAAACTTTAACTTTAGAACCTTATTTGTTAAAGGTCTCATTAAAATCCACTAAAATCCACTTCTTCTTGTTCTTTGTGAGAATACTCTCAGGTCTCTCTGAGTTGTATATGCACGCTTCATATTAAACTTTTCTCAGCCTCCATTGTCTGCAGTAGCTAGTAATAGAAAATCCTCAGAAAAACTAATTGATCAGCAAAGGCTAAGAATTCTACGTCTACGTCTACCAGTGACTTCATGGCCTCGCCCACCTTGGCTCAGGACTATCCACAGGCAACGCTGAACTTGGGCTGTAGCAGAAGGAGCTAGCTAGCTGAGGAGGCGCTTACAGCTCTGTTAACTCTATTTAAAGCTTTTGTTTACAGAGCTAGTTAGCATTAGCTATCTTGTGTAAGTAACTGTAGGTTTGAATCGGATCTCCGGTTGATTCTGCATTTTTACCGAGACCTTAAATAAACATTAAGGGGTGAAGGCAGGAAGGCGTTCTTTGCTGCAGTGCTGTTAGCCAATTAGAGGCAATATGTTTGCAGGCATAAATATTCATTAGTAAGAGACAAAACCTGTCTTTTTTCAGAGACCAGTAATTTAGTAATCTGTTTCTAATGAATAGAAACACCTGAGCACTTTACTATACTTTACCATACTAGAGACCACAACTAGACATTTTAAAATTAATAAAATATTATGGAATAAGATAATAATAATATTTTGGTTATTACACTTCAACACTTAGGCTAAAGCTACCTTCACACAGCAGGTAAATATAGATAAAATCCAATATTTTATGTCCAGGCTGGACAAAATGATCAGTTGGGCTGGCTCGGTGATCCGGATGAAACTGGACTCTCTTGGGACGGTTGCAGAGAAGACGACTATGGACAAACTACTGGACATTATGGACATAACTCTTTGCAGGGGAGGAGGGATCACAGAGGGGCCGGGGTGGGATGAAGCAGTAGACTTTTTACATTTTTGTATATTAGATATTTTTATTTATACTATTTCCCTCTGTTATATGTGAATTCCTTATTTAACTTAATGATACTGCTGGAATCTTAATTTTTCTGAGGAAACCCTCTCAAAACGATCAATAAATATCTATTTATAAATCTATTATATAATAATAGCTCATTTTGTGCTGATTTTAATGTAGTTAACCCTTTGTTAACCATGCTTCTTTTTTATTTAATACACCTTAAGCATTACTATTGCATAACTACATATGAAGCAGTGTAAAGTGACTGAGTTTCCCCCAAGTTCTACCTGAGATTTAGGGGAATTTAAGATGATAAACCTTTAAAACCCTTTTCATACTTAAATATAAAAAAAAACATTTCCAAAGTGCTTCTTTTTTAGCACTGCTCAAATAAGTATATATATTTCAATATAGTGTAGATCCACTATATTGACTGTATGAATGTAGTTAAAATAATGTTTTAATTTTGAAGTTTCATAAAACAGAAGATAAAAGCAGCACTCACGTGTAGACGGCTGAGAGCGGCCGTTTGGAGCCGGGTTTAGGCCTGTAAGGTTTGGGTTCTCCTGCCATGTTTATATCTGCAGAGAGAGCAAAAGAGAAAAGATCATTTTAACATACAATTACACACATCTGCAGCGCAACACACTTCATTAAAGGTGTAAAATGTATTCACATTTATTACTCTGTTAAAAATAGTACAAAATATATATATATATATATATATATATATATATATATATATATATATATCAATTTAAGCTTTTTACTCAAGTAAAAGTATAAAAGTACTGGTTTCAAAGCTACTTAAATTATAAAAGTAAAAGTAATGTAAGAGAAAACAATGCAATTAAGGACAAAAGCTTAGGACACACCACCTAACCCTATAGTGCACTACAACTCCCCACTCCTCAAAAAACACATTTTACTAAAAGCCATAATGACTATAAATAAGCAATAATACACTGGAGGTTAGCTCTATAATGTGTAATATTGGCACTGCTGTGCTGATCTACGACCACAACATTATAGAAGGAACCGCGTGTATTATTGCTAAATTATACCCCAGTTCCATTATCGTTGTTTATTAAAAGATTTTAAAGATTTAAAGAGGACAATAAAAATAAGATCTGTTTGGTTATAAACACTCTGCAAGTTAAAACAGTTCCACTAATGCTGCTCTGTTTGTAGCTGTGCTGTTTGGCTTGTAAGCTCTGCATCGTTGCATTGCTAGGTTACCTGTATGTGGCGGAGTAATACATGGAGAGCTTCAGTTACAGTGCATTACCAGCTGATAACGGCACTCATAGAACACCTCTCAGCCAATCACATTGCAGGGTTGGAACTAACTGTGGTATAATGTTCTATTAAAAATGTTAATGGTGATAATATAATTTGGGATGCTCTAGCCTGTTTCCTGTTTCAGCTGCATATATGCCCCATTGTAAATGAATGTATTTTAGTAGAATGTAAATATATTAAAGATATTAAAGCTTAGTTGGACTGGAGTTTGTCTGTAGTTCTCTTGAGTCTCTGCACGGTTCATCTTCATAAATAGGCTTCATACCTCTGCTATGTTCTTGCTGGAGTGTGTGTGTGTTGGGGCTGATGTGTGCTGGTGTGATGAATCACAGTATAAACCAATAGGGTGTCGGAATGGTATATAGTTTATACTTCTCTACATCCAACCACAATCAGATTCACTCTATCTGGATGGAGAGATTTATTTGGATAGGAGTTTCTAGAAACGTAACACAACTATTTTTAAAATGTAAGGCGTAGAAAGTGCAGATAATTGTATGAAAAGGTAAGAGATAAAAGTAAAAAGTAATTACTCCAGTAAAGTATATATAACCAAAATTTCTACTTAGGTAAAGTAATAAAGTATGTCCTCAGCCACACAGTCTCCCAGCTTCTCCCACCACCGCCATGCTGTAACACAGTCTAGCTGAGAGCACTGAATTCTGTATTAGACTTTCTCTACAGAAAGCAGTAATTAATTTCTAATCCTTGAGCTATTTGTGATTTCAGAATGCTTTTACGGTTCACGAGGAGAAAAACTGCAGTCTGTCCTCTACTCTACCTGAGCTCGCTGTAATGCATTAGCCTTTAAGAGCTTTTTTTTTTCCTCCACAGCTCAGGTGCGTAATTTCACTCGCAGCTCTACTGTGAAATGTATTTTGTATTCAAATGCATGAATAATGCAGCCTGGGTAATAGTACAGCAGAACTAAAGCAAAGACAAGCACACTGAACCCAAATGCCTCCGCTCTGTGTATATATATATATATATATATATATATATATATATATATATATATATGCTAGTTAAACAGACGTATAGAATAGGGGATATATAGAGTACATATGATTTCATGCTCCTCCACTCTTCTGCCTGAAAACGAGCAATGCCAAGGTCAATGTTTCTTCTGATGAGACAGCTGCTCCCTTCGCTTTCTATTAAAATAGATAAATCTCAAAATCTCTTTTTCGATCTTAACTACATGACCCCATAACCTAGCATTATAACTGAATTACCTTAGAGTTAATTAATTCATGATAAGCGTAGATGTCGTATGAGAAAGTACTGGAACACAGTTTTTCCTTGTTTTGAAAACTTAAATACAACCTTGAACAACTTCAAAATCGACACCTTGAGCAGCCATAGCATTAAAGCTTACTACAGAGTGCTAGTGCTGGGAGATTACGGCCTAAGAAAAATATTCAATTCAATTCAATCAAAATACAGATGAAAAAGAAATGGTTCAAAACTAGGTTTACCTGTAAAAAAAATAATAAAAAATCACGCGTGTCTACACAGCCACAGAGTTACTAAAACACTGACGAAACACCGGATAATACTTTAGAATGGAGGTCTCTGACTAAAAAAATTAGAAATAATGCGCTAAAACGAGCCACGGAAGAAATTTTAAAGGAGAAATTATTATTAAACAAGGATCCCTTCAGTTTTTAGAATCAGTAGGATTTATTTCTAGCTAAAAATAAGCTTTATCCTTGTCATGGTGAGGTGCAGGGAAGACGTGGAGGCGGACGTAAACGCGGGTAAGAAATAAATATTTAATAAATAAATAACAAAGAAACAAGAAACAAGTAAACACGTAACAAAGATAAATCAAAAACCAATAACCAAAATAAACAGTGAAACAAAATAACATAAACCTAAACAAACAAGAGAAACTAGAAATAAACTAACAGGGCTAGGGAAATATATACAAGGGAATAAACTAATAAAAACAAAGCAGGGGTATCTACAAGGAGCTAGGGAACACGGAAATAAACAAGAAACTAGAAACATAAACAAGAGATAAACACAGAAACTAAGGCGCAAAGAACAGAGGCTATGAAACACAGAGAGAGACGAACAGGGGAAGGTGCAAAGACCGACGAGGGACAAGTGGCACATGGGATCTATTAAAGAAACAGGAAACACACTAGAATTGGAAACACCTGGGGAAGGGGCGGAGCTACAAATGAGAAACACGTGGTGGAAAATTACTGACAAGAGACACAGAGGAGCAAAGGTCACGTGGCAATAACACACAGAGACATGAGACAAGACCAGGACGTGACTGTTTGTGTTAAAAGTGCTGGAACAGTGCTGGAACTTTTTGCAGTATGAAAAATATTAATTGAATTAACATTGATGAAAAAATTTATATTTCAATTGAAACATAGGCACTATAAACTCCCTAAGACTAATGACTCCCCCAATCTGTCTTACTTAAGTTACTGCTTTATTACTCCACATGGTGGTGCTAATCAAATGAATAGGCTAAACCCGAAGTGAAGAATATTGGTAGTCAAACTGACACCAATACATCTATAATTCCTGGTATTTGCTTATTTAGGAATATTATATCCTCTTCAGTAACACAGATCGGTGAAGTATCATAGAGATCAAGTATCACAGCTGATCGACATCACCCTAGCAGGGATGAGGGAAGAGAGCATCATCTACCCACCCAGAGAGACAGAGAGAGCAAGGCCAATTGTGCTCTCTCAGGGCTCTGGCAGCTGATGACAAGCTGCATGAACGGGATTCAAATCAGTGTTCTTCCTGATCATAGTGGCAGCGCTTAGCCGACTGGACCACTCTGCACCCAGGAGTGTTTTATTTAAAGCCAGAATGAAGGACTACACCCACTGCAACCTGGTGATTCTGCTGTGTTAAGCTACATGTCCAGACGGGATTGCATTTACATTGGGTATCGGGGTAATTTTGTCTTTTACAGAGTCTCCTCTGTGATTTTACTTCAGTCTTATTCATTCTCAGAAGATAAGAAAGGAAAAAAGATGAGTGCTTTTTTACCTTTCTTATCTTCTGAGAAAATTACAGAAAGAATAACCTACTCTTTTCTTCTCAACCTTTCAATCTTAGTCCTGTCCAGCTCCATATCTCCATGATTTTCTATGCTGATGTCGCCTTCCACAGAGAAAACGGTACTTGGCCACTGCTATGCCTCGCATTCAGTCTAAGAGCACCTTTATCCAACATGCTCTAGTTGATATTGCTACAAGAATGGTGAATTTGAATGTGATCATGTGACAATGTAAAATACACAATACGCCTGTGTTTTTTTTGCTGTCCAAATGTGAGGGTTGTATCACTGCATTTTCAAAGGCAACCCTTGATAACCTAACCCAATCTGAATAAAACTTAAACCTTAAAGGAGAACTCTGGTGTGAAATGGACTTTGGGTGTATTAAAACATGATAAAATGTCCTTAACTTTGTTGAATAGCCCTTCTTCGCTCTCCCACAGCTTTCTGAGATACAGTGTTTTGTGGACTTCGCTTAAACAGGCTTTTAGAATGAATGAGATGGGGCATATTTTGCCCCTGCAGATAAATCCACCATTTTTCCACGGTTTCAGGCTCAAAAAAGCTCCACACTTCATTGGTAGAATCCGGAGAGTCCTGACATTTAAAACCAGGCATTAATAACTTTAAAACTAGAGCTGCAACTAATGATTATTTTGGTAGTCGACTAATCTGGCGATTATTTTTTCCAAATAGTTGATTAGTCGATTAGTCAACGATTTTTTTCTGCCATGCCCTCCATCTCTGTTTGCTGTGGGTATGGCTGCTTTTTTATAGCTTCTTTGTCTGTCTTCCCTTCACATCGATAGAAGGGAATGTCCAGAATATTGTCCTTTAAATGTGAAAAGTGCTGATATTTAGTGAGGAAATGTCTAATCTGTTGCCAAGTTGAGTGTAAACTGTGTGAGTGCTGCAAATTAACGATCAGTCAACAATAAACATTTGGAGTCGACAGATTTTTATAATCGACATTGTCGATTATATCGACTTATCGTTGCAACCCTATTTAAAACTGCACAAGACGTTTATTTAAAACCCCTGTTTACATCCTATAGTGTAGATAAATCTCTGTGCACCGCCATCTTAAATTTAAGTCATAATAAGTCAACAATCGAGTACAAACAAATGGGTAGAATTGTTGAGCAGATTGCAAAATTAATTTCTATGGAAATGCATGAATTCCAGCTGTTGCTGAAAATATCTTATCATTTATTGTAACTGAAATTTAAGATGGTGGCGCCCAGAGATTTTGCTACACTAGGGGATGTAAACAGTGGCTTTAAATAAACTTCTTGTGCAGTTTTAAAGTTTAAAGTTGATTTAAATGTCAGAGCTCTGCAGATTATACCAATGAAGTGTGGAGCTACTTACTGTGATTGATATGTGTATAACCAACTGTATATGAACAGGTTTACATTATGAACTAATAGACAGAACAGGCTGTACCAACACGTCACAGCTAACTGACATAAGCAGCACAACACATTTAATCCCAACATACTGATGCTTCATGATCTCTCCTACTGCAGCATCTCATAACTACACGCACTGAAGGATACACCAGTCACATCCTTGATTTCTGTTTCTGAACGGCCTTCAGTGGAGTAACTGCTAAGAAAAGCAGTCTCAGCTGTAGCTGTTCTGTCAGCAGCTCCAATTGCTTACATGCTACTTATTTACTACTCTATATACTGCAATCAAGCCCAACATTATAACCACCTTCATCTTTTCTGATTTTGCTATTTATAGGTATATGCTTGACAATAACAATATTGTCATTTAGAGCATTTATTTGCAGAAAATGAAAAATGACTAAAATAACAAAAAAGATGTAGAGCTTTCAGACCTTAAATTATACAAAGAAAACAAATTCATATTCGTAAAGTTTTAAGAGTTCAGAAATCAATATTTGGTGGAATAACCCTGGTTTTTAATCACAGTCTTCATGCATCTTGGCTTTGTATGTCCCCCTCCACCAGTCTTACATACTGCTTTTGAATAACTTTATTCTACTCCTGGTTAAAAATACAAGCAGATCAGTTTGGTTTGATGGCTTGTGATCATCCATCTTCCTCTTGATTATATTCCAGAGGTTTTTAATTTGTTCAAATCAAAGAAACTCTTAATTTTTAAGTGGTCTCTATATCTCTGCATACTCTATTATCCACATTTTACCCTGTTCTTTAATATTCAGGAGCCCACAGGAGAGAGAGAAAACCACCACAGAGCACCAATTACTGTATGTTGTGCTTGTATGAGTGAATCAGCTACAGCAGTGCTGCTGGAGTTTTTAAACATCTCAGTGTCATCAAAGCTGCACTGAGAATAGGTCCTGTGAGCACTGATGAAGGACTAGAGGATGACCAACACAAACTGTACTTTACTTTATCTAAAAGGTAAAGCAGCTATTGGTAGGAGTGTGTAATAGATTGGACACTGGATAGTGCGTGATTAAACGCAGTGTTTAAAAACTCCAGCAGCACTGCTACTTACAGCAAAGATAAGACAAATAATAAAGACCAGGAGCCATCATTCATTGGAGTGTGAATAGAAACTGAAGTTTTTTTTTAAACAGATGCCAATTTTTTACTTCCATAAAGAAACTTTTTTCCTTTTTTTAAAGATACTGCCGAGATTTACAGTGTGTTGACAGTGTCTTTAGTACATTTGTTACAGCCCCACTGGGGCTGCATCCAAATGCACAGAGCTCTGTCAGAAAGCTCTACAACACTCTAATCCTGTTATGCTGGTTAATTTATTCAGTGAAGATTATAACTGCATCGTTTTATATCCAGGACTCGGAGCATCCCGTGCGGATTATGTCCCACACTGTAAAATTCACTGTAAACAACCAACTTACAGCAGAGCCGTCGAAAAAGAAACTTTATTTTGCCTTTTTAAATTTATTTTCTTTAGCTAAAGTTTGATGGTGAAGTTGCCAGAAGTTGCTGAATCAATCAGGGGGGGGTTTACACAGTTACGCTCAGATACCCTGTGCTCCAGGCCCCCGAGCACTTGTCCACTGGACCCAGTTGGTGCTCGACTGGCTGCAGGGCCAGATTTAACACAGTCTGACTGTGCTGCTGTCAGCAGCAGCAGCTTGGATCAGGAGGTGGACTCAGAAGAGCAGAAGTATCCATCAAGGCAGAGAAGCGAGGAAGAGAAGGAGAAGAAAAGAGATGGAGAAATAGTAATGAGGGAGAACTGAGAAAGAGTGCCGGGTGACACGCCGCCGCCTCAGTTATACTCCAGCCGTCTCATTTCGGCGCTGTGGAGTGAGAGCGGTGGTTCGGCGAGGAATATTTATTCCTCTCGCTGTGCCTCCGCTCCGCCAGTTGCCTGGAGACAGGAGGAGTGGAGCTCTCGGTGGTGCTGAAAGCCGAGCGGCCTGGAGAGAGCGAGCAGCTTTTTGGGGCTGCAGGGGAAATGAAAGCTCTCCATTCACACCGACCGCAGCTCTGAGCCACCAACAGCATCCAAAACAAGCAGCTCTGAAACTCTGCCTCAAAGGAGATATTCAACACACTCACACACACAACCCAACCTGAGCAGAGTAGAGCAGAGAGTCTGAAACGAATACAACACATTATTAAACATTATTATATTATGTTCAGTCATAAGGCATTTGTTTTTTGTTTGATTTGAAGTCTTAATTTACTCATTCTGAGATTTACTTATTTTAGGAAATCTTATTTTAGAAAATCTTACTAAGAAAAAATTGCTTACACCATTGACTTAATTTACATATATTTTGATCTAGTTTTTGCCACTGATTTTTTTGTAGTGTATAATTTTCATTCATCTTGAAGTGGTTAAGTCTCTCCTCTAATCAAAATGATTCAAAAGAAACAAATGACTGCAGCAATCTCTACTGAAGTGGTACAAAGTAACACTATTAAACAGACTGTGTTCTTGCACTACATGTAGTTCACTATAAAAAAAAATAAGAAGAGTAACCTAGCAACCCTACAAATGTTCAGTTAGTAATTTATATATAATTGAGATTTTCTTAATAGCTGCTGTATGACCTTAAAAGCTCCAGGCTTATTTCTTTCTCCTGAAATAGTTCTTTTCAGATTTCTATCTGCCGTTGTTTGAGCAGACTGAACCACTGCGTTTCACACAGACAGCTCCTGCCGGCTTCATCTGCGGAGCCGAGCCGAGCCGAGCCGCTGCCCTTTTAAGCTGATGAAGAACCAGCAGCACTTCCAGGTACAGATATCAAACACGGCTGCAGCAGAAATGGCAAAGCTCACACACCAAATCACCATCTGACATCAGCACAGAATGTCTGAGAGTGTCAGAGTGTCTGAGACTCGTTAAAGCTCAAAACCTCCACAAAATCAGAACACAGGAGAAATAGGGAAATATGAGTCAGTGCACAGTTATTAAATAAATATCAGTATACTCTGATAACATTTACAAATACAGCTGAACAAGGATCAACAGCATCATCAACAACTTGCTCATCTTGCTCAATCTTGAACTGCAGATTAGGCAAATCTAGGCAGCATTGCGTTCATGTTAAAAGTGTCTACAGCACAAAGTATATATATATATATATATATATATATATATATATATATACGCATATGTATATATACACATATATACATATATGTATATGTATGTGTATATATATATAAATACATCTACTTAGCAGGGTGGAAACTGGATGGAACATTTTGGTCCAGACTGCAGTTCTGTTCACTTTGTGTCGGCTTTTACTGCTTTTTGCAGCAAATATTACTATTTACTATTTTTTTAAGTAAATGAGATTCAAACCAACTAAAAAATACAAATTATTTATTAATTTATTTGATTTATTTGATCTTTAAAGCACTTTCTGTCCATACGCCCCTGTACATCAGAAAAATGCTAATTGCAAATAACACAAACTACCAGACTTTCACAAGTGACCGGATCACCTTTCAGGTACAGAGAGTTTTTACTGAACTGGGAAAATCTGATTTCAGCTAAAGTGCACAAGTGATGTGGAATTCACTACAGGAAACTCTGTTAACTCCTAAAACTCTGTTTTAGCATATTTTAGTTTGTTGTATGTTTTTTTTTTATTTATATTTGTTTTTAGTTAGCTTTTTTGTATTTTTTATTTTATTGTATTATGCTTTAGCTCTCTTTTTTTACCATTTCTTTATCTGTAGTTTTGTTTCTTCTTTTATTGTTTTTAATTATTGCTTATTTATATTTTACTGTGTTATGTGTGGATATAGGTTTATTTAATCATCTGTTGTTGCCTACTGATTTATCATTTTTACTATCTTTGATTTTCGTACCTATGATTTTATTACACAGAATGATTTTATTCTACTCTTAAACAATTATTTTAACAGTAATTTTTTAATATATCTTATTTGATTCATATCTTCTGAAAATTGTTTTTTTTTTCTTTGACAACCCCCATTTTATATGTATTGGCTATGTGTAACTACTAGTTTAAATAAAGATTGATTGATCGATTTATTCATTTAATTATTTTATATTTGCAATATATCCATGTATATATTTTCAACAAGACAATGCAAAACCAAATGCTGAAATTTACACTAGAAAGGTTTATCTGCAGTCCTGTTTAATTAAACAGCCATATCTTCAAGTATGTGGCCCTACACTTCAGTTTCCTGCTCTAAAAAAATGAAAACTGGACAACCTACAGTATATCTTCCTTTTAAAACAGTACGATTAAATAATTAATAATATATACTGAGAAATATGCTTTAAGATCTAGAATCTATGGTTCTACTGGGTACTGGGCTTGCTGAACACCACAGCCATTGCAGAGAAGTCATTAAAACTAAGTAAAAAGAGAGTTAGAGAGGAAGAAAGTGATAGAAGGGAGTATATATATATATATATTATACTGGATATACAGGGGAATGTGAGATCCTGGAGTGAACATTAAAGCTAGAGTGACTTTAATGTGGAGCTGAGGGATGCTCAGGCTGGACATCTCCAGGAGGTCAGTCAGCTATCTCTCTCTCTCAGCCCTCATCTCTCTCTGTATAAAGGCAGACAGACTGGGAGTCTATTTTACACAAAAACGTACTAAAATCACTGATAAAAAACGGCAGTGTAAGAAAAGACAATGAGAACCAGTGTATTTATATCAGTAATTATATCAGACAGACACATGCCCTGATCTCTTTTACTCCAGAAGACATACGGCTGCTCAAAAATATAATCATTTAAAATGTACAAGGAAGCAAATTTGTTATATTTTATTGGAACTGATCATGTTTTGGTAAAATTTTACCAAGCGCCTGTTTTGTTTTCTTTTTTACTTATTTTTGAATGTATAGACTTTAAATATATTCACAACTAAGATATATTTTCAAAAATCGTTAGATTAGAGTGTATGTGAGTTGAAAGTATAAGAATATTGATGATAGTTCATTACATGGCTTATTAATTATTACTTTGATAAAATACATGGAGAAACAGCATCAGGCGGAGTTATTTTTCTTGATAATCAATAATCACACCTCTAGGATACATGTAGATACAAAAACCTGACCCTCAGAGCAGCCTATACCTTTCAGGATTTTGATCAGAACACACAAAGAAAAATATTTACAAAAATGTAAACTTTTTAGTCTAAATATATTTTTTTAATGTTTAGTGCAATATAACTACTTAGTAAAAATAAGCAAGTAAAATAAAAAAACTATATAAAGTAGTTTCAGTAAAGCAGGTAGTTTCACACTTTTTCTGTGGACACTTTTGAGTCTTTATTTACTGATATTATTTAATTTGAAACATCATATAAATATGTTTGAAGCACTAAAGGTAAATAATATTGGTTTTGAAGCATGACTGGCTAAAAATAATGTTCAGAGTTATAGTATATGTGAAGAAACATACAAATAAACACAGTAGACGATATCACGATTATCAAATATTATTGAGGTCATGTGTATTTATTGTATGATAAGTTGATAATAAAAATTATTGACAGGCCTAAGTATAACTGTAATAATGTGGTATATTTCGGTTGAATTGCAGCTCTAGCAGAGAATCAGTCCAAGTTCATACACCCCCCACCTGCCTCCCTCCCTCCCTCCCTCCCTGCTGCTGCTACACGGCTGCCTCTTTACAGCCAACTGGCTCCAGGTTTTTACCCCGGAGGAGAGCCGTCAATCCAGGCCTGCAGAATCACTACAGGGCCAAAAGAGTTCTGAAAGAGAACAGAACTGTCACATCATTACAGAGGACAGGCTACGCATGCATAATGACGGAAAGCAAAGCAGACTGGCTCTATTCTAATTGGTGGTATATAATAAATGCATGGCACGAGTCCTCACCCCAGTGAATTGTTCATTGCATTACTGTTTGGCGGATTCCATAATGGAAAAGTTGGGTAATGTGAGAATATGTTATTGTTATTGTTCTAAATTACGGCAGTTTGTTTTTCAGTCTATATAACGAATATGATCAGTATTCATTAAAGCTCCACAATACAATATAATACTGTTTCAGCATCATCATCACAATGTGTGCGTGAACAACATTCACACTGAGAAACTAAATCAAACGACTTAGTATCGCTTGATGCAAAAGGAATGCAGGATATACATGATAATATCATGACATGTTGTCTTGAGAAATGTGGTTAAAATAAGAGATCACTTCAAAATGATGAGTTTCTTTGATTTTACCAAATTGAAAACCTCTGGAATATAATCAAGAGGAAGATGGATGATCACAAGCCATCAAACCAAACTGGACTGCTTGAGTTTTTGCACCAAGAATGGCAAAAGTTATCCAACTGGAACTAACTCTGGTGTGATAAAGCACGATATACATAATTATGTAATACTGCAATATGCAACATATTCCAATAGCTGACACTTTATAAAGTAATGAAATTGTGATATATTGTATCATTTTAAATATGCAATATACTTTATTGATACATGGCGTCAATTGTATCATTGTATTTTTTGGAAATACAGGTCCTCTAAACTATATGAGCTTAATTACTCCACATGGTGGTGATGATAAAACGAATAATTTAAACCTATTGTAAAGAATATTCTGTAAAAGAGACACAAAAAAACTATAATATATCTTTCTGGTATTTGATAATTTAGGAGTATTTTATTCTCTTCTGTAACACAGATGCTGTGAAGTATCATCGATAATTGTGTTGTGATATATCGAATAATACAGATGTCATGTCTGGTGCTGAAAGCACGTCTGTGTCTCCCACATCCAGCTCTATCTGCGATTCTCACAGTAACAACTACAATACCCAGAACGCACCACTCCGTGACACAACACACACTCCCGATCACATGACACGTCACATGACGCCACCAGGAAGCCCCGAGTACTGATTATCCACAGTATTTAAGGACCATGCTCACGCTCACACCTCGCTGAGTATCTGTTTGGTAAATCCTACAATACAAAGCGTTTCTCTTGCCCTTGCTATTCTCCGTGTATGATCTTGTTTTTGTTTTCTACCGACTTTGATTTTTGCCTGCTCCCTTGTGTTGGATACCCGTGTATGACCTGGACTGTTTATAGTATTTTGGATTTTTGCCTACCCTGTTATACTGCCTACCCGTGTATGAACTCTGGACTGTCTTCCGTTTATGGTATGGTTTTTCTACACTGTGTATTTTTGGTATTGACCCTGTTTCTGTTGACTACCCCTGTCTGCTCTATAACTTTTAATAAAGTTATTTTATTGTATCTGCACCAGTCTCATTCCTGTCTGGCCCTGACAACAGAATTACAGTATTGTGATAATATGTGATCCCCACACCCAGTATAAGCTACTATATTTCTTTAATTCTAATAACAATTACTATAATAATAATAATAATATTAACAATAATAATAATACATATTATTTAATAGAATGAATAGATTTGTTAAGCATATGTACAAAAAAAAGGTTAAATCCTTGCGTTAAAGAAAATCTGTATTAAGATATCATTAAATAAGCATATTATTGTTTATTCTGGGATTGCAGGAAATAATAATTGCTTAGCATAAATCAAAAAAGGATCCTATAGTTTGTTAAAGTTTTTTTTTTGTGGAGCCTCCTAACGTGCATCTAATTTTTTCTAGTTTAATATGTAAAAAAATATCTCTGACCCAGGCATGGTGTGCGGGAGGAACAGGTGACTTCCATTTAAACAGAACGAGACGTCTAGCAATTAGATAAAAAAAAACAATAAAGTCTAAGATAAATCTGGGAAACTAAGGTATTTCTAACAGTAGATTAAGAAGGATACTAAAGAAATAAATCATAAGATAAAAAAAACTCTCATTTCTTAACAAAAATATGTACAATGTACATGTTGAAAGGCTGTTCGCAACCCATAGATGTGCATAGAAGTTGTATAAATAAGTCCTTGAGAAACTCTGGTCTTTCATGAGTTCTCCAAAAGTGAAAACGCTCGCAGGTATTTCATGACAAGCTGACGGAAGTCACAAAGTACTGCTCTTCTGAGCGCGTAACAGAACCCATACAGCATCAGAGAGGATGCCTTTACAGCCTCATTCTGCATTACAGTCACATCACCTCTCAGCCGGTCGCCGCAGACATGCTGCCTGACTTATCCTGGAATGCCATTTTAGCGCTCCATGACATTCCTCGCAACAAAGCAGACGAGCCAAGCTTCAGTCTGCTTCTTCAAACGGCCCTGCACGTCTTCAGAGAGATAAGATCTGGATTAAATAAAAAGCTGGGTGATATGATAGGGTGTACATTTTCTCTTTCCTTAAAACGACCTTCAACTGGAGAACAACACGTCCTGTCTGACTCCCGTAAACACGGGGAGCTCGCTAATATAGACTCATGCTTTCTCTATTTTATAGATATATATATATATATATATATATATATATATATATATATCACTGTCAGATTGGTTATATGTATGTACATGAGAACGTTCTCAGGATTCTGTGGCATGTCCTTTTTTATCTGTTACACCCTGTAAGACACCCTCTAACATACTGTATACTGTTATAAATAGCTTGTGTATATATATATATATATATATCACAATATTAAACAATGCAGGGCCCATGACATCAGGCCTCACAGCAAAAAAACAGTAAAACAACAGTAATCAGCCCTTTAATAATTAAAAAGCATTTACATGGCTTTTTTAAAGGTAAATCTTCTCAGGCAGCAGCAGCCTGTCACTTACACAGACACAGAGACAGCGCTGTGCATCTACTTCTTGTGTCAAGAATCAAAACACTGCAACATGACATGTTTCATTTAACCCATTTCAACCCATCGGTCACAATTGTGACCAAAAAAAGTTTTTTAATTATTAGCCTCTAAAAATGTTACTGGTTAATTTCCCAATACTCTATAAGGAAATATTGAAATATTACAATGTTTCAATTAAATGTGGACAGTATCAAATGTTTTGAGTAAATTGTCACATGACCAGAGCTGTTTACTTCCTGGTTGCATCTTGAGAAGAGGATGGCTGCCTCAAAGCTCCCAAATAAAAGGCTGGTAAAGTATGTTAAAATAAACATAGAAACAAATATTTTTGTACACATGCTCTCGAAGTTGTTTAGTTATGATATATGCATTCGTAATTAGTCAAATGTCTTTGGTGTGTTTGCAGAATGAGTAAACATGTAAACAGTCACAATTGTGACCGGTGGGATAGAATGTTGTATCTAGATGCACACATACTAAATATACAAACAAATTTCTTGTTGCATCTTACCTATATATATTTTTATTTTAGGATGACTAATTTTAGGCATGCAACGTTGCTATCATACCTCAAAATGAGAAAGATGCTATTATAAGTGATTGTGATTGTGATGGGTCAGATATGGACTACCATATCTGGTTACTTTATTTTCTAAGTTACTGTAATACAATGTCTGACTGATTGTTGAACAGAATCAAGCACTTCGCTCAGGTGCCTACCTCGTTACTGTATACCTGCCTATTATCAATTTTTTGTTAAATTAGGGAATAACGGTGTTCAGTAAGGAGTAATCGGTAACTAATTACTGTTATCATTTTCAACACCCCGTTAGTGCACGTTACTTTAGACGCTCAATTAACTTTTTTTTTTTAACTTTGCGCATACAGACAAATATGCAAGTGTGTGTGTTGTGTGTGTGAGTTACAAGGGAGGGGAGGATGAGATAACCGCCTAAGCAATGATTGTTGTCTTTGCTGTTGTGCACTCTGTTTATCTGGCTTATGAAACACACTCTGAGAAGGTGGGGGCTGGGAGGTGGGGGGGGGGGGGTTACGGAGGCAAATAACAAAAGTAACCCAGTAGTTACTTTTACTGGCAACTAGTTACTTTTATAGTGGAGTAACTCAGTTAGTAAATCAGTTTCCTTTTCGGAGAAGTAACTACTAACTATAACTAATTACTTTTTCAAAGTAACGTGCCCAACACTGTTTACTAATAGTATACACAACAGTTTACATCATTCCTGAAGTTTTGAATGAAGTATTTGACTGTAATTTACATTTAGTTGTAAATGTTGTACTAAAATATTATACCAACATTAAAAGATTTGCAGTAAAGTACAATTTAAAATGTTTACAAATAAATGTTTCAATACATGTTACACTAAAGTGATGCTGTTGCAATTTGTATTTGAAATAATTAAACAAGGTTAACATATTTTGAACATATTTTGCCACGGGTCTTAGTGTTCCTATGGTGTGGAAAGTCCCAAGTTCCTGATCAAGTATTCTCTTTCAGTGATTGCTGTCAGAAGGCCCTTATTTCAACAAAAAAACTATTTGAGCAACCTTTCATTGAGAATACGCATATCATCCCACCGGTCACAATTGTGACCGGTAATAAAACACACTTTTTCATCTACTTTTCTCATTTTTTTGGAGGAAATAATTCTTGATTATTTCAAAGGGTTACTAATAACACATGATTTGCATATTTGCATGTCTGGGAAAAATTTGGGCATAAATGGGTTAATTGCCTTAAGTGACATTGCACATGATATATCATGCAGCCCTAATATCTTTTATAGCTTTGTTTTATGTACTATTTTTTTTCATCATTAAGAATACTGTTATTGCAAAAAAGTCAAAAAAATATTTTTTACTAAACAAAATTATGCTTGTGCTCAGATTTGAGAAATATGACTGTTGACATATTTTAGACTATATTAGTGCATCTTATAAAATTTGAATATCATAGAAAAGTAACTTTATTTCAGTAATGTACTTTAGTTCAAAATGTGAAAGTCATATACAGTATTATATAGATGTATTACAAACAGAGTGATCGATTTAAAAAAAAAAATGTTTTGCTTTTATTGTTGATGATTATTACAGCTTACAGCCAATGAAAACCCAAGAATCAGTGTCTCAGAAAATTAGAAAATTATATTATACCAATTGGTGCTTTTGGCAGTGTGGGCAGTGTGCCAAGTCCTGCTGGAAAATGAAATCCGCATCTCTATAAAATATGTCAGCAGAGGGAAGCATGAAGTGCTGTAAGATTTTTCTCTAGACTTGATAATAAAACACAGTGGATCAACACCAGCAGATGACATGTATCTACAAACCATCACTGATTGTGGAAACTTCACACTAGACCTCAAGCAGCTTAGACTGTGTGTCTCTCCACTCTTCCTCCAGACTCTGCTCCCTTGATTTACAAATGAAATGTAAAATTTACTGATGATCAGTGATGGTTTGGAGAGACATGTCATATACCTGGGGGATCTCAGTAAGGCTAGAGGTGATTGGTTGATTAGTTTGGTCAGGTGTGCTGAGAGCAGGGAAAGGTGTAAATGAGCTGAGTAGTGGGTCAGCAGGTCCCGGGGTTAATGACCGCTCCTCTGGATTGAACATGGATATCTGAAGCTTGTAAAAGACACTGCAGACATTACCATATTTTACTCTGTATGTAGCAGTTTTACAGTGACTCTTTCAGTAAAGAGTTCTGGCACATTGCTGCCGCTGCTGTTTTCCTTTCCTAACAACTAGGACTGCATGATAGTGGCAAACAATGACTGTATGACAATGTTTTACTGTGCTATATATATTACAAAGTGATATGAAAAATACAGATATTTTTCCAGATCTCACAGAAAAGTAAATTATAGAATTGGTATTCAATAAATATGCATAGTCATAGTAGTATATAGTGCATACAGTGCATCCAATATTGGAGTAAAATAAATTACATTTGGTAGATACAACCTCCTCTATTCATGCAAAAAAGAGAAAAATCTGAATGTTAATTCTGTCAATCAAGTTAGCACAACTTGTATGATCAAATTAGTGCAGTAACTATTGCATATGCACACATTGAGATGACAATGCTGAAATTATTGTGTAGCCTTACTAACATCGTACCCACGCAAAACAAAATTGGAATCACAAGGTTTTTGTGTGACAGCAATAATATTCCATTTCAATTATACATTATGTGCTTCCTGTGCTTGAGAAATGGCTGAAATAACAAACAAGATGCAGAGTTTTCGATCTCAAATAATGCAAAGAAAACAAGTTCATATTCATAAAGTTTTAAGAGTTCAAAAATCAATATTTGGTGGAATAAACCTGGTTTTTAATCACAGTTTTCATGTATCGTGTCATGTTCTTCTCCACCAGTCTTACACACTGCTTTTGGATAACTTTATGTCACTCACTCCTGGTGCAGAAAATCAAGCAGTTCAGTTTGGTTTGATGGCTTGTGATCATCCATCTTCCTCTTGATTATATTCCAGAGGATTTCAATTTAGTAAAATCAAACAAAAAAGCATTTAAAGTGGTCTCTTATTTTATTTTTATATTTTCAGTAGTTTCAACTAAATAGTTAATAAACAAATATTTAACAAACACAGGTATTCTTAACTTTTCCACACATACAAGACTAATGCGCATCTTAAACAACAACAACTGGAACAACAACAATGACTGGAACACCTTTTGAAATCAAAGTTATTCTCCTGTTTTTGTTGCAGTAACTGTTTCAGTGGCCCTAAAATAAATCCCTGCAGAACTCCACAGGATACGCTAAATCAACCTTAAGTTACCAACAATTCACATCTGATACTGCATTAGGATTAATAAATAAAAGTTAAACCTAAAGATAAAAGTATTAAATTACCAATAAAAGCTACATTCCTTCCTTTTGAGAAAACATAACGTGCATTTAGATTCTTCTAAAAAATAGGGTTTATTAGGAGATGAGTTTGGACACAGTAATAGTATCTAGTCATTAAAGTCACTGTGATTCTGAATCTTTAGTCTTTTTGCTACAAGAAACCTGAAATCCTGCTCAGCCTCGCTCTGTTTTAATTAATTCACAAACTCTGATTAATTATGCAGTCAAGGAGGAAGAGCGAGGAAAGACAGTGGAGGATCAGGACAAGACACAGAGAGCGAGAGAGATAAAGAGAGAAAAAAAGAGAGAGAAATTTGGAGGAAACGGGAATGATGGACGTGTCTGCATATCTGGCCTTCCAGAAAGCCGCGGGCTGTAGCCCACACGCTGCTTCTTAACGTACGTGTGTGTGTGTGTGTGTGTGTGTGTGTGTGCGTAATGGCTTCTTTAAGCTTTGACGCCAGCGCAGGTGCTGAGGCAAGAGAGAGGGCAGTGACAGTCATGTTGCTGAATTGTGTGACGGACACTGGGTTTGGTGTGTGTGTGGGTTTGTGTGTGTGTGGGTTTGTGTGTGTGTGTGTGTGTGTGTGCTGCTGGGTAGGGCTGTCTATTGGCAAGAACTTAGTGATACAAAACAGTGGATACTATTCAATAAATAACAATATACTGCAAAGCTGTAATCAAGGCAATATACTGCAATTAGTGGCATCAATCAATTAAAAAATGAATAGTTTTAATAAGAACAATATTCTGTGTTTAATCAAGATTAATCTGATTTGTTCTGCTTAAGACTTAACACCTTAATAATGGATTTTTAAATGCAAACAAAAGAATTAACGTAATATTGGTGGAAATTTAATTATATTTAGTGTCTATCACTTACAAAATTAAAAAATAATACACAAGAGGGAGTGCTATATGGTGTAATATTGGCACTGCTGTGCTGCGGTTGTAGGCAGGAGCCCACCGGCAAACACAAACCTAATACACGAACCTCGAGTGAATTATTGCGATTATACCACAGTTCTATTATCGCTGTTTATTGAAGAATTTTGATATAAAAAGGATGAGAAAATATGATCTGTTTAGTTATAAAAACTCCGCAAGTTAAAATAGTTCCATTGCTGCTCTGTTTGTGTCTGCACTGTTTGGCTTGTAAGCGCTGCATCGCTGCTAGATTACCTGTATATGGTGGAGTAATACATGGAGAGCTTCGGTTACAGTGCATTACCTGCTGATAATGGCACTCCTAAAACACCTCTCAGCCAATCACATTGCAGGATCTGGTTTAATTAACTGTATAAAAATCACAATAACATTCTTTGATTAATCGTGATTAAAAAAGTGCGATAGCATCAATGCTTTTTAAATTTGAACATTTTAACGTGCTGAAGAAATGTTTAACAGAGAGCTTTAGAAGAGGAAACATGACGCTGCTTTGTGCACACTTTTTTATGTTTAGAAAAAATGATAGTTAAACAAAAAAATGCTGGATATCAGAACAGTGGGATCTAACACTGGAATGAGTGAATTCAACACTGCCATCTAGTGGTCGGGGTTTAAACACAACACTAAATGAACCCCGGTCTGACACCAATCTTTAAATCTACACTAATCATTAAAAATCCATACTGTGTTTTTAGTACCACTGATACAGTATCACAAAACAATATATTGTAATACTTCCATATTTCATTGTTTTCTTACAGCCCTGCTGCTCACTCTCTCACTCTCTTCCAGATCTCAGGCAGTTAAAAACAGCAGCTCGGGCTCGGGCTCCTGATCCTGCAGCAGACAGAACTAAATCCTGCGTCTCTCAGCGACGCTCAGTTAGCGTGAAGAATAAATGTCATTATACATCCAAGGAGATGCTTCTGATTTACCGTAAGATTTAGACCATCTGCTCCAAGCTGCTCCAGTGTAAAGGACGGGCATATGTTTGATTCTATACGACAGCTCCACACAGCCCACCAGCACCGAGACCACCCGCTCACTTCCATTTGATGCTCTGTATTTACACATTTTGATACACCAAACCACTTCTCCCATGGGAGGAAGTGAAAGAGGACGGTCGGTGTGTGTGTGTGTGTGTGTGTGTGCATACATGGTTTTCACTACAGAAAGAAATCTCATCTCCCGATTTACATACGATGCTAATGAGCATTCACAGCAAAACTGCACATATTAAGAATAAAGCAAGGACAAATGGTCAAATATCACAATAAGCCTTTTTAACATAAATTAATAATGAATCTAAAATTACATAAATAAAAAAAAACTCTATTCTATAAAAAAAACTATTCTCAAAAGAGGATTCAACTGCTCTAATACTTTTATTCATATTTAATACATATTAAACCAATCAATTAAAATTCATTTTAGGTGATTAAATGCATAAATCAACATTACATTACATACATTAAAATCATACTACAGCTCTAAAAAAAATAGTTTTGATTAATTTTTTCTGCTATTTATAGGTATATGTTTGAGAAAAATGAACAACGTTTTTTTTTTTCTTCTATAAACTACAGACAACATTTCTCCCAAATTCCAAATAAATTTTTTGTCATTTAGAGCATTTATTTGCAGAAAATGAGAAAAGGTCAAATTATAAAAACAAACAAAAAAAAAGATGCAGAGCTTTCAGACCCTAAATAATGCAGAATCATAAATCAATATTTGGGGGGGATAACCCTGTTTTTTTTATCACAGTTTTTATGCATCTTGGTATGTTCTCCTCCACCAGTCTTACACACTGCTTTTGGATAACTTTTTGCCCTTTACTCCTGGTGCAGAAATTCAAGTAGTTCAGCTTGGTTTAATTGCTTTATGATCATCCATCTTCCTCTTGATTATATTCCAGAGGTTTTAAATTTGGTAAAATCGAAGAAACTCATCAGTGTTCACATACACATAGACACTGTACTAAAGAACTTTTAGAAAAGGGGTGCATATTAAGAAATCATATATTATATTATCATATATATGATAAAGGTTTTATTTTCCTATCAAAAATAATATTTTAACAGTTTAAAATGAAAATTATTTAAATTGTCATAGAAACTATTGCCTTCATTAAAGCTTCTTGAAAACCCCCCTTTCAGAGTGTAGAACAAGTTATTTAAAGAAGTTTAAAATATCGAATGCTTGAATACAAGTGGACATTTTAATGATTTTAATGACTTAGACAGACTGATTAAAAGACCTTGACTCATTACATCATCTGCTCAGTTACTGGATCTCATAATATTTAAATACAAGAGCTATTAACTGTATTAAACTGTCTAAATTAAAGCCTTTCGTTAAATTACTCCAATACATCTCTTTAACTCGCTAATTCTAATTCCAGACCTGCCTCAGCCGTATCCTCATTTTATTAGTTTTGCAGAGTTTCAGCAGTTTTCTATCTAATTAGGTCTAATCTAAGCTACAACCCGTGAAGCATCTCTAGAGAGATATTTAACTGAAGCTGGACTAATTACTGTAACTACTGTAAATATATGAACTTCATTTTCTAATCAAATAAACAATCCACTGATTGGATGAGGAGATTAAATGATGTAGTTACTACGGTTCATCTGCTAATTAACTGCTTTTAATGTCACATTTCTGATTTTAATCCTAGATGTACAATCTGCTGCAAAAAAATGTGATTTTTCTGTCCTCTTCTGCCCAAATTGCTGTCAACTGTTTACCCAATTTTTATTCAGACAGATTACTATGGGATGGCCTTCTCGCATACCAGCGTGTCACTGTGTGCTCATCATTCATGTTTGTCCTTGGCCACCTTCATCTCGCCTCTCAGGAGCTCAATGACAGCCTTTTTACCCACAACAGCACAGAAAAAAACTACCTGTTTACCAACTTACTCGTACCGAATACAAACAAGGCCAGCGCGCCAAAGAGCCCGATGCTGCCCGGGGTCAGCACGCCATTTAATCACACCAGCAAACACCGGCAACGAAGGCCAGAGACAGACGGATACAAACACATAAAACAAACGCAGACATATAGAGACAATATAAAAGTAAAGGTACAGACAAACACATGCAGACAGGTACAGACACAGCCGAAGATAGAAAAGATGATTTTTCACTGCTGCACAGACTATCCAACACAATAGGGATCCAGAGAAATAAAATAACTCCCCATGGAAATTGTCAATGCGCATTTCAATCTTGAGAACTACTTTCTTTATTTTTAGAATGTGGCCTGCATGTAAAATACACAGAATCTATCTTTCTATCTATCTATCTAATCGTGATTCGAATTTGCAATGCCTGGAAAAGAGAGAGAAAAGAGGAAGGGAGAGAGAAATAGATGGGAAAAGAGATGGAGATGGAGGTAGGAGTCTTTAGATAAAGAAGAAGAAGAAGAAGAAGAAGAAGGGCTCTGAAAGGTCCTACTGAATTACAGCCCTCCAAAATATCAAAGTTCTCAAACCTTAAAAAAAAAAAAAGTGCATTGCAATGTAATTCTATATTTTGCTTCATAATCCCAACCTTTGTTTAAGAACACTGAACCCTACTTGAACTATTGATACATGCTGGGAAACCTCAGATTCTGCTGGATAATCCCAATTTCAAACTAGATAGATGAGCCCAAAATTCGCTGGAAAAAACAGACATATGATGGATAATCCCAAACTTTGATAGATAAACCCATATGATAATCACAAATGTTGCTAAATGGCTCCAAACACTGAGGTATAAAGTATGATCCAAAATGCCGCCAGACAACCCAAGCCCAACTGAATAAATCCTATCCAGTGCTGCATTATCTTAATTTTTTATAGATTATTTTAATTTAATTTATTTTGATAAATAATTCTAATTCTAAATAAAGACTTGAGGGATGAACCCAAACACTACTGTATAACCTCAAACTATGTTGAATAATTCTAAATCCTACTAGACATATTCAGATCTTGCTGGATAAACTCAGATACTGTTGGATAATTTCAAATCCTGCTGGATAAATCAAAGTCAACTGGATAGTATGTATAATCTGAAATTTTGCTGGAGAAATTCTAAACCTTGCTAGATAAACCCAAACCCTACTGGATAGATTTAAACCCTGAAGAATAATCATAAATCCTGCTTGATGTACCACGATCTTGCTGGATAAACCCAAACCCTGCTGAATAAACCAAAAAAATCTAAGGGATAATCATAATCTAAGATAGACAGCCTTAAACCCTACTGGATAATCACACATTTTTCTTAATGACTCTGTACTGGATAATCCCAGATCCTGCTAAAAACAAAATGCTGGACAACCCTAAACTCTACTAGATCATCTTAAACCTGGCTAGGTAAAGTCAAACTGGTGCAGCTTGTGTACAATGTGTGTGTACCTGAGGTATGATCCCAAATGCTGCTGAATAATCCCAGACTATGTTGAAGAACCTAGATAACTAGATACTAGATACAAAACTAGATACAAAACTAGATAACCATAAACCCTGCTGGATAATCCTAAACTGTGCTAAATGACTCTAAACCATGAGGAATAACCCAAAACTGTGCTGACTAACCTTAAACTCTACTGGATATTACCAGACCCTACTGGATAATCACACATTTTCTAAATGACTCAGTACTGGATAATCCCAGATCCTGCTAGAAACAAAATGCTGGACAACCCTAAACCCTGCTAGATCATCTTAAAACTGGCTAGATAAAGCAAAACTGGTGGATAAACACCAATTACGATTTGATTGTTGTGTACAATGTGTACTTGAGGTATGATCCTAAATGCTGCTGAATAATCCCAGACTATGCTGGATAACCCTAAACCCTGCTGGATAATCCTAAACTGTGCTGAATTACTCCAAACCCTGAGGAATAACCCCAGACTGTGCTGACTAACCTTAAACTCTACTGGATATTACAAGACCCTACTGGATATTACCAGACCCTACTGGATAATCCCAAACCCTACTGTATAATACCAAATTCTACTGGATAATCCCAAACCCTACTGGATAATCCCAAACTCTACTGGATAATCCCAAACTCTACTGGATAATCCCAAACTCTACTGGATAATCCCAAACCCTACTGGACGATCCCAGATTCTACTGGATAATCCCAAACTCTACTGGATAATCCCAAACTCTACTGGATAATCCCAAACTCTACTGGATAATCACACATTTTTCTGAATGAATTTGTACTGGATAATCTCAGATCCTTGTAGAAACAAATGCTGGACACCCTAAACCCTGCTAGATGATCTCAAATCTGGCTAGATAAAGACAAACTGGTGGATGAACACCAATTTTGATTTGATTAATGTGTACAATATGTACCTGCGGTATGACTACAAATGTTGCTGAATAATCCCAGACTATGGAGAACCTTAAATCCAATCCAGACTGTGCTGTATGGATAATCTGAAAACCTCCTGGATGACTCCAACCTCTGCCTAAAAACCCCAAACTCTGCATAATTGCTTAAAAACTTATTAGATAAACCCCAGATAAATAAATCCTTACTACTGCTTTATAACACCAATATTTTCCCCTAAGACAATATACAGCACACACAGGCCAGCCCAGTAACTTTGTGCCTTAACTGAACATGCAGAGGGTGTGTTGAGCCTGTGCTCACATAAAATATGGTGCACAGAAAAGCACATCAAATTAAGGCCAAACCCAGGCTTTAAACGGATGAATACTGCAGCATGGAAGCAGCTCCAGGGAAGTGAAGTTTATTGGTTTAAGAGGCGGGGATATGATAGTGTGCATTTACGCATGAAAAGAGCAAAACAAACATAAACACTCTGAACACAGACGGGCTTTGATATCTGGCTGTATGAGATAATCGTTGCATTGGCTGACAATCAGACTGCGGGGAGATCAATCTCTGCTAAATCAGAGGTGGAAGGAGAAGCACATGCTAAAAATACGATGCTGTCATCCCTTTACCAAGAGAGCAGAGACAGACTGCTCTGAGCGCCTGAAACATCCTGACATCAGGGGATTCGTACTCTCCCAGCAATATCAACATTTTACTCATATAGCAAGTGCACACTTTCTCTCTCTCCATCTCTCACACTTTCAATCCTACTCTCTTGCACTCTTATTAAAGGTCTTATTCCCTCATACAGAGACACCAACAAATTCCCCACCTGGATTTACCCAAGCAGATAATCTGAGGTTGCTGCAGTTGGTCTGCAGGTTTAGGTTCAGCAACAGTATGTGCTGAAAGAATTTCAAGATTAAAATGCCAGGATTCATGGGCTTGGGATTGTAAAAGAATGGTTCAGGAAGCATGAGATCATTAAAGGCAGTCATCATAATGGTCTGAATGCATGTTGTCCTGTGTCATGCAGCCGTCTGCCAATGGTGCTGACACTAACAGGGACCAACAAGGATCCTTCTTGCTTACTACAGCTAGTGTATTGAGAATTAAGAATCTGGTGATACAATATGTATCAAGATACAGGGGTATGATTCAATATGTTGCAGTATATTATGATACAGTAAGCAAGCAAATGATATACTACAATTACTTTAATTACATTTTAGAAAAAATAATCATATAGTATAAAATATGCATAAATGATTACTGCTTATACAATCAGAACTATGGGATATAAAGACTTTTACAGGTTTAGCAGTAAATTTGATTTTGATTAAATAATTGTTTCCACTTTAAAATAAGACTACCTTTATAAAGGGTTTATAAATGGTTTACAATTAGTTTAGTAATGTTACTAATTAGGTGTAAATTAGGAGTGCAAAACTTCTTCTGCAATCATTATCATGTCTCCCCACAAAGTTTCATTCCTGCAGGTTGATTCATTCTGGTTGGCACTATTTTTGATGATGAATGTATATTAAAATGACTACTCATATTTAATCATTTTCTTACAGTACACTGAATTTCTCTCATCTAGGTTACTTCCAAATAAAACACTGCTGCACATCTCACCCACACAAGCTCATGAAGAAGGAGCTTGTATCTCCAAATAGGCCGCTGAGCTCCACTGGGGATAGGCGAGTGGCATTTCCAAGAATTCTGTCCTCATTAGAGACACGATACAGACGGCAGTCTGGAGGTCGCATTCATCTCTCTTGCCTCATGTGTGTGGAATGTATGATGATATGTCAGTGTGTGTGTGTGTGTGTGTCCATATACACACATATGTGCATGTGTGTGTGTGTATGTATTTGTGTCTGTGACTGTGCGATGTGCGAAAGCCAGTTTGCACGTGTTGATTGGTGGCAGACTTGTGATTGTGCGCCCACGCACAGCATCCCACTGATGAGCCCCAGCGAGACCCGGGAAGCCCAGGGAAACTCATTTACCCAGACTGGATATTTCATAAAGCACTGCCACTCATTACAGCGGCATCCGGCTCCCGACCGCTCCGGCAGCTCTGGGGTAATTCAGCACCATGGAGAGCTCTTGTGCTGGAGAAGTAGCTACTAGCTGGAAAATGACTAAGCCAGTGACTGGACCAATACTGGCTTTTTTCAGAACGGAGTGGACTGTGAGCAAATATTACTGCAAAAGCTCTTTGGTGAGGACAGAGAAGTCGAGCCCACAGGGCTTTATTTAGAGTCTTATGGATAAGCTCTGCTATAAGGCAAGGCTAATAGAGGCACTCTGTTTCATTTCAGGTTTCAATACGGCAGAGTTGAAATTGTCACCTGCTTTCTAAGAGCTTAATGTATGTGTATGACATGCATAAAGACAGACACACAGACAGACAGAAATAAAGATAGATACATAGATATATAAGATAGATAGATCAGTCTAATTACTGTAGAGAAGTACTGACAATGGAGTAGAACTCTCTGGAGCAGATAAACAAGAACACAATACAAACAATACAGACGGACAGACAGACAGAAAGATTAGCTTCATTCTACCCTGCTCCAATTCAATATATCTCTCACTACCTCCCTCTACCTTGCTCTGCCTTATAAAGCTTACTCTAATTCAATCCTCTACCTCACTCTGCCTTGCTCTAATTTATTTTACCTCGCTCTAATTCAACCTAACTCCCTCTACCTTGCTCTACCTCCCTCTACCTCGCTCTGCCTCTTTTTACCTCAATCTACTTTAATCTACCCTCACGCTATACCTCATTCTACCTTGCTCTAATTCAATCTAACCAACTCTACCTCATTTTACCTTGCTCTAATTTTATCTACCTCCCGCTACCTCACTCGGCCTCCCTCTACCTTGCTCTGCTTCTTTCTACCTCAATCTAATTTAATCTACCCTCATTCTACCTTGCTTTAATTCAATCTACCTACCTCTGCCTCATCATACCTAGCTTTAATTCAATCTACCTTGACTGCCTCCCTCTACTTTGCTTTAACTCATTCTACCTTAATACAATTTAATCTAACTTACTCTACCTCATTCTCCCATGCTTTAATTCAATCTACCTACCTCTGCCTCGCTTTGCCTCATTCTAACTTGCTTTAATTCAATCTACCTACCTCTGCCTCACTCTGCCTCATTCTAACTTGCTTTAATTCAATCTACTTACCTCTGCCTTATCATACCTTAATTCAATCTAACCAACTCTACCTCACTCTGCCTCCCTCTACCTTGCTCTGCCTCTTTCTACCTTAATATAATATAATCTACCTCGCTTGGCCTCATGCTACCTTGTTCTAATTAAATCTACCTCCCTCTACCTTGCTCTGCCCGTACTACCTTGCTCAAATTAAATTTACTTTCCTCTATCTTACTCCACCTCCCTCTACTACGATCTTCCTTTCTCTGCCTCATTCTACCATGCTCTAATTCAATCTACCTCCCTCTATATTCCTCTACCTCACTCTGCCTCATACTAGCTTGGTCAAATTCAATCTGCCTTACTCAAATTCAATGTACCTTCCTCTACCTCGCTCTATCTTCTTCTACTTCCCTCTGCCTCATTCTATCTTGCTCTAATTCAACTAGTAATATTTGAGTTTACTGTTCTTAACTGCATTATCACAATTCTAAAAAAAACTCATATCACAATAACAATAAAAATATAATTAATTCCACAGCCCTAATAGATCATATTTCTGGAACACTGCCATACAACTGATGACACTCATCATCATCACATGTATAAAATGATCCAGATGCAAGAAATGTTGACCCTTAATAATAGAATAATAGAAAACCTAGACTGTGCAGTCTGAACAATACAGCTGCACTAACAACACAGAATAATGCAGCGTGTATTTCTGCTATAGCACACACACCTTCATCTCAGTGGGAGTAAAATACTGAAATATTTCTAGCAACACTTTTTTTCTATTTTTACTCTCTGTCTTTCTGTCTCTCATTGTCTTTCTCTCTCAGCTCACAGACACACAGAGGCAGCAGAGAGAATCTGAGCTGAACCTGATCCCCACACACCCCTCATCCAGCACTTCTCCACCACACAGTGTACTACCAGCCAAAATCCCCCACCACCAGAAGCCATGTTTAAAAGAGGAGCTGCTCTCCTGGATATTCTTTCTTCCTCCCAGTCAAACACACACACACAGACACACACAGAAACACAAATATGTATACAGTATATAAAAATAAACAAAACACACAATTGAGCAGCATTTCCCAATTCTACAACATAAATAAATCCAGCTCATTTTATCACTCTCTAGCTGTACTTTACAGGTTGGTTATTAGAAGCAACAACAGAGCTGCTGTGTTCAGCTTCAGTTCTGTTTTTGTAGCAGAGCAAGGAGGAGAACACTGAGCTGTGGAGAAAGACCTCAGTAACCTCAGGAGCAACAGAGTAAAAAAAAAAAGAAAAAGAAAAAGTAATTTCAAAAGCACTTCACATGCCTCCTGCCAGTCAGAGTTAAATTTGTAATAAAGTCAAGTTTATAGGTGTTATTTTGTGGTTGATGATAATAATGGTGATTAGGATAGAGGAGGAGCAAGATGTTTCACTCCTATTATATTCCTCTTATTCCTTTCTGAAAAAAATGTGTGTATTTGGTAAGTACACACCCTTTTTGACACTGAACATTTCTTCAGATCATGTACAAAATCCTAATCTGCCCAAATTTGAACTGAAACATTGTAATTATTTCCAGCAATTACCTCCTTTCAGTATCCCAGCACTTGTTAAATAAACACAAATGCAACCAAACATCACTGACTCTAGTATTAAATATCATTTCACACCATGTGTTACACAAAAAATGAGTGTAAACCTCATTGTAGGTGTGTTTGATTGATCTGGTTGAACTGTTTAAATATTGACGAACACAAGCAATGTTTTAACCAAACTTGTTGACCAGCATGACCAAGCTGGTCAATCGGCAGGATCAGCATGATTAAGGTGGTTAAGCTGCGTGAGTATAGAGGAGTATGGACCAGTATGGTCAAGCTAGTTGACCAGTAAGATCAAGCTGATTGACCAACAAGACTAGTAGTACCAAACTGGTGGATCAACATGACCAATAGAACCAAGCTGATTGATTAAAATGACTAGTAGTAGCAAGCTGATTTACCAACATGACCAGTAGAACCAAGCTTACTGACCAGAATAGTCAATAAAACCAGGCTAATTGACCAGCTTTACCAGTAAGACCAAGCTGGTGGACCAGCATGAGCATCAAACCCAAGCTGATTGACCAACTTTACCAGTACTACCAAGCTGGTTGACTGTCATGACCATTAGTGCCAAGCTGGCTGACCAGCATGACCAGTAGAGCCAAGCTGACAGACTGTCATGACCATTAGAGCCAAGCTGATTGATCAACATGACTATTAAAACCAAGCTGATTGGCCAGCATAACCAATAAAGCTGAGCTGGTTGACCAGTATGACCAAAAAGACCAAGCATATTTTACCAACTTTACCAGTACGACCAAGCAGGTTGACTGTCTTGACCATTAGAACCAAGCTGGTTGACCAACATAACCAATAAAACCAAACTGGTTGACCAACATGACCAATAAAACCAAGATAATTGACAAGCATAACCAGTAAGACCAAGCTGTTTGACCAACTTGTCCAGTAAGACCAAGCTGGCTGACTGTCATGACTATTAGAACCAAGCTAATAGACCAGCACAACCAATAAAACCAAGCTGACTGACCAAGTTTATCAGTAAGACCAAGCTGGTTGGTCAACATGACCAATAAATCCAAGCTGTTTGACGAGAATGACCAAGAATAACCAAAGTGAAATGAAATATACACTATATTGGTTAATCAGCTGCGAGTATAGAGTATGTTTTCACCTGGATGAGCAGCTGTTTAATCTCTTCAGTTTAGACCATGTGAACCCAGTTACCTTATCAATAATACCAATACATAGACTATACGCGCGCGCGTGCCACGCACTAAACAGCCAAAAGCGCGCGCTGTGAGTCGGTAACTCTGTGGCTCCGCGCGCGCGCGTGTGTGTATAGTGTAGTTGTCGGGACTCACAGCGCTGGTTCCGGCGCTTCCCCTTGTACATGGTCATTCTGAAGTGCTCCAGGCTGGCGGCTGTAAAGTCCTGCTGTAAGCGCGCGCGGGGTGAAGATGAGCCGGTGTGTGATCTGATCCGCCCGTCCTCAGACACAGCGCCGCTCCGCCGCTCCGCCGCCCGCCCGAGCTCGTGTGGATCGTACCACTGCGCGCGAGCCGAGAGGGGGAACCGCATTACTCAGTGCAGGTAGAGCCGATCTCAGCCCTGATTATTTTACTACACTGTAAATAAATACTAAACTCATCCAGACTATGAAGGAACAGATAAGAAATAATGTAGTAACTTAAAAGTGTTAAATAAACTGATGAGGGCCAGTTTCATCATAATTTTTATGAAGCTATTTGCAACTGCACTTAAGGAGACATGTTTAAAGTTCTTGCATTTATTTCTAATTTCTTAAAGTAGTTGTTTTCTGTACTTAGTTGAATAGTTAGAACATTACTCAACTAGAGCTATTCACTGTATACCAACTCTACATCTTCACAACTTTGCAACTGATGCTCTCAAACACATTAAGAGGCAAGAAATTCAAGTAATTAACTCTTAACAAGTAAAGCCATTACAGGTTTACTATATTCAGTCAATATATTTGTATTAAGTCAGTATAAAAAAAAACTTAGGAGTTGATTTTAAAGATCATTTTTACAGAAGGTTTTTCTGCAGCATTCAATATTTTTTTTCCAATATTTTTAATCAATAATATTTTTGTTTAATGACAATTTTTATTATTTTGCCAGCTAAAATAATGTATTCCATATATGCATTTTTTATATTTTCATAAAACATTCTATAATTCACCAAATTTTATCTAATTGGCAACCTTCTAAAATATATTTTTTAATATTCTTAAAATGATTGGGAACAGCTTGTAAAAAAAAAAACATATAGGATACGAACGGAAAATATAGATTTCAAAACTAAGACAAAATATGGTTGCCTTAGAAAAAGTGCATTATCATAAGCAAACAATGTTTACAACAAAATCAAAATTGTGGTAAGAAATTGTGGTGTACATCAATAAAATCACTCTCTCACTCTTGTCTATCGAAAGAGGAACAGTACTCTAGTAGATATAGATACAACATTTTAGTACTTAAGTACAGCAGTAAAGTAGTTCTATTTTGTTAGAATACATCTCTGTTAGCAAGCTTTGACCACTGTGACCTTATGTTGTTAAAGAGTGAGTGAGTATCTGAGCAGTAGCCTCAGCATAATACCGCACTGCCTGTAGTGAACTAACTACAGAGCTACTGACCATGTACAATCTGTAATGCTCTAAAGTGCTGGGATAGAGCTGAGCCTGGAGGCAGCCTTCCCGATCCTAATATATTCTCTGGGCACGAAACATCAAAAAGACAAATGCACCATTGGCTTGAGACCAATTTCAGAGTCAAGCCTTCTCTAGAATGCTTAAAGTAAGGTCAGACTGTTAGAGTGCACTTTCAGAAAGTGGATTATAACACAGTAAAGTGTGCAATGATGCAAAGTAATATAAATAATCTAATAAATTAACAAGCAATAGAATTTAAGAATAAATTTCATTAACATAAAGTTAACTGCACACAAACAACTGCCTGTTTTCTGTATTTTGTCTATCAAGGGCTATGCAGTCAGAGAAGTCCTGAATGGTATATCTTTAAATCAATATCACAATTATACAAACATTTTTACCATGATTATCTTAAAAATTAATCTCCATGTTAAATGAGTGAAGAAACAAATATAAATACATGAGTGTGGGTTAGTAATGAGTACACACAGTTTGGAGGCCAAGCGCCTTGAGTGTGAATGAAAAATAATGGGAGTAAATGGGAAGAACAAGGGATGAAGCAATGATACATACAGCTCTGGAAAGAAAATAAGAGACCACTTAAAAATTATGAGTTTCCTTGATTTTACCTGATTGAAATCTTCTGGAATATAATCAAGAGGAAGATGGATGATCAGAAGCCATCAAACCAAACTGAACTGCTTGAACATTTGCACCAGGAGTGGCCTAAAGCAGTGTGTAAGACTGGTGGAGGAGAACATGAAAAGATGCTGTGATTTAGGTCCAGGGATATTTCACCAAATATTGATTTCTGAACTCTTTAAACTTTTATGAATATTAACTTTTCTTTTTTCTTTGCATTATTTGAGGTCTGAAAGCTCTGTTCATCTTTTTTGTTATTTCATCCATTTCACATTTTCTGCAAATAAATGACAATATTTTTATTTGGAATTTGGGAGAAATTTTGTCCGTAGTTTATAGAATAAAACAGCAATGTTCAGTTTACTGAAACATATAGCTATAAATAGCAAAATCAGAGAAACGGATTCAGAAACTGAAGTGGTCTCTTCATTTTTTTTCCAGAGCTGTAGATAAGAGCAGGTCAGTATGGCTGTGGATCAGATCTCAGTCACCTACAATAAGAGAATAATCAATGGCATTTAAGAGGGATATAGAAAATGACAAATAGGGAGTAAAAAGTGCTGGGAAATTGCTCTGGATTGGGACTTTGGGATTTTCCCAGTTTGGTACATCCAGTTTGGTGTCTGTCAAATAAGGGGAAACTGTGATTTGGTAAAGATGAAAATGAATGTGAGTAAATAGAAGAAGATTTGTTCTCGAGGGCCTGTTTGAGAGTACATTTTCTTATAGATCAATGAGTGCACATATCTAAAAGCTGTATATAATCAGTCTGAATTATCTTGAACAGTGCCATATCTTGTGCAAAAAAATGAGGGTTGAGTTACGGTGAAAAGGGGAGGAAGAAGAATCATTTTAATTTGAGTAAATTTCGCAATGCACAACTATAAAAATGAGCAACATGAGCAAAACTATATTCTTTAATGTTCTTCTGCTTCATTTTTGAATAATTGCCAAGCTTTAGGTCAGAGTTTTACAGCCTGTGATTCTGTTCTTCTCACCGATACAGCCACAGCTCCTCAAACCAAGACAAACATCTCATCTTACTCTCTTACTCTGGAAGATTGCGTTGCTAAGGCGACAAGAGAAGGAATTTGTAAATTGCAGATATATTGAGCTATTTATTGCACATTTTGCATGTGTGTGGGGGTTGGATGACTTTCTTTTGACCAGTCATAACAGAGAAATGCAAGTGAGTAATATCCAGTGGCACCGTGGGAGATAAGCGAATTAATTCACTCTAAATCACACTGCCTCTGTAAATCTCAGCTAAAAACAACACAGCTATAAACAGCACTCTACCAAAAGACAAGCCATTATATACCATACAATTTATAGTATTTAATAAACTCTTAGAAAAGAACTACAGTACACACAGGTCACCACTGCACTTTTTCTTTTTTTACAAGGGATGCAATTTAATGTGTTGTGCTTTTGTTATGGTACATGCTTTAAATGTGTTTTTTTTGTATTTATAGCACCCTCTGCTGACCACTTTTATAATACTTGTTATTTGGATGTTTATTTGGATGTTAATTTTCTCATTGGTTGTTGAGTCACATGGTTTTTGGTCACATGCTTAGAACGACCATTTTCTTTCAAACTAGTAAGAGAGCCGCATGTGTTAAGTCCTCTTGTGTATCCAGCTTCATCTTCCTGTGTAACCCTCTAAAGAAGCTTTGTTTGTAAGTAGATTTGTTCATTTAGGCTATTACTTACTATTTGTGCTTATTATTTAATCGGAACTGAAGGTATTCTTTGTGTATTTCATTTCAGTTTCACACTTAGGCAACTCTGTATAGGAGTACTCAGCTTCATTAAACGGACATTACTTCATGCTCCTTCATCACTGAAGTTTGGTGCTTTGTTCAGGTTTGCTCGAGTGTTTAGCTATCTGGTGATGTGTGCCTTGCTACGCACTCAGGTGCCAGAATAGTGAAAAAACAGCACCTCAGCGGGTTCTACACAGAAGATTCCCTTGTGAAAAAGAGAAGTACTGTTAAGCTCTGTTTCAGTTGTGTACACTGAACACTTAAAAGCTACAAAATGGATACTACCACACAAGAGGCACAGCAGAAAGATCAGCCAACAGATGAGACACTTGTTACAAGGTCAGTAGCTAGCATCTCTAGCTCATGTTCAAGCAAGTCCTCTACTAGCCTAGCTGTAGCTAAAGCAAAGGCTAAAGTGTCAGCTGCACGAGCCAGATCGGCCTTTGTTCAGAAGGAAAATGAGCTATTATTAGAGAAAGCTCGGATGGATGCTGCTCTTGCTAGCCTAAAGCTAGAAAAAGAAATTGCAGTTGCGGAAGCTGAGGCTGAAGCTCTTGAATCTTCAGTAGCAGGGTCTAAGAGAAGCAGCAGAGTGTCAAGCATAGCTCTTCCAACTCAGTCTCCACAAGAAAGAACCAGCGAGTATGTTGAGTCTCATTCTAAAACAGCCTCTGATGCAGTAGCTATAGACTCAGGACATTGTCGACCTCAACATTGTAATCCTGTTACATTGAATAGTGCCACTTCCAACTTGACCAAAGATGGCATTAATGTAACTAGACCACAGACCTCAATGAGCAGGGTAACTGACACACACCCTAATGCTAACCTTCATGCTTCGCACCCTGGATGGTCGCATCAGCAACTCCACACCACATATCAAGAACAAGCTCCACAAGCCTCCTCAGTCAGCTTTGAAGGATTTAGTGAAGTTGCTAGATTTCTTGCTAAACGTGAATTGCTCACTTCTGGTCTTACCAAATATGATGATCTACCTGAAAGCTACTGGACATGGAAGTCGAGTTTCTTAAACTCCATTAAAGGAACAGGACTTTCCAGCAGTGAAGAGCTTGATTTGCTAATTAAGTGGTTGGGCCCAACGTCATCAGAACATGTGAAGAGGATTCGAGCTGTCCACATCAATGACCCAACTTTAGGTCTGAGAATGGCATGGACGCGACTTCAGGAGTGTTATGGGTCACCTGAAATGATTGAGAAGGTGCTCTTTGACAGATTGGAAAGGTTTCAGAAAATAAGCAATAAAGATCCTCAGAAACTTAGAGAACTTGGTGACCTGCTACAGGAGATAGTATCAGCAAAGAATGAAGGCATCCTACCTGGACTGACTTACCTTGACACTGCTAGAGGCCTGAACCCCATAGTGGAGAAGTTGCCATTTAGCCTCCAAGAGAAATGGATCGCTCAAGGGAGTCATTATAAACTGCAATACAATGTGCATTTTCCACCATTTGCATATTTTGCTGACTTCATCTGCAGAGAGGCCTACATCCGCAATGACCCAAGTTTCTCTCTATCTTCTTCAGCTGCTACAACAACGCAGGTGAATAATGCTGTGAAAAGGATGGGTAGTACTAAAAACTTCATCTCCTCGCATGCAGCAGAGATCTCTTCTACGTCTGAACGCGGCTCAACAGGGACCTCTAGTGCTAGGCCAGATATTAGTAGGCAGTGTCCCCTACATAAAAAGCCACACCCCCTTAAACACTGTAGAGGCTTTAGAGCAAAAACCATTGAAGAACGCAAGGCATTTCTTAAAGAAGCTGGCATATGTTTTAGATGTTGCGCCTCCAGTGAACATGTTGCCAAAGATTGTAAGATTACAGTTCAGTGCAAAGAGTGCAACAGCGCCAAACACATAGCAGCTCTTCACCCTGGACCAGCTCCATGGCGTAGCCAGGGCCCGGAGATAGATGGCGGGGAGGAGAAGAGTGATGCATCTCCCACTGTGAACTCCAATTGTACAGAAGTTTGTGGAGAAAACAACAGCCCACGTTCCTGTTCTAAAATCTGCCTAATCAGGGTGCACCCTAAGGGACAACCAGAGAGGTCAGTAAAGCTCTACGCTGTTCTTGATGACCAGAGCAACCGGTCACTCGCCAGGACAGAATTCTTTAACCTTTTTGGCCTTCAGGGCACAGATGCACTCTACACTCTCCGCACTTGTGCTGGCCTCACAGAGATGTCTGGAAGAAGAGCTCCAGGCTTTGTTGCGCAACATTTGGATGGTAGTCTCAGTATTAATCTACCAACACTTATCGAGTGCAACCACATCCCTCAAGACAGGTCTGAAATACCTACTCCAGAGGTAGCAAAGCATCATACTCACCTTTACTCCATTGCTAAGTACATCCCTCCACTTGACCCAGAAGCTCAGATACTCCTACTCCTCGGGCGTGATGTCTTACAGGTCCACAAAGTAAGAAATCAGCGCAATGGCCCCAACCATGCACCATATGCGCAACGCTTGGATCTTGGCTGGGTCATCATAGGGGAGGCCTGTTTAGGGTCAGCTCATAAACCCAAAGAAGCAAGAGTGTTTCGAACTCAGGTTCTTGAGAATGGGCGCCACTCTTACTTCACGCCTTGCCCAAACCATCTCACTCTGAAGGAGAAGCTTACTGAGAGGTCTTGTTGTTCACATGAGGGACAGAGCTTACAGTTGGCCTTTCATCCAGCTCCACGTACTGAGGACGAGTCCTTGGGCAACACGATTTTTCTTCACACGGAGCATGATAACAAGGTTGCTTTCTCTGTTGAGGACAAACAGTTCATTGAGCTCATGAATAAGGAAATGTTCATTGATGAAGGGAATAACTGGGTAGCCCCACTGCCCTTCCGCACATCAAGAACACATCTGCCTAACAACAGAGAGCAAGCTTTAAGCCGGTTTCAATCTCTTTGTCGAACTCTCGAAAGAAAGGCTGAGATGAAGCAGCACTTCTTTGACTTCATGCAGCGGATATTTGATCATGATCATGCAGAGCTGGCTCCACCTCTTGCAAAGGGCGAAGAATGTTGGTACCTTCCCATATTCGGAGTGTATCATCCCCACAAGCCAAGTCAAATCCGGGTCGTGTTTGACTCTAGTGCTCAGCATCTAGGAGTTTCTCTCAATGATGTTTTGCTGACTGGACCAGACCTGAACAACAGTTTGTTGGGTGTTCTGATGCGCTTTCGTCGTGAACAAATTGCTGTCACTGTGGACGTGGAACAAATGTTTCACAGCTTTATCGTGAGGGAAGACCATCGAAACTTTCTCCGATTCTTTTGGTTCAGAAACAATGACCCGACAGATGAAGTTGTGGAACACCGTATGAGAGTGCATGTGTTTGGCAACCGACCTTCACCAGCAGTAGCGATTTATGGCCTCAGACGTGCTGCTCTGTATGGAGAAGATGAGTACGGTCATGCAGCTAAGGAGCTCATTCATAAGGAGGTTTATGTAGATGATGGACTTTTTTCTCGGTCGTCTGTACATGAAGCAATCAGTCTACTTAATGCTGCACGCGATATGCTGGCTATGTCTAATTTACACCTCCATAAGATAGCTTCAAACTCTCTGGCAGTCATGCAAGCCTTCCCATCCTCTGAGTATGCCAAGGACTTGAAGAATCTTAATTTGGATGTCGACTCTCCCCCTGTGCAGCGCAGTCTGGGTTTGAACTGGGACCTGACAAAAGACACTTTCACCTTTCAGGTCACGATCACCTCAAAGCCATACACACGCAGAGGTGTGCTTGCCACGGTGAATAGTTTGTTCGATCCACTTGGACTGGTGGCACCAATCTCAATACAAGGAAAGTTTCTGCTGAGAGAACTCACCCACAATACTGTCGACTGGGATGAGCCTCTGCCGCCTGAAAAGGAAAAAGAGTGGATGACTTGGAGAGAGTCACTACAAGAACTTGACCACTTTGAGACTCCACGTTGCTATACAAGTACCTCTGTAGCCAATGCTCAGCGTGTGGAGCTGCATGTTTTTTCAGATGCTTCAGTGAGGGCCATTGCTGCAGTAGCCTACTTGAAGGTGGTAGATGACAATGGCATTAACCATGTTGGATTCATTATGGGGAAAGCCAAGCTCGCTCCTCTGTCAGTTCATACTGTCCCACGTCTAGAGCTGGGAGCTGCTGTCCTAGCAGTTGAGATTGCAGAACTAGTGTCTAGAGAGCTGAATGTCAAGTTGGATGACACAAGATTTTATACAGACAGCAAAGTTGTGCTTGGGTACATTCACAATGTTGCCCGCAGGTTCTACGTGTATGTCAGTAACAGAGTGGAACGCATTAGAAAGTTCTCAAGCCCTGAACAATGGCGATATGTACCCACAACTCAGAATCCAGCAGATGTAGCAACCAGGTCAATACCCGCAGCATTACTCTCAAAAACCAACTGGCTCACTGGGCCAAAATTCCTTCTACTTTCCACAGAAGACAATTCTGCAGAAGCAGACTACGAACTTGTAGACGCAGATTTGGATGTGGAAGTTCGATCTCAGCTCACGGTGTGCAGCAACTCAAACCTGGGCTCTCAGCGATTTGAAAGGTTCTCTACATGGGAGTCCCTCCTAAATGCCATTGCCACTCTAATTCATATAATTGAAACCAACAAAGCCACGACAACAAAACAGAACACAGAATGTAGAGGTTGGCATCAGTGTTTGAAGGCCCACTCTCCAGCCAGCCTGTCAAAAGCAAAACAGGTTATCATAAGATGCATCCAAGGTGAAGTGTACTGCACTGAGGTAGCTTGTCTGAAGCAAGGGAGAGATATCCCAAACAGTAGTCCACTAAGGAAGTTGGATCCTGTCCTCGATGGTGATGGTCTTTTGAGAGTTGGAGGCAGGCTACATCAATCATCTCTCTCTGAACAGGAGAAACACCCTCTCATCATTCCTGGATGCAGTCACATTGGTACTCTGCTCATCCGCTACTACCATGAAAGAGTGAAACATCAAGGACGGGTGTTCACAGAGGGAGCTTTACGCTCAGCTGGGATTTGGATTGTTGGGGCCAAGAGATGCATTGCAAAACATCTGTACAACTGTGTCCCATGCAAGAAGCTTCGAGGTAGGACAGCTGAGCAAAAAATGTCTGACCTTCCCTCAGACCGCTTGAGTACAGAGCCGCCCTTCACCAATGTAGGTGTTGATGTATTCGGTCCTTGGAGTGTCTCCACTCGGCGAACACGTGGAGGTGCTGCCAACAGCAAAAGATGGGCAGTTATCTTTACATGCCTCAGTGTGCGTGCTGTTCATATAGAGCTCATAGAGGCCATGGATACATCGAGCTTCATAAATGCTCTACGCCGATTTCTTGCCATCAGAGGCCCTGTGAAACTGATCCGCTCCGACTGTGGCACAAATTTCAAGGGAGCCTGTAAAGAGCTAGATGTACTCATACAAGATGGCGAAGAGCCTAATGTTTTCAAGTTCCTCAGCAAAGAAGGTTGTACATGGGTTTTTAATCCTCCCCATTCCTCTCATATGGGTGGAGTGTGGGAGAGAATGATTGGGGTCTCCCGGAGGATTCTGGATTCAATGCTGTCCCAAGTCCAAACTTCTCATCTTACCCATGAAGTTCTGTCTACTTTCATGGCAGAAGTATCGGCGATAATAAACAACAGGCCTTTAACGTCTATCTCAACAGATGCAAGTGCTACATCCCTCCTGACTCCAATAATGATTCTTACTCAGAAAGTCTGTAGTTCTACCCCACCTCCTGGGTGCTTTGTTGATGCAGACCTTCATCGCCAGCAGTGGAGAAGAGTCCAACACTTGGCCAACATCTTTTGGGATAGATGGAAGCGCGAGTATCTCTCTACACTACAAGGTCGTTCCAAGTGGCAGAAGAGTCATCCCAACATAAAGGAGGGAGACGTAGTACTTCTTCGTGATAGTCAAGTGCAGAGAAACCAGTGGCCCATGGCTTTGGTCATGAAAACCTTCCCTGGCAGCGATGGCAATGTCAGGAAGTTGGAGCTCAAGGTCTTCAGAGAAGGCACTTTCAAGATTTTCCTTCGCCCCATCACTGAGGTGGTGTTGCTCCTGTCTCCTAAGGACCACTTGAACTCTTAGGTTGTTTAGTCTTCAATAGTGGCATTGTATCCAATGCCAGACGGGGAGTGTTATGGTACATGCTTTAAATGTGTTTTTTTTGTATTTATAGCACCCTCTGCTGACCACTTTTATAATACTTGTTATTTGGATGTTTATTTGGATGTTAATTTTCTCATTGGTTGTTGAGTCACATGGTTTTTGGTCACATGCTTAGAACGACCATTTTCTTTCAAACTAGTAAGAGAGCCGCATGTGTTAAGTCCTCTTGTGTATCCAGCTTCATCTTCCTGTGTAACCCTCTAAAGAAGCTTTGTTTGTAAGTAGATTTGTTCATTTAGGCTATTACTTACTATTTGTGCTTATTATTTAATCGGAACTGAAGGTATTCTTTGTGTATTTCATTTCAGTTTCACACTTAGGCAACTCTGTATAGGAGTACTCAGCTTCATTAAACGGACATTACTTCATGCTCCTTCATCACTGAAGTTTGGTGCTTTGTTCAGGTTTGCTCGAGTGTTTAGCTATCTGGTGATGTGTGCCTTGCTACGCACTCAGGTGCCAGAATAGCTTTTGTACTTTTTTTGTATTTTTTTTTCTTACTGAAGAAAGTTCGTATGATTCTCTATATTCAATTTAAATTCATTAGTTAAGTTATACAGACTATAGTCAACTTAATTTGACTGTGTTTTTTACTTTACATGTATTTCTTATAAATATTTCATATCTTCTCTGATGTTAAAATTATTTTTATTTTATTTTATTGGCATGTGATATGTGAAAGTGTTTCAAACCTATTTGAAACCTATTTGTTGCACATATCATACAAATAAAGCCCTTATTAGGACTTTAGATCACCAATGTAAGGTGGAAACTAAACACAATCCAACTTAAAGTCTATAAAAAGAACAGGGTTGTAAATATGCTTTTTAAAATAACATCTAAGCATTTTTTTTCAAATTCAATTCTGATATTTGCTATTGATCAAAAAAAGAAATAGTAATGAAAATATAATACAACAGCCCTTAGAGATCATGTATAATGAAAGTAGCAGCACCATTCTTCCAGTTAAAAGAGCTGCTGCTGTTCTGACACAAGTGACACTTGTGGAGGTATTTCTGAATATCCAGATAAGAACTTTATTTTTCACCACTGGTATGGAACAACACAAAGTACAGGATGTCCTCTAAAGTGACTTTGAAAAAAAAAAAATATATATATATATATATATATATATATATATATATATATATATATATATTATTGTGAAGTGTTCTGGAAGGACAGCTTTTTATTGCATATTTATACTGACCTAGCAGACGCAGTATATAAAATACAACACTGTCAGCCAGTGTCTGGGTGATAACCAGTTTCATGCTTGCACAGAATGTGAAGACTGTTCATTTTCCTATTTTAAATACCTACCTTTACATTAAAACTAATATACATTTACATAGCACATTTCTCAAGCTCAAAGATATTTAACATTACCCAAAAAAGACACAAAGTATAAAGACTCCAGTGATTATCATAGAAGAGCTGTCTTGAGTCATTCTAGTAAACATCCCAGCTGTGGTGCCTTTAAAACAACCAAGCCATAAAGAAGAGTCACTCAAATCAGTGGGTATGTAAAAACAACCAAGCCACAGTGAAGAGTCACTCCAGTGGGTCTGTGAAACATCTGAAGCATAAAGAATAATCATTTTAGCAGTGGACTTCTAAAATATCCATTTCATCAGTAGGCATGTGAAACAATGAAGAGTCACACCAGCAGTGGGCTTTTGAAACACCCAAGGCATAATGAAGAGTCACTCCAGCAGTAGGCTTATAAAACACCCAAGCCACAATGAAGAGTCACTCCAGCAGTGGACCCATGAAAAACCCAAGCCACAATGAAGAGTCACTCCAGCAGTGGACCCATGAAAAACCCAAGCCACAATGAAGAGTCACTCCAGCAGTAAGCCTGTGAAACTCCCAAGCCACAGTGAAGAGTCACTCCATCAGTAGGCATGTGAAACACCCAAGCCACAATGAAGAGTCACACCAGCAGTAGGCTTATAAAACACCCAAGCCACAATGAAGAGTCACTCCAGCAGTAGGCTTATAAAACACCCAAGCCACAATGAAGAGTCACTCCAGCAGTAGACCCATGAAAAACCCAAGCAACAGTGAAGAGTCACTCCAGGTGTAGGCATGTGAAACACCCAAGCCACAATGAAGAGTCACTCCAGCAGTGGGCTTGTGAAACACCCAAGCCACAATGAAGAGTCACTCCATCAGTAGGCATGTGAAACACCCAAGCCACAATGAAGAGTCACTCCAGCAGTAGGCATGTGAAACACCCAAGCCACAATGAAGAGTCACTCCAGCAGTAGGCATGTGAAACACCCAAGCCACAATGAAGAGTCACTCCATCAGTAGGCATGTGAAACACCCAAGCCACAATGAAGAGTCACTCCAGCAGTGGGCTTGTGAAAAACCCAAGCCACAATGAAGAGTCACACCAGCAGTAGGCTTCTAAAACACCCAAACCACAATGAAGAGTCACTAATGTGAAAAAAAACAAGCCACAATAAAGAGTCACTCTAGCAGTGGGCCTGTGAAACACCCAAGCTACAATGAAGAGTCACTCTAGTAGTGGGCCTGTGAAGAAAACCAAGCCACAATGAAGAGTCACTTATAGCAGTGAAACACCCAAGCCGCAATAAAGAGTCATTTAAAGTGCTTTACAAATGAGAAAATACAACGGCAAGTCAAAAAAAAAAGAAAACATGTGAAGAAATAAAAATAAAAATGGAAATGAAAAAAGAATAAAGCACTAATAAAACAAACACGATTAAAACAATATATTTAAGGGAAGGACAATTGACAAAATTAAAGAATTAGAATAAAAGTTCAGTTACAGAATAAAAGTGTGTGGATTTGTAGTGTTTTAAGCTGAGCTGAGGCATGATTTGTTTTTATGTTTTATCAATTTTTAATTGCAATTTTAATGTGCCAATCTTTGATTAACTTGTTTGCTTATTTAAATTGTTGAATTTTTGTTGTTTTTTACTTACATGTTAAATACATAAAAGTTGCGATATAATTAAGTCTTATTAGTATTGTTTTTATTATTGTTTTTTTTTATCTACTGTGAAGGTTTAGCTTACTCTCTTCACATCTCTCAAACACCAAACAGTGTTAAAGGCATCACTATTAGTGTTAAATAAACACAAGTTGGTTTACTGTATACTGATGTTTCTACTAGACATAGAATTTATATAACTACTATGTAAAGTAGTTACTATGATTGAAACCAAACAGAGACAACAATCAGTGTCAGAGGAAACTGAATCAAAAATGGCATCAGACCCTTATTTTATTCAGTTCTCCATGCTGCCATTTAGACAACTCTCTTGCACCATCTGCTGGAACTACTGCTGCTAAGCCTGGCTGCATCATTTGCATTCATTTTGCTGGGTTATAAACTCCAAGCATCTAGTGTATCTGGATCAATAGTCCAATCAAACTAATGGAGACATAACTGCTGTCCGTTCTGTCTGATCATATTTACTAGAACACCTACTAGAAAACCTGGTCATATCAAACCATATCTAACTCCACTGGCTGCCTGTTTAGATTCAATTAGAATTAATTCATTTCTCTTAAATAGCCTATTTTCCAAATCCAGATTTCTTATATAAAACTCAAAAAAGAGTGGAGAGGCAGTTCTAATGTGTGTTTTAATGCGGCAAAGTTTTGTAACACTTTACCAATAAAAACAATTCTGTACTCTATTATTGTTAATTAGCTCCTTTTAATAAAACAACAACAATAATGACCCAAAATGCTCCTATATCAAGTCAAGAACAAGATATGGTTCTTTTATTCGTATGAGATTTTTTTGGGCAAGGCAAAGAAAGTTTATTTATTATAAAGTTTAAAGCACTTTTAATGACCATTTCACACACAACAGTCATTAAAAAACATGTAAAAAAAAAATAAAAATGGAAATAAAAAAAATAAAGCACTAATAAAACAAACATGATTAAAACAATATATTTAAAAGAAGGACAATTAACAAAATTAATTAATTAAAATAAAAGTGCTGTTACAGAATAAAAGTGTGTGGATTTGCAGTCTTTTAAGCTGAGCTGGGGCATTATTTATTTCGTTTTGTTGTTTTATTATTTTATCAGTTTTTAATCACAATTTTAATTTGCTAATCTTTTATTAACTTGCTCTCTTTTTTGAATTGTTAATTTCATTTTTGCTGGAGTTTTTCCACACATGTTTAGTCTATGTACAGCACTTTAAGGTACATGTTAAATATATAAAATATAATATTATAAACTGTATCTACAGTGAATAGCATTAGTATGTTCTATGCTTTAGTTTGTTTAGTCATATTGAAGCTGAATATTAATAATTATTTAATAGAAAGGGATGTTTATTTGTAAAAATATATCTCTTCTTCATCTGTAATTTTCCATCATTTTTAAAGCATCCATTTAGAGCAGGATCTGGATCCAGAGAAACACTGATACCCTGCTGAGATGGAGCTCTGCTCAGTATTCGGGGGGTAGTGTGTGTTGTCTTAACAAGCCTGTGCTGTTTCTTTTTTAAGTAGTGCAAATTGATAAAGACCTCCTCCAGTTTCAGCCGTGGAGCAGAATACTGAATTATTTAGCTACAGATTTAGCTCAGTCCTAAACCTGGAAGAAGAAGAGCTGGAAGAATCACTACAGTGTCTAAAAGCAACACTTCATTACAGTGCTCACAACATGCATTATTGACTTATATTAAATAAAGATACACTATACGTCCACTCATCAGGTCTCCCCCTATTACTAGTGATGCCCCATAATCAGGAGGGTGAAGACTAACACATGCCTCCTCTGATACATGTGAAGTCAGACTCCGCCTCTTTTCAAACTTCTGCTGATGCGGCATTGACAAGTTGCCAGTGCACTCAGAGGAAAGCGCAGCGACTCGGTTCTGATACATCAGCTCACAGACGCCTTGTGCTGATCAACATCACCCTTTTGAGTGATGTGAGGAGAGAGTGCCATCTACCCACCCAGAGAGAGAGCAAGGCCAATTGGGCTCTCTCAGGGCTCCGGTAGCCAATGATAAGCAACATGAACAGGATTCGGACCGGCGATCTCCTGATCATAGTGGCATCGCTTAGCCTGCTGGAACACTCAAAGCCCCGTGTATTGTTTTAATATGAAAAGTGAATATTTAAATTATGAATTTACTAACTATCATCATTAAGGGTGGGTCTTTTCTGTTGCTACACTTGGACATTTAAATACTGAATCTGCCACCACCATAATTCACATATTTAAATAAGGTTTATGTGTTTTACTATTACTTCTCTATTGAATAGTTTTTACTGTATTACTGTATGTTAAATTCTCTCATCTCTTTAGGAAAAGGAAGTATACCTAAGAGCATTAAACTTATGAACAAAAAAAGGTAAAGAATACTAAAAGTGCATTTTCTGTTTAATATACTCAATAAAAATACATATTAAATATACTTTCTCTGTATTCCCATAAAGTTTATTTTTAAGCAATATGCTTTACATTATATGTTGTGTTGATACAAAATATATGTAGTGGCATTAAATACTGCTTAAAGAGCACTATAGTGTATTTTTCCCCCAGAATCATTAAGGCTTACACAATATGTGAATCAATACACAAAGTAGTACATTTACAATACACTTCAAGTGTATTAAAAATGATGTTTAAAAAAAAATGAAAAAAAAAAAAACACTCAAAAGCGCTCAAAACACTTTTATGTTGTATTTAATTATAGCTTAATTATAATTGAAATATACGTTAGTTCCCATAAGTTGATTCAAAATAGTACATATTAATTTTAATGTTAAAAGTACATACTTTTTTAAAAAATATATACTTAAATGCACTTTTCATTTACAAGTGATGTGCTGTAATGTGTTGTGTTTTATGTATGTTGTATTTTTTTTTTTGTTACTGAATAAAGTTCTTGTGATTCTCTATGTTCAATTTAAGCTAATTTAAGTTTTACAACATTGAAGCTTTATTATTATTATTTTTTTTTACTTTACATGTATTTCTTATAAATATTTTATATCGTCTTTGATGTTAAAATATTTTTTTTAATTAAATGTTATTGGTTTTTGATATGTATTAAAGTATTTCAACACTATTCTGTAGGTTGTGCTGAAACCTATTTGTTGTTTATATCAAACAAATAACTATAGATCACAATAAGTGACATAAAGTGAAGTGAATTCAGCACAACTCCCTGTGAATAAAGCCGTGTATAAACGGATCTCAAACTCTTCTTTGTGTTTGTCCGTTCTGGATTTCAACCTGATTTATATAGTTTCTATAACACTTCTATACTATATATATTTATGTAACACTTTATTACCTCTGAAAACAAATACCACCTAAAATGATGCATAATGGAAAGTGTAATGATGCACTTGAATTCAAATGGCATTATTATAATGGATTATTTTCCTACTGAAACCAATATGATGTGCAAGAGTGCTCCCTGGTGGACTAAACTCAATAATACAGGTAAGAATTCAAAAGCTGTAGATCCAGCTGAAGATCCACTAGATTTTCTAAACGTATGTTTAATTGAAATGTTGAGAGTTTAGGACATTTACTTAGAGCTGTTTTGTGTGAAATGATTCAGTGCAGAAAAATACTTGGATACTTAGATTTTTTATCTTTTATGTTTATGTAAATATAGAGAAAAAATATATTAAAATTATTTGGTAATAATTTGCCATTTAGAGTTACATATAAACTCATTTGGCCTAAAACCTACTAAAAATGTCTGAAAAACAGTGTATCATGTAGTTTGCAATGCACTTTCTATCTATTTCATTTAAAGGTCTTTTACAGGAATGATTTGCTTTTGGTTGCAGTTACCAGCAATGTGAACAATTCTGACTTATTTACCTTGTTTACACCTAACTATACTCTGCTCTGAATGTTTTTTACATTTAAATATCGATTTAATTATTTTGTTATCAATTTAGTTATTATTCCTAAAGTGAAAACTATTATATAGTCATTTAGCCAATCAGAGTCCAATAGGGTTCCATGTAAAGACCAATGACACTCATGTATTTTATCACAATAATGAAGTGTTGGCTTTCATTTAGAGGACATTTTAAAATATACAGTCTACATATGAAAAATAAAATCACCTAAGATAAGAAGTTTTCAATCTATAAAGCCTGATCAGTTCATGCTGTGTAAAAGAAACAGCCATGCATGGGAACTGGGTTTTAATACTGTTACATTTCTTGATTTTTGTTAACAGGAGGTTAACTCACTGTGGACTTTGTTGTACACAGTCAACAATCAACACCAGGTACAATCAATGTTAACAATCTCTACAGTGTGTCCCTGCTGTCAGAGTTATTGACAGAACAGTTAAATCTTATAGTACACACTTGTCTCACACTTGTACACTTGTGCGCAACAACACTTTAATTTCACCTTTAATATATATATATATATAGTGCATCTTATGTATTTCAGTAATTCAGTGTATATATTATATACTTGTATTACACACAGAGTGATCTATTTTAAACCCAAAAATCGGTGTCTCAGAAAATTTGAACATTAAATAATACTCTTCGCAGTGTGGGCAGTGTGCAAAGTCCTGCTGGAAAATGAAATGCGCATCTCCATAAAAGCTGTCAGCCAAGGGAAGCATGAAGTGCTGTAAGATTTTCTGGGAAAACTCTGCACTGACTTTAGACTTGATAAAACACAGTGGATCAACACCAGCAGATGACATGTCTCTCCAAACCATCACTGATCATCAGTCCAAGCTGCATGAAGTCTAGTGTGAAGTTTCCACAATCAGTGATGGTTTGGAGAGACATGTCATCTGCTGGTGTTGATCCACTGTGTTCTATCAAGTACAAAGTCAGTGCAGTGATTATATGTATAGATGACATATAAGCTAGTATCGTGTCCCTTGATTTTCGTCACATTCCATTAAAGTTAAAGAACACTGCACTGTAAAATCCATGTCAGCTTGCCATGAGTACGCTGGCCAGTGTCCAGACTTACTCACAAGATAATATCTCACAACGTATACGAGTATGGACATTCCCAAGCCATTTTCTGGGGTAATATGTCATTCATCAATTAACGTAATGCTATCCCAACAAAAGCAGGATACAGTCTTTGTTTACTCTTTATTTTGGAAGAAGCAATTGATACAAATGTCTTATAATATTTTTTCTCCAATAGTGTATATAGTGCAAAGTTAGAATCATGAGTAAATATGAACAATACATGTTTTTGTATTTTTAAAAACTCATTTAAAATGTATATATTTGCACTCAGAGTAAACATTAGGAAACATCACAGGATATACATGTGTGATACCAGCTAGATTGCATTCCACAGACACTGTCTCAGACACACACACACACACACACACACACACACACACATTTATACTCAAGGGCAGCAGAGTGCAAAAAGCACATTATAAAAATATTCATATTTTGGCAGAATGCTATTCAAACAGTCATTAGGGTCTGACTAATCGAATTCAGCGTGAGCTCTATCACTCACTCACTCACTCACTCTCTCACCCCACACAGACTGCAGTTATACAGCTAACCCCCCACTCAACCCCCCCCCACCCCCCCTCCATACGCACACTCTCTCCGCATGACTCCAAAAAAACATAATGACGCTTCAAATGGCAAAAGGCGTCAGGCATGGAATCCTATTTGGAGAGGCGTAGGCATTTTTATTTCTCTATTCATCTGTTGAGAAGCAAATTGTCTCCGTCCTCCTCTCACAACACCCCTACTATTATTCCTCCACCCATACTGAAGCTCGCTTTCATCAAGTAATGCATCTGATAATGAAGAAACTATTATCCCCCATAGCTCAGCTCCAGAGTGATGATATCCGGCACGCTGGCAGCGGCAGCGCGATCAATACGCCGTGCCTGATGGATGGCATAGTGTGGCACTGAGAGTGGCAGCTTCCTGTCTGCTGGAGAGGAGGAAGAGGAGGAGGAGGAGGAAGAGGAGGAAGACGGCACAGATTGGATTCAGACCCGTAACATTCTGTGATGAAGTGTCTGAACACCACACATAGCATACGGTCGAGTAGTATTCACACTTACAATGACTTAAATACTCTTAAATATCTTTAAATATCCTTAAATTTCCTTATAAAGTCTTCAAAAGTTTAACAGTAAAGGTAATGATCGCACACTGACATGCCAAAAGTCATGGGATAACAGTATTTAAAGTGATCATGAAGTGTATTACAGCACAGGATGGTTCAGGAATGCCCACAACTGTTTATGGTGTGAGGTGTTATCTTGTGAGTGAGGCTGAACACTAGCCACTATACTAGACACCATGGCAAGGTAACATAAATAAAGACATAAACGAAGTTTAAGCAGGAATATGTCACAAAACATACAAGTATACAAGAAACTGTGGAACTGTTGGCCACCTTTTCATTCAGTATTTATTAAATATATATTTTTCCTACATTGTAAATCAATGCTAACTTCATTCAGACTACGAAGAAACACATAAGGAATCATGTAGTAACTTAAAAGTGTTAAACAAACGAAAATACTCAAAATATAATAATTTATTATGCTGAGCAATCTTAGAAGCAAGGTGAACCGTAATGCCGATACGTTATGTGATCCGGCAAGTCCGGAGGACTGAGCACAGGTGCATTCTGGGAACTAGAGCCACTGGCTGGCAGACAGGCAGTGACAGGTCTGACCCTCTACCTCATAAAGCTGACTGAGATAATCCAGCCAAGATGTACAAAGCTGTCATCTAAGCAAATAGTGCTACTTTAAAGAATGTAAAAAACAATGAATTTAAGGTGTGTCCAAACTTTTGACTGGTACTGTATGAGTACACGCTGTAGCTTTGATGCATGTCCCCTTCAGTAGTTAGCAAAAATGCTCCCATTTGCTATTTGTTGAGGTAATCAGGCATGCAGTAATCCTCCTCGAGGGACTGTACGAGCAAGAGATGAGAGCACACTCTCCAAAAGAAAACTCCTGATAATTTTAGAATAGAATATTCAGATGAAAAGTTTTTTTTTTAAATATGTCTGTATATGAAGATGTCTTCCAAATGTATTATAAAAATACATTTAGAATCTGTTTGTTTTTATGGGCTGTGGCAGAATACATGAATGACTATAATATTTAGTGTACTGCTACAGTGTATTCAGCATCTGTCTGCAAAAGAACTGTAAGATATGTAAGGCTTTTATATTCATCATTTCGGTTGCGCATTGCAAAGCAACACCTTAGCAACCACCTAGCAACCACTAAGCAACACCATAACAACCACCATAGCAAATGGTGAGAGCCATTTTACCATGGATACCATAGCCATGCCTTAGCAACCACCTAGCAATCAGCTAGCAACACCATAGTAACCACCACAGATACCATACCAACACCTTAGCAACCACCTATAAACACTTTAGCAACACCATAGCAACCACCAAAGATACCATAGCAATACCCCAGCAACCACCTATAAACACCTTAGAAACCACCAAGCAACCACTTAGCAACACCATAGCAACCATAGGAAGACCGTAGCAACCAGCTAGCAACACAATAGCAACAACCACAGCTACCATACCAACACCTTAACAACCACCTATAAACACTTTAGCAACACCATAGCAACCACCAAAGATACCATAGCAACACCTTAGCAACCACCTATTAACACCTTAGCAACCACCTAGCAACCACCATAGCAAGTTGGTAGTCATTTTACCATGGATACCATAGCAACCACCTAGCAGCCCCTTAGCAACCACCTAGTAACCACATAGCAACGCCTTAGCAATATATGTAGCAACCACCACATATACCATGTTAGGACCTCAGCAACCAGCTAGCAACACCATAGCAACCACCACAGATACCACAGCAACACCTTAGCAACCATCTATAAACACCCTAGCAACCACTTAGCAACACCATAGCAAACACCACAGATACCATAAGAAGACCTTAGCAACCACCTAGCAAGACTTTAGCAACCACTAAGCAACACTATATCAACCACCTTAGTAAACGGTTTGAGCCATTTTAGATACACAACCATCCTGTGTTTTCTTCAGGAAATGCACTTTTCTAGTTATTATTATTATTATTATTATTATTATTATTATTATTATTATTATTATTATTATCTTTTTAATAAAAGACTTCTGGTTGAAATGGAAATTAGAGATTTTCCCTTTTCTAAAAATAATATACTTAAGCAGAATTAAAAGTATTATCATTTAAAACACTCATATCAGTTCAAATCTCTTGCAAATATGATAATATTAGGATTCCTCTTACAGCGGGTTTACCACCCCCACAGGTTGAGCTGGTAATGAGCTGCTGCAGAGTTGTGATTTGGATCTGATATCTAGTCTGCATGACAAACTGACTGCACACACTGTGACTCGTAATGTGCTAATCACACAACTATTACTGGAGATGAATTACGCTTAATTATGAAGCAGTATGAACAACCAGCAGCCACTAGAGAATCAAACAAAAGCCTCATCAAAAGCACAAACACACACACTGTACTCTCTGAGAATGAAGGAGTATTTATGTGTCCACTATACTGATTAAGGCCGAGTGTGTTGATGGGCAGGGTAGAGGCAGCTGATGAATTCTAATAAATTCTGCAGCAACAGACGGCGAGCTGCACTTGGTAATGAACCTACAAACTGCACCAATATTGTAGCTAAGGGTTTCAGATCAAGATACGCACTTTATCACCTTCATTTATTATGAAACAATTCAGAAACAGGCTTCACTTGGATATGGAATTGCTTCTGTTTAACTGAACTTCCCTTAGTATGTCTATCAGCAGTCATATTTTCAATAAACACCATTGACCCATTTCCAATGGTAGCCATAAATCCCCCTGTATTATACCACCACCACCATGCTTAACAGATGTTGTGATATGAATCATAATAATCACAAACTCTTTCTTTCCTTGTTCTTTTCCTGCTGAATACTATTGAAAATCTGTGGTGTGATTTAAAGCGGGCTGTTCATACTCAGAAACCTTAGCATATACAACATATACCATATCAACACTTTAACAACCACCTATTAACACCTTAGCAACCACCTTGCAGCTGTTAGCAACACCATAAAAATAATCACAGATACCATAGCAACATCTTAGCAACCACGTACAAACACCTCAGCAACCACCTAGCAACCACTTAACAACACCATAGCAACCACCACAGACCCCATAGAAAGACCTTAGCAACCACCTAGCAACACCATAGCAACCATAGCACCATAGCAACCCATAGGAAGACCTATGGAGTCATACTAAACTTCCCTTAGTATGTCTATCAGCAGTCATATTTTCAATAAACACCATTGAGCATATACAACATATACCATATCAACACTTTAACAACCACCTATTAACACCTTAGCAACCACCTGGCAGCTGTTAGCAACACCATAAAAATAATCACAGATACCATAGCAACACCTTAGCAACCACGTACAGACATCTCAGCAACCACCTAGCAACCACGTAACAACACCATAGCAACCACCACAGACCCCATAGGAAGACCTTAGCAACCACCTAGCAACACCATAGCAACCATAGCACCATAGCAACCCATAGGAAGACCTATGGGGTCATACTAAACTTCCCTTAGTATGTCTATCAGCAGTCATATTTTCAATAAACACCATTGACCCATTTCCAATGGTAGCCATAAATGCCCCTGTATTATACCGCCGCCACCATGCTTAACAGATGTTGTGATATGAATCATAATAATCACAAACTCTTTCTTTCCTTGTTCCTTTCCTGCTGAATATTATTGTGTAGTAAAAAATGTGGTGTGAATTAAAGTGGGCTGTTTATGCTCAGAAACCTTAGAAACCATTAAACCTGACTAACCTGGAGATGTTTTATAAAGAAGAATGGTCCAAAATACCTTCAACCAGAAGCCAGACTCTCATTGGAAGCTATAGGAAGTGTTAAAGTGTGTTATTTCTGCAAAATATTATACAAAATCTACTAAATATTGATATAATTGAGCAGGACTTGGCACACTGCCCACACTGCCTGAATACCAGTTGGTCTTATATAATATAATATTCTGTTTTTCTGAGATACCAATTTTTGGGTTTTCATTGGCTGTAAGCCATATGAATAAACTAATAAAATTAATAAAAGCTTAAAATAGATAATTCTGTGTGTAATACATCTATATAATATAGTATAATCATCAATATATATATATAATATAATATAGATCTTCACATTTTGAACTCAATTACTGAAATAATGTAACTTTTTATATGTAAAAACATATACATTATTGCATTTTGCACTACTCACTGAGAGTTCTCACAAAGAGCTTCCAAATGCAAATGTAACAACTGGAATCATCTCCAGACCTCTTATCTCCTTCATTTATCATGAAATAATGAGGGGGCAGCCACACTTGGCCACGAAACTGCTTATCAGTTAATTGTTCAATTACTTTTGGCCTGTGAAAATGGAGGGAGTGTGCAAAAAAACAGTTTAATTCCTAAACAGTTAATCCAGTATTGTTGCTAAAGCCATATTTAATGCTTTATTTCAAATCCACAGAGACAAAGTTACAAAAACTGTGTCATTATCCAAGTACTTATAGGGCTCGATATCAATACGCGCCTTTTGTGTTGAAGCATAGTTCTTTAAATTTCATACAAACCTTGTGTAATGCTACATAAAAAAAACCAAAAATGATATATATACATATATATATATATATATATATATATATATATATATATATATATATATATATATATATATATATAATGTTTTTTTTTGTTTTTTTATTATATATATATATATATATATATATATATATATATATATATATATATATATATATATATATATATATATATTATAAATACAGAGGATGGTTAATCTTTACTCTAAACTTATTTTCATATATATATATATATATATATGTGTGTGTGCTTTCAAGTAACAAAACAAATATAAGGATAAGATGGATAAAATAAATAAAATATGGTAAATAGTCTAAATAATTTAACTTAAAAAAAAAAGGAAAAGAAGAATTAGCCAGGTACAGGTATGAAGGGTATGGAGAAATAGAGAGAGTGTGATAAATAGACAGAGAAAGCAAGAATAAAAGAATTGAAAAGAAGTGAATGAATGAAAGGTGCAGTTGAAACACAGATAGATAGATATAGAGTCACAGTAGAGAGCTGTAATGCACCTGGTTCCAGATCAGTGAGCTTTAGAAGGTCTGGGCCGGTTCCTATGTGTTTCAGGCCTGCGTGAGTCATGGGCGTGCTGAGACCCTGTCTGCTGGAGCTAATGGAGAGCTGCTCGGGGGTCGGCTGTAAGAATACGGTGGGCTTCTGCCGCGCCGCCCGAGAGCCGGCTTGATTAGGCCTCGGCGTAGCCGCCCCCGGGTCAGAGCTGCCTGAGTGGGCTAATCGAGAAAGTCGTCATAAATACGTGCGCGGCGCTCTGGGCCTGAACGCCTCCCCGGCGAGACGAGGAGAGGTGGGGCCGGGAGCCGAGAGGGTCAGGTGGAAACGGATTTTCTTTAGAGAATATACTGTAAGCTGTGGGCGAACGCTGGAGAGAATATACGGCTATAGAGCAGAGAGGTTACTCACACTACTCTCTGAAAAATGAAGCTCTCTCAATAGTTATTGACTCAGGCTCGAAAAAAAAATGAAAAAGTTCTAGGAAAGAACTGGAACTGGTATAAAAGCCTTTATGTTATTTAGAAATTCTATATTATTTAAAAAAGTTCTTCATAATAAATGGCTGTTCAACAGGTTCTTAATTGGTAGATCCAGTCCTTTATGATCCTTTGTGTCCTCATTGCTCCTCATCAATCAAGCACTAAATGGATTCGGACGAATCCAGGGCGATATGGCCCTAAAATAATATCACGATTTTTGTGATAATGATATTCTTGGTGATATGACAAAACATTAATAAAAAAACAACAACAAAATAAATATAAATAAATATAAATAAATAAATAATAAATATGTTTTATTAAGTGTAAATATAACAGTGTTTATTTTTTACATTAAGTAGAATATATATATATCGTTTTTTACACGTTTTATACATTCAGTAGAAAAATCTTTAAAGTCTATAAAGTAACTTACCATGACTATATGGACACAATATTATATATTACGTATTTCAGGGTATTTTTGCAATAACAATGTTTTTTTTTTACATTAATTTCAAGAATATATTATTTCAATAAAATAAACATTAACATGCTTATCTAAATATTAACTGTTTTAATACATTCAGCAAAAACTAAAAAATCTATAAAATCTATAATTTAACATGACTTTGAAATTATATTTGGCAATAACATAATATCAATATTTCTGGGTATTTCTGCGATAACGAAATGAATAGTTTTTATTTATTTTAAGAATATACTACTGCAACAAATTAAAATAAAAATGTTTTATTTATTTAAAATATAACAGTGTTTTTATACTTTTAGTAGAAACAAAAAGAAAAGTCTATTTTGTAAACATTAACTTACTGTGACTTAATATATATGGCTCTAAAATAATAACACAATATTTTAGGATATTTTTGCAATAACAATATTCTGTGCAATATAGCACAACATTAAATTGTTTTTTATTAATTTCAAGAACATATTACTGCAACAAAATAAACATAAATATGTTTTATTTAGTATAAATACAACAGTGTTTTCATACATTTAGTAGAAACTAACATTTTTTATAAAGTCTATTCAGTAAGCAGTAACATACCATGGCTCTGATGTTATATATGGCCCTAACATAAAATCTTAATATTTCTGGGTATTTTTGCGATAATGACATTCTTGGCGATATGACACAACATTGAATTGTTTTTGTTAATTTTAAGAATATGCTACTGTAACAAATACATATAAATATTTGTATTCAGTATAAATATAACAGTGTTTTAATACATTCAGTAGAAATATAAAAAATATATTATAAAGTCTATTTTGTAAACAGTGACTTACCATGACTCTGATATTATATATGGCCTTAACATAATATCACCAAATTCAAGGAAACCCGTATTTTTACAACTTTACTTGAGTAAAAAGCTTAAATAGATACTTCAACTTCTACAGAAGTATATAAACCTTAGTATATATATACTTCATTTAGGTTTGACCTTTTGCCAGGCTGGAAATATAAACAAAAAAGTTGTTAATTAGGACATTAGTCATTTTAGATTAAAAATATCAGTAAAAAGTTTCCAAAAAACTTTAATAATTTAAAATGTATTGTTTTTCAGATTTTTGTTCAGAACTTGATAAAGACTACATATATTGAAACTTTTGTAAGCTGGAAGTGTACAGTGTAGGTACCTGGTATTTAATTTCCATAATTAATATAATTTATAATAGTAAAATATAGTAGAGTCAAGTAGAGTAGATAGACAGACAGACAGATAGATAGATAGATAGATAGATAGATAGATAGATAGATAGATAGATAGATAGATAGATAGATAGATAGATAGATAGATAGATAGATAGATAGATAGATAGATAGATAGACAGATAGATACTTTATTTATCCCAAAGGAAATTTAGGAATAGTAACAACCATGTAGTAAATAAGCACCATGAGATTAAGCTAAACTCTGCAGAGTTGTGGATCATCAGCACTAAAAATAATCATATTTGACAATTTTATTTCTAAACTTTGCACCATTAAGTACTGTGTCAAGCACTTTTACAACTTTTCTTTTTTTAATTCCCATATATATCAAAACTAAATGTAAATTTATAGCTCATAATAAAGTGAGATTTATATTAATAGTACACATAACAGGGAACATGATCTTTACCTTTATCTTTATCTTTAACATGATATCTGACTATGCACACCACAGCAATGCACAGCAATGCACAGCAATGCAACAAACCCATCACAGACACCTCAAATGCTTTGGAAAGGTTCTCATACCCAAACTGCAGCACCACCACTATGGGCCACTAGATGGCACTTGAAGCCCACGGTAGAACTCCAGGCTACCAAACCCAGTCCTCACATTCATGTCCATACTTTTGAAGGCAGCAATCGAGATGTCAGTGGCTACACTGCAATTTCACAATGCAATTAATATTTATTACGTCGCCACTTAGGGTATAACAAGCTCCCATCATCCTATTTGGAGCCCAAATTTCAGTTGACAGCGGTTTTCAAACTGCTGGGAAATGCGAGCGGCCTCATTTTCTCCGGGGGGATATGAGGTGCATAAATACAGCAGGAGCCCATTAATAACACTGTCAGCCAGGTGGCCAGCGAGACAGGGCGAGGTAAAGACAGGCTTTGTGAGTGTAATAACACACCCGACCTGAGCCGCTTTCACTCGCGTCTGCCCACCCCGACACCAGCCTGGAACTGGGATAATGAAAACCTTTTGATGAAGAGCTACTCTGTGCACGCTAATATATATATATATACACACACACACACATACACACACAGACATACACAGATCAACCATTTCTGAGCTCCACTGAGCAGAAACTGGAGAAATCTGTAGTTCTACAACTACAGACTGTAGTGCTTTATGTAGTCCTACTATTTCTCTGCATACTTTATGACCACCACAGTGTAGCTATTATTATTATTATTATTTGGGTGGTGGGTCATTTACAGTATTTTCAGCACTGCATTGATCAGTGATTAGCACTGATTAGCATGGTGGTGGTGGTGTATGTATGAGGTGTTTGTTAGAGTGTGTTGTTCTGGTATGAGTAGATCAGATACAGAAGTGCTCCTAGAGTTTTTAAACACATCAGGGTCCTACTGTACACCCTGCGCAAGACATGTTGCGATGCTCATTACTATCTTACACACTGTTAACAGTCTATTTATACGCCTTGCACCCACACTGTTAAAATAGAGTTCATGAAAATCAGAGTTTATGAATAAATCGACACAGATGGGTGTGGTATGTGGTGGAAGTGAGGTGTATTCAGGTACATTTCTGGCGTGTTTCTACTGTATTTTGGTGGTGAAAAACAGGTGCTCCACTGACTGGTTAAAACCATGACAACAGTCAATATTCAGAGTCCATTCCTATAGGTGCTCTCAGTGCTGCACGTGTCCAGACCCGACTCTTAAATCTTAACAATGAACAGAATAAAGAATAAAATAACTACATTGCTGTTCCCTTAAATGAGCTGCTGGTGTATCTTCACCAGTAAATTTGCAGGTCAGTATAATCTGCTGAGACGCACAAAGCTCCATGCTGTTAAGATATGAACGTGCTAAAGTCAGAGCTCACCTGCCTCTTAAAGGGAATGGCTAGTGACACACAGATTGGTTTATTTCATGTTAAGCCCAAAACACACCCATGATTTATTAAGAGAATTAGCCTCATTCATGCCTTTTGTGCGCTTTAAGCCGAACAAGGCATATTCTTTGTGCCTACATGATACCAAAGACACACCGACATGCCCTAAATGCAGCTGAGTGATATTTGCAATTGAACAGTGCCTTATAGAAAGCTAAAATAGGACCCTTAGTGTCACTGCTGGACTGAGAATACTCCACCAACAGCATCATACAGTGAGTGGATCAGACACAGCATTGCTGCTGGAGTTTTTAAACACGGTGTTTAATCACTTACTGTCCAGTGTCCGCTCTATTAGACACTTCTACCTACAGCTGCTTCACGTTGTAGATGTACAGTAAAGTCAGAGAAAGAAGCTCATTGGTTGCTACACAGTCACAGTTTGTGTTGGTCATCCTCTTGTCCATCATCAGTAATCACACTAACCACAGATTGCTGCCCTTGTGATGCAGTCCAGAAGTAATACTGAGGTGTTTAAAAACTCCAGCAGCACTGCTGCACCTGATCCACTGGTAACAGCAAAACACACACTAACACTAACCACCACCATGTCACTGCAGTGCTGAAAATGGCCAAACACCACCCAAAGTATACCTGTTCCAGACCTGCCAACCTTAAATTAATTTTATGAAAACAAATCAAACCCAAACCCCATCCTCTTATTGGCCAATTATCCAGTCCACAACAAACACAAGCATACACACACACCACCATCACCTCAGCTGTGTTACTGGGTTTAACTGAGAGCTCTAATGGAGGAAATAAATGCTAGTGCAGCTGCATAGTCCATATTCCAAACATGCCAGTTGTGGAAGAAAGTAGCGAATGGCTCCACAGCACACATCCCAAGTTAAAATTAAAATTAATTTCAGGATGGTGCCGCTAAACCTGGACTTGGACCCCACCCAAACCCTTTTTCCAAAATCAAAAAATCTCTATATATTGTTTTTTACTTTTACCAGACATATATTTTTCAGGATATACTTTAGAGTAGTCACAGAAGAACTGAGTTTTGATGGGAGCCATGATGCTCTTGAATGCATCCTGTCCAGGAAGGAAAAAAACACAGCGCGCCCACACTAAATACTGATTGGCTGACTTACAGACTCTTCGCAAAGAACAGGCCAATCAGAACCCTCTCTGTTTTGCATGCACTTCATAAATCTGCACAAAAGGGGAGTGCCTTTCCATTCCTATCCTTCTCCTTCCCCACACGTGATTGAGTAAAAATGTCTGTTGCCTGCATGCATGTTTGTGGCGCATTCTAGATTCTGCGTGATTTTATCTGATTTACAGCCATCATGGATCCGTTATTGATATGCTGTAAACTTCCGGATCTTCCGGGAGACTTGGGACATCTGCCATAGGTAGCTAGCTGGATTAGCATCTTTGCTAATCCTCCTTGCTACTTTAAAACATGGAATCACACAAGCATACTAGGAGGTCGAAATACCTGTTACGCAAAATGCTCACATGTTGGTAGGTCGGGCTGTTCTGTGGTGGTCTCTCCTGTGGGGTCCTGAGCATTAAAGATTGAACATACATATTGCTATACAGGATCAGTGTACCCAACTGGCACCTGATCAGCAGCTCACTACACTGAACTGAAATCACACCCAAAAGCTAAATTTAAAGTTCTCTTTAATATGAGGGTCTCCCTCAGACGAGGGAAGCTTCACTCTGAGCAAACCTTCGCTCCGCCAGTCGACCCCCTCCTCACACCTGGCACAGGTAGTGTATTTTAGTCTTGGCAGCAGATGGAGGTGAGAAAGGTCGGGAGCACAGTTGTAGCAGCTTTAGGAAGAATCCCCGTGCAGTTAGGGGCATGTGAGTGAGCAGTTGTGAAGAGAGAAGGCCAGATGAGCTGCTAAAGCCGTGCTCCTCCTTTCATCTGCTCCTCCTGACCTTTCCTGGGCCCTGGAGCCTCCAGGGGTACACACGAGCACAAACATCTCAGCTCTTAAAGCCTCCGCCCGGTCACACGGCGACCGACGGGGACTGGAGAAGGCAAAGGCCTTCAGACAACAACAGCAATAATCACCAGCAACATTCAAAAATAATGTAAACAACAACAAAACCAACTGCATCAAAATCCAGGCCTTAATGACAGTTGTTATAGAAATACCCCTCAGAATAAAAAAGAGCATTTTTTCTCAGTGATCATATGATATATGATATATGATCATATGATCAAGACTGGTTATGCTGGTTAAGGACATCTTGATATAGATAGATGTTTCTGGCATCTACACAGAGGAGCAACAGCTACAAAAGAGTTCCTATGTTTAAGTAGCTCACATATGTATATATATATATATATATCTGAATCAGTTTCTCTGATTTTGCTATTTATAGGTATAGGTTTAAGTAAAATGAATTTTGTTGTTTTATTCTATAAACTATTGACAACATTTCTCCCAAATTCCAAATAATAACCTTGTCATTTAGAGCATTTATTTGCAGAAAATGAGAAATGGCTGAAATAACAAAGAAAGATGCAAAGCTTCATATTCATAAAGTTTTAAGAGGTCAGAAATCAATATTTGGTGGAATAACCCTGGTTTTTAATCACAGTTTTCATGCATCTTGGCATGTTCTCCTCCACCAGTCTTACACACTGCTTTTGGATAACTTTCTGCCACTCCTGGTGCAAAAATTCAAGCAGTTCATCTTGGTTTGATGGCTTGTGATCATCCATCTTCCTCTTGATTATATTCCAGTTTTATATTCAATTTGATAAAATGAAAGAAACTCATCATTTTAAAGTGGTCTCTTATTTTTTTCCAGAGCTGTATATATAAAAACAACAACAGCAATTCACCCAACAGTAGTAACAGACAAAAACACATGTTATACCATTATATTTCTCATTTGATAATTATTATTTTAATCAAAATGGGCCTACACCCTCCCACATAAAGCATGACCGGTTATGGTCTCTAGAACATCTAGCCATAGACGGTGGTTGCATCACTGCGGAGCAAAATCTGATTTGTTTTTCATAGAAATACCCATCAGATGGGAAAAGTTGATTTTAGAATTTATAGGAACTTTCTATAAATCAGCTCTTATTTTTTTTTATTTAATAGCTCATATATATATATATATATATATATACTACCATAATTCAAACAACAGCAACTTAAAATGCTCAAAGTAGCACAAAAAAACACAATTAAATATTAAAGAAATAAAAGCAGCAACAGCCTTTAGATCAGAAGTAGCACATTCAAAAATGATGTGAACAACATTGGTGTTGCAGTGATGATAAAGCCAGAGCTGGCTGTAAATGTGAGCCCTAATAACCCTTTTTATAGAAATACCCCTCATATTAAAGAAAGGTTCAAGTTAATAGGCAGACTTCTGACAAAAATAATCAGTAAGAAATGTTTCTTCAACACTGTCCAACCCACACAGACAGATTGCGGCCAATTATGCTGCCTAGGACATCTAGCCATGAATAGCTGTGTCATCACTGCGGAGCAAATTCCCAATGCTCCCAACTGAGGATCATTGATCTCCCAATGCTCAGGCCAATGTGTTCTACAGTTCAACAAAACTAATGAATACAGCAACAATAAACACAGTATATATTGAGAATATCTTTACAAGACCGAAGGTATCCAGCCTGTACTCATTCACATATATTATTAAAACACAAAACTTTATTTAAACAACAATAAAAACAGTACTGATAAAGTCAGAACTGTTAAATAGCTGACAAATAATACTCAGATTAAGATAAATTATGAATTATTGACAAAGAGTTACATTTACACTGATCCATTGGGTCATTGTACCACAATTAATCCCATTCATTTTCAATGGAAAGCATTGGATCAGTCAGATGCAGACAAAAAATGCAAGATGGCGCCATCTCCCCACATTACTCCTAAGGTGATGTTGATCAGCACAGGCATCTGTGAGCTGATGTATCAGAGCTGGGTCACTGCACTTTCCTCCTAACAGACTGGCTACCCAATGATGAAAAGGTGGATGGATTCACAAGTATTGAAGGATATTCACCCTCTTGGTGTTGGGGTTAATACTAGTAATAGGGGACTTCTAATCAGTGGGTTGGTTAATTGGCCATCCAAATTGAGGAAAAAATGAAATAAAATAAAAAAATGTAAGTCAGAAAATTTTATCTAATTTTTTTTACAAGTTCTTCTTTTTGAATTTATAAGCAGTTTTACATACAGTAAATAAGTAATACTAACAAAAAACAGAAACAGCAATGCACCCAGCATTAGTAATACGCAACAATTCAGCTCACAACAATACAGACCACTTAAAAATGATGAGTTTGTTTGATTTTACCAATTGAAAAACTCTGGAATATAATCAAGAGGAAGATGGATGATCACAAGCCATCAAACCAAACTGAACTACTTGAATTTTTGCACCAGGAGTAACATAAAGTTACCCAAAAGCAGTGTGTAAGACTGGTGGAGGAGAACATGCCAAGATACATGAAAACTGTGATTAAAAACCAGGTTTATTCCACCAAATATTGATTTCTGAACTCTTAAAACTTTATAAATATGAACTTGTTTTCTTTGCATTATTTGAGGTCTGAAAGCTCTGCATCTTTTTTGTTAATTTAGCAATTTCTCATTTTCTGCAAATAAATGCTCTAAATGACAATAATTTTTATTTAGAATTTGAGAGAAATGTTCTCTGTAGTTTATAGAATAAAACAATGTTAATTTTACTCAGATATATAATATGGTTTGGGGAGGTCCAAGTCCAGGCTTAGGGCCATCTCCCTGAAATTAATTTTAATTTTAACTTGGGATGTGTGCTACGGAGCCATTCGCTACTTTCTTCCACAAATATATACATTTGATTCCTCATTTAGCATTCATATTTTTTTTCAACACAGGCCTAAACCCTCAAGGACATCTAGCCATAGATGGGCGTGTCAAATAAACTATTTTTTGATTTTGTAAGCAGTTTACAGAGGAATACAGATTTATGGAAGATCCCAAGTGCTATTATAACAACAGCAACTACCAAAGCTCAAAGTAACACAAAACAAAAACTAAATAAAATGCACAATAAAATAAAAGTAATAAAAGTGGTAAAAGCCATAAGATCAGCAGTATTATCAGACACTATGGGATATTTTATAATGTTGGAAGATCTTTTTTTTTATTTCTTCAACACTGACCTACCCAGCCAGGTTTATTACACTTAATTGTGCTTTCTATGATTTCTAGACATGAATGGCTGTGGTATCAGTGAATGTAGAATGTTTTCCACAGCTGCACAGAAAATAATAAAAACAGCCACAATTCTTCCAATTCTTCTTACCGGACAATTAATTAGTTTGGCCTAATTTAAGCCTACTCATTAAAACTCATGAGGGGTACCCAGTCTCATTAAAACTCTTCATTAAACAACACAAAAGCATACCAAAGCTATAAAAAAGAAGAAAATTAATAAATATTTTACATCATTATTATTATAAATTTTTTTGAAAAATACAAACCAAAAAATAAAATAATGGCTAATGGCCAAATATGCTGTATAAGAGACCAGTTTGGAGCCCAAACTCAACTCATACTTCAGACAGCTTCACCAATACTAATGAAAACCGCAACAACAAACATGCAAATAATTCACACAATCTTATTTACAAGTCTTCTATTGGATAATTCATACATCTGGCCTGGTACCACTTTACAATAAGGCTCCCTTATAAAGAGTTTATAAAATAGTTTAATAATGGCTATTAAATAGGTTGTAAAACCATTAATAAGCAGTTATAACACATCAATACAAAGAGCAACAGGCAACAGTGGCCTGAATACTGATCTTACTTTGTCTTTTCCATCAGTCAGCATAGATTTTTCAAATAAAATAATATAGATAGTCAGTTTAATATAATTAAACTAATGTAATATAAGGTTAGTACACACAACATTATGATTACTGGTTAAATCTTCAATCTGGGTAGTTACATTTATAATGTTGTTAACACATGTTAATGTTGACTGACTGAATATGCAGTATGAATGTGGAATCACTGTTTGGCAAATGACAGGCTACTGTTTCCCTTTCTATTTATTTGTAGTTTTAACTGCTTATTAGTGGTTTTAAAGTGTTGTAAAATGTTTAAAATGTGTTTAATAATTATTTATAGACTCATTGGTAGCACTTTACTTTACAGATCGATAATAAGTGTGTAATAATATGGTACTATTATGGCAACAAGTTATCAATTTCCTACTTGTTACTAATTAATACATCAGTAATTGTGCAGGTAATAGCTCCATAACACTTATAATATTGTGATTGTAGTGATAGTCAGAAAGTAAGAAATAAATGTAGCGTTGTAATTCTGCTGACAATTAAATTAAAAAGATGTTAGATGCAGAATTACTGTTTTTTGGGTAATTAGTTTATTATCAACTAGTTACCACTACATATACTAATCTATTAACTAAGAACTAGAAACTTTTCATTCATTTAAGGTAAGTACTACTTCCTATAAATGTACTTTTTTTTCTGACTACCACTAAAATCATAATCTTTTAATTTTTAATGAGTAGAAAATATGCACATAATTTATTATGTAAATAAAAGGTTTTAGCTATGTATTACAAATGATTGTTTAACATTAACTTATTATCCATGAAGAACTATAAGTATTATGTAATTAGTATGCTTGAGTATGCACAGTTTTTCCATAATTTTACAACTTAAATACAACTTGTTACCATAATATTACCATGTCCTTACTTAACATGATCTGGTACCTCTACAATTACTGATTTATTATTTAATAACAACTACAAAATGTTAATTTCATTATTGTGTAAATGCAATTTGTTACCTTAATATTATTATTTTATTAATACCCAACTGTTACAGAACTATTACCTCCACAATGACTGATTTATTAACAAGTAGGACATATATATTTATTTAATGAATAAATACAACTTGTTACCATAATATTACCATACTATTACCCACATATTAGTGACCTGCAAAGTAAAGTGCTAAAGACTCATTTATAAACCATTTACGAACCCTTTATAAAGGAGCCTAATTTTAAAGTGGTACCTCTGGCCTTTTCATTAAATCTCATTGTTAAAACAACACAAAAACAGAGCAAAGCTGAAATAAATCATAGAAAAGAATAGCAACCACAATAAAACTACAAAACAACAAACAATGAGGAAGGGGAGGGGGTATTTATTGTGCTCAGAAATGTCTGAATTTAATGGAGTTAACTTTTGGCTTTTGCTACTTAATTAATTTTTAAAACATCAGTTTTTCAGTGCCATTAAATATCACCCCTAAAAAAACAACAATCAGTAAAAATACTTAAACAATAAAACACAAAAACAAAGCATATAACAAAACAAACAAGACGCTTTAGAGTGAGGTAATGAGTTCACCGTGTTACGACCTCAGAGCCGCTGAAGTGTTGGGAGCGTTCACGGCTATTGCTGTTAATGGCCTGTTTGACTCAGTGTGTGCATGTTTATGTGTCGAGTGCTCCCCGGGGTGCTGTTTTTCCTGCAGAATATCCTTTTCACAGGTTCTTAATATGTGAGGGAGGCAGCCTTGGCCCTAATTAAAAGGCAGCGGTGGGCGGAGCGTGTGGGATGCAGCCGAGCTGCCGAGTTTTTCTCCACGGCGCTGAAAATCAGAGTGGCATCCCGAGACCTTTGTGGGTCAGAGTAATTATAGCTGTGATGCTGATTCAAATCATGTCCAGTCATGTAGCGCTGTGCACAGTGTTCCAGTCCTGCAGCCGGGCTCGGCCGAGCGATGATTAAGGCATGAATAAGAAGGTGAGTCTATCAATTCTGCAGCACAGCTAAAGGTCAGCTTTTCCATGGAGGAGGGCAGCATCAACTCCATAAACTCGTGTGTGTGTGTGTGCAGTGTGTGCATGTGTGTGAGCATGTGTTTATAAGCACACTTGTGTGGGTTTTGTGTGCAATTTAGGCCATAAAGAGCAGGTCGTGAAAAAGGTCATGCGTGATTCTTCCCTGCAGCTTTTATATATGTGCTGCTTTCCTCACTCACTGCTTCTATGACAGCTCCATCAAACCTCAGTGTAAACACAGCACTTCTGCACACACTGCACACACCAGTCCCACATAAACAAGCCCAGTGTCTTCATCACCTACAGCTAGTGCTGAACCAGAGGAGTTTTACTATAAAACTGCTTCTCTTCAGTTAGCTTAGGCCCTGTCAACATGTATCTGGATGTATTATTTTTTTTTGAAAATGTAGACTGTTCTCTTTATGTCTCCAGTAACTTTCTTTAAAAAAATCTCTCAAAATCTCAAAAAAGAATAGTGTTACGCTACTGAATGATCTATACTGCTACGTCGCGTCAACACACAGCCATGTATCCCATTCATTTTCAATGGGAAGCGTCCGATGTTCTATCATACACAGTCATGCGGTCCATTATGGGTCAATTCAATTCAATTCAATTTTATTTATATAGCGCTTTTCACAACAAAGGTTGTCACAAAGCTGCTTTACAGGAAAAACAGGTCCACGCCTCTTATGAGCAGCACCATAGAGATGCCAATTTTATGGTGACACAGTGGCAAGGAAAAGCTCCCTTTAAGAGGAAGAAACCTTGGAAGGAACCAAGACTCAGTCAGAGGAACCCATCCTACTCGGGTTGACCCGCTCAACCCGACTTCAGACTTGTTGAGTTCTGGGGATACAATGCTATGCTATAAAGTTGAGCCGAGGTGAACTTTATGAACTTTATGGAAATAAATCCGTCCAACGCAATGCATCTATCCAATCAGAGAGCAGGTGTTTGCTTGATAAGTGTCCTCAGCTCACCTCAGTGTATGAAAACATTTTAGTTCCACCTATAAGCGTTTCAGAGAAGCTTGGAAGAAAGCATGATCAATCCAAGCCCAAAATGTTAATATATAATTTGGAATTTTGGAACTGGAATTGTATATATTGTATATATGCTGCTCACTACACAGTGTTATCAAGCTCAATCAACATTTATATTTATAAATATACAATTAAATGTATTCCTTTATGGGAAATAAAGGTTGTATAAAAGCACATACCATTTATTAAAATTATTTAATTGGACGACACATGGAACGCCTTTGTAAAGAAAGTTCAGAGAGATGTGTGTATATATATATATATATATATATATATATATATATATATATATATATATATATATATATATATATATATATATATATATATATATACAGATATTGATTACTAACATGCAAAAGGTGAGTAAAGCACTAGTACTGAGGTGAGTGCGACCTCATGAGGCGAGGAGGAGCAACACCAGGGTCATAGGTGACAGCTATGCATTAATCTTGGTAACTAAGCAAATGCTTACATTAGAGAAACAATAAAAAAAAATAATGTGAATCAATTATTAACTGAAAAAAATGATAATGAATATGCTCAAAAATGAGAAAATTGAGAGATTTGAGAGATATTTAGCTCCTTCCCACCAGCATATACACCCTGCACAGGTCCAGATCTTAAACCTACTTGAAGCCCCTCAGCCACAACATCCTTAAACCATGTTTATATAATACAAAAACATTATGATTGTGAGTTATGATGTACTGATATGACAGAGCTAACATGTAAGGTGGGGGTGATACAGGTTAGAAACCCTTCCAAACATCCCAAATTCAAACCATAATCACATATAAATAAAGCTCTCCTCACTGCAGGTCTTTTTTTTTCTTTCTGCTCCTCTCTGATTGGCACTAAAGAAGCGTCTAGACGTTTGACATTCATACCAAGGCTAAACACACACCATATATACACACGCAGACATAAATTAACCCGAGGTGCGCGCTCTGCACCTTCAGCAGAACCACTATCAGAAGTGTGTTTGCATGGTGAAGGCAGCTCACTATGAGGCGGGCTGTGAACAGAATTCTAATGACTGCTTTCTAAAGCAGATTGCCTTGTTTTTGCTGCGTGCTGCGTCTGCGTGGTCCTCCCCGCGTGCGGCCGCTCTGTGCGCTGTTTACCGGCTGCTGGGAGTAAACGGCAGGCTCGCGCGGAGACGCGCTCGGCTCAGTGATGCGGAAGGTGAAGATGCTGAACGGCGGAGATAAAGAAGAGCTGAAAGCTGCAGGAGGCAGACGGACGTAAAGAAGGTGGAGATAGGGCAGGTAGAGGGGTAAAGCAGGTGGAAGTACAGCAGGTGTTAGGAGAACAGGTGGAGATTAAGGGGGTGGAGGTGAGTCGCAGGGGCGGGGGCAAAGCGAGTAACACAGAGCAGATGAAGCAGATAGAGGTAATCCTGGTAGAGGTATAACAGCTGGAGGTGCAGCAGATGGGGTAAAGCGGGTGGAGGTAAATCAGGGGGAGATAAAGAGAGTGAGGGTAAAGCAGGTGAAGATGGAGATAATAGGATATTGTTATGGGCTGCTTCCCAATTGCTTCCCCACCATGCCTGCGCATCATTGTCACACATGATTATATAACATGTTTATAATACACTTCATTTAGTTTTACACATAGTTTACATAATATCTGTAACATCTTCAATTACATTTGTTGAAATATGAATGTACTTATGATACAGTACCAGTTGATTAAAATGTAATCTAATGCATGACATCACTTTGTTTACAGTACCAGTAAAAAAAAAAAAACACTTTCTCATTTAATGTTTTAATGTATATATATATATATATATATATATATATATATATATTTTTTTTTTACTTATGAATGAATACTAACTATGAAAGAACACCTAAGCATTTAGTTGATCTTATCTCAGGTGCTGTTAACTTGCATTTTCTGTGGCTACTAACTCTGATTAACTTATTCTTATCCTTTCCTGGGGCAGTCCTGATGAGAGCCAGTTTCATCCTCGTAATGTTTTTGATGGGCTGGCACTGCTGGGGAAGGATTAGCATTAACCGCTAACCATGCTAAGCGTTAGCTTTTTCACTATTCAGAGGTGAGTACATCGGACTGTAGTCTGCATGTTTATCGTGATAAAACATGATACGTAGGATGAATCGCCAGCTAATATCACCTTAGGTTACTGAAACACTCAGGGTTCCTCAGTGTAGTGCTTTTGGGCGGCATCTGGAAATTTAAGCTTACTGTATGTAAACGGAGGAGCTTTACTCAGCTAAATAAACAGTTTTTTTTAGGAGATAAATCTGTGTTGATTAATATCCAGTGCTCATCTGACTAAAAGAAAATGTTTCTTTTTTTTGAATTACAGATTTGATTACTTAGCTTAGCTTTATAGGTCTTGCCACCCAGTGGTGAGAACTGCTGAATTAGAAGAGAAACATGGCAACACCACTGTTCCTTACTAGTGTTGCATAATGCGCCTTATAATACAGTGTGCCTTATGTATAAAAAACAGACAAAAAATATAGACCTTAATCCAGAGGACCAACCTGATCTAGGACCTCAAATCTGATTTCAAAAGATCAGATATGATCATATGTCCATACAGCCCTTCAAAACAAATATAAAAAAGGCCTGGAAATGTGAACGCTGCAGCTGTAAATCTTTAAACAGTTCTTCATGCTGGACTTGTGTATGTGTATGTTCTGTATGTATGTTTTAATAAGTATGCTTGAATAATGAATAGCAGGGATGGAAGGCTGTGGCCTGGTGGTTTTACGCTGTAAATTGAGTCAGGGTTCAGTCTTCACTAGGCTTGGAGCGAGATGCTTAAGCAGCTGCTGGTTGGGGGCTGTCCCTGCAGTTAGTCAGCGGAAGATTATTTTCAGCAAAAACACAAAAACACCAACTAAATGGCTAAATATAAGCACAGCACTGTACACATACACAGAGAGAGAGACAGAGAGAGAGGCATAGATTAACCCCAGGGAAAAAGAAGGGAGGAACAACTGCTGAACCTCGCATTCTTCCTTACATCTGCATTTCGATAAAGCCGGTTTGATACCGCCATCTTATACCGGCTTCCTTTTCTTCCTTTACAAGAGATATCGTTCCATTAATTCACATTTTCTTATGATAGGGAGCCCTGTCGTCAGCAGATAACTGCCTGCATTGTAGCTCCCACAAATACCTTCCTTTATCTGGACACTGAGTTTCTGGGGATGTTGGGATTGAAACTGTCACCTTTCTCCAGATTCTCTTTATTCCACACCACCGCTTACACACACACACACTCGCACACACACATACACATATATATATATATATCTGATATTTACTCAAGGCTTCCCTGGCTCAGGCATGTCTGGCCCCACTTCAAACGGTGAAAATACGCAGGACAAAACAAACGCTGAGCTCCCGCCGCTTCATTTTAATTGAAATAAAAAAAAGCTGAACCTCATGTTCAGCTGGAGCTAACACCCCCCTCCCCCACCCTCTGTTTGCAAACCATACTGAAACACGCCTGTTCTCAATACCCACATGTGGAGTGCGCGTTTCCTGTTTGCACTATTACAATGACTCTGTATAATAAACAGTGTGACACCGTTTTATTTAGCCACACATACTGTATAGCCTATACACACTTAACCAAGCAATTTATTAGAAAGAGCTACAGTACACATCCCTTACTCATTCAGGCAATTACCTGAATAAACAGCTATATAATGCAGCAGAGCCATGCACACAATCATACAGATACATACAGGTCAGCAGCTACAGCTAGTGTGTTCAGATCAACCATCAGAATAGGGAAATACTGTATAATATGATTTTAATGATTTTGAGTGTGGTGTGATTGTTGGTGTCACCTAAAATGGCTTTTAGTTAACAGCTGTACTGAACTCATCAAGAGTTAATTACTTAAATGTCTTGCTTTTTAATGTGTTTGAGAGCATCAGTTGCAAAGTTGTAAAGAGGTAGGGTTACAGGTGTGCAGTGAATAGCTCTATTCAGCATGAATTACTCAACGAAGTACAAAAAAAATACTCAATCAAAAAAAAAAAAGTCAAGAAATTTGAAGGTATCCTCAAGTGCAGTCGCAAACTCCATTAGAAACACAACGATGAAACTGAGTTACTCTGTTGCACAGGTCAAGTTCATCAGAGTTACCAGCCTCAGAAAGTTATTTTCGTTTGTTAAACACGTTTAAGTTACCACATGATTCCTTATGTGTTCCTTTATAGTCTGGATGAGTTCAGCATTCATTAACAGTGTAGAAAAAAGGTGAGAAGGTGTAAACAGAACCAAATGCATCAAATTCATGGTTATGATCACCTCAGAAGGTGGTCTGAGACACAGGTGAGACAAGTTTCAGCAGTGCAAACATACATGCCTCTTCAAAACACTCAAAACACTTCATTCAACAACTCAAAAGTCCCAAAACAAATTAATCTCCTCCCATTGCAACCAAAATGTAGTATGCCATTGCTGGGTTAATCAGTATAAACTAACCATTTTGCCATTTTGGCACCAATGTCCAGCCATTACTGCGCAGCTCAGCATGTACATTACTTTTTATTTATACTGAAATATGGATTAAACATGGATTAAATGTGGATACTCTAGGCACAACCTCCCCACACACACATATAAGATCAACTGCAAATAATTACAGTAAATTAAAGGATTACGTCCCAATTTAGCTACCAATTTAGCTGTTAGTCAGCTGTATATCCCCTCATCACTAGTGATGCCACAACACCAGAAGGGTGAAGACTGAACTGCTGCTGATGTAGCATTGCCGAGTAGCATCACAGGGCGCTCGAAGGAAAACACAGCAAACTCGGTTCTGATACATCAGCTCACAGACGCCTTGTGCTGAACAGCATCACACTTTGTACTAATAAGGAAAAAGACAAGGCAAGCTGCATGACCGGGATTCGAACCAGCAATCTCCCGATCCCGATCATAGTGACAGCCTTTTAGATTGCTGGACAACTCTGTCTGTTTTTGTTTTTCAAATCGTTATACAGCTCTACTTTAAACATCATGTAGTTTTCTCGTCAGCACCGACTACCAAAGCCAAGTTTGAAGAAATGCAGGATGGCATGTAAAATTGCAAATTTCGAGGCAGTATTAAGAGGCATCTTTAGCTCAACACAGCAAGAGGCTGAGTGTATAAACATCTGGTTGCCATATAATGAGCAAATTTGCATATTCCTTCCACACAGCAGCCTCACTAACCACAGATGCTTTTGACAACCAAGTGTAAATATGCAGCTAAAATCTGGTCAGCATACTACCCATATACCAGTCACAAGAAGTGACCAGGTGTAAACAAGGTCAAAGGTTCTTCACACTCCAACATCACATTTACTAACACGGTGTCTCATTACCTGATATTTTCCTAAACATTTTCTTAAACATGTTCCCGAGAAAAACCCTCACAAATTGTCCAATGTTCCAGTGAAAGTGTTTTTAGCTTGGTTTTCATAATGATGGACCTCATTGTCCTTGTGTACTTATCAAATATCACGGGAAAACACACTGGTAATAGAAAACTGTGAATTTTAAGTAGAAAAGTTTTTTTGTAGAAACAAAAATGCTTATTTTATTGATCAAGCAATCATTTAAAACTACTTTGAGAAGAGAACCCACAGAATATAGGGTTTACTTCTGTGTAAACTACACTGTAAAAAAAAACAAAAACTTAAAATTGTTCTCCTTCAGGTGATTTTTAAGTCAGCTGAACAAAATATATTGACTTGTACTCTAAATTATAGCAAACTAGTTTCCTCAACTAACATTATTTCTTGTTAAAAAATTGCCTAACTAAGTTATTTGTGTTTGCAAAATTTACAAATTTTAGTTGAACTCTAGTTAAGGCCAAGCCAACTACTCTACTCTACTGCACATGCTCAGATTGACCTTTTAGTTGAACGGGGTCTACGGAGCAATTCAGCATGGGTTTTCACCTGATGTTGGTCATGCTATTTGCATATTGGGCATGTCCTCCCACCTCTCACTCACCATCAGTGTGTAGTCGTTCCCCTCAGACTGCCTTCTCATGGAATTTGCATATGTATGAAATACTATTAACAGCGTGGCCTCAGTGTTAAAGGCTTTATGCTGGGTGAGACCAGCTGGTAACATTTGCATTATTTGCAATCCCCAGTCCCCAGTTGCTTTGTTAAATTAACCAAAATATAGTGTTGCACCCACTAGATGATTAAATTAATGTACACCTTTTCACTGGAACAACTTATTATTACTTTTTTTTGTTGATCCTAAAGGATAGTCAGCTAAACTTATACAATGTACATTTAAAACACAATGCACTAAAAACTAAAAACACAAATTACATGTTTAAGTTGGTGAGAGTTAATAATTGAGGTTTCAATACATATAAAAAAGTAATTATCTGGGCTAAAGATTTCTAGTTGGCATTGGTCCCTGTGGCTTTTTGTTTAACTCAGTAATCAAAAAGTTAATTTCGGTAACACTTTCTATGAATGTCATCTTTATTAGACGCTATAACCACATTCATAACATATTATAATGCATTCATAAGGCATTATAAACATGGCTATACATGTTTATAAAAATGCATAACCCATTGTAGCCATGTTTGTTAAGCATTATGACCTGTGATCATAATACATTATAAGCTGTACTTATAATATGTATGTTAAAATAGTATATCTCTATCATTAATAATCTAGTCCTACAATGAAAGTCATAAGCACAAAGACCTGCTATAATACATTATAATTGACTATAATTCATATTATATTCAAGACAAGAATAATTTATGAGTAGTTAAAAATATATTAATTGGATTATTGAGGGTGTGTTTATAAGTTGGAAGCTTTTTTAGTCATGATAAAGTCTGTAAGCAGCGACTGAGTTTCTTGGTATTGATGTATAACATGTTATAAACACAGCTATTAATGCATTATAATCACAGTTCATGATGCATAATAAACATGGCTATAATCAATTATAAACTTTTATAAATATGTATAGCCATGTTTATAATGCCTTATGAATGCATTATAATGTGTTATGAGTATGTTTATAGAGTCTTATAGAGATGGCATTCAAAGAAAGTGTTACCAAATGTTCTTCACAAAGTCAGGAACAGTTATAATAGTTGTTATATTGTGACTTTGTAGAAACAGTAAAGGACACAGGCCTGTTCTAAAACATCTCAGCATTTTAAGCATTTCTGCTAAAAATACCTGTGTTTCCTGTAGAGAGCAGGACGTTTCAGATCACCTTGTCGTGGCATTGGACTGGAATCTGTCAATACACTCCTCAAAAAAACATCCGGACCATCACAGTTAGATGCACCTTCATTCATTCATTCATTCATTCATTCATTCATTCATCGTGAAAGCATGGTTGATTCTGTAGACAGTGCCGTCCAATAGAAGCCCAGGAGTAAACAGCAGATGAGCAATGCGTGCCAAGCCTCTATCCCCAGCACCCCTCACACCAGAGCACACGGCCCGGGCAGAGTGAGATGGATTATTTACACGCTCTCTGGCAGGACCGCAGCTCTAATTCTGTGATTAGATATTCAGGTTCATTCACAGGGAAATGCTAAGCAGTAAGTCAGCCTCCTCGCCACAAACAGGCTCAGGCATTTGCATGCGGCTGTGTTAAGAACAGGCCAGTGCGTGTGCTGCAGCCCCGGCTCTCCTGCACTCTAACGCTGCAACATCTGAATAGAAATCTGATTGGAGCTTTGTTTGTTGACAGGCTGATTTTATATATTTTTTTTCACTGGTCTGTGCATGTGTGGTTATTAGAGAGATGTAAACACTGAGGGCTGCATGATTAGCCATGTGTGTGGGTGTGTGCGTGCATGCATGTGTGCGGACCCTCACTGTTCTCTTTATTAGAAAGACCTACCATGTAGCTCCCTCACTCTCTGGCCTCAGAAAACAGCACACCTATTGTCTATCATTTTTATGTTTTTGTCTGTTTCTGCATTTGTATAGGTTTCATGTCACTGAGAACAGATAAGACGAATGCTAATCGTATATATAAAAAATAAATAAAAAAAATATTATGATTTTTTTAGTCCTGTGCAGTCCCCTGCAGTCGGGAAGTGTAATTCATGCTTTGAGCAAAGTAGACATGCATTTTTGGACAAGCTGAGAGGTACAGATCCATCACTGAAAGTGAATCGAAGCATGTGGACAGAGGCGGTAGAGTAATATTACAGGATCCTGTAATATCAATCCTGTATAAGTCTAGTAATATATTAAATTATAAAGCTTTGCATATAATTTATTGTTCACTAATACTTCCTTATATATCAAATTGTGTGGAAGTGTGGGGTTCTACATATAAAACAGCACTGAATGCTATAGCCCTCTTACAAAAATGAGCCATACATATTTTTTATAAAGCTCGTTACTATGAACATACGAACACACTGATAATGAAATCCCATGTTATGACATTGTGTGATTTGGTTTACTATAAAATATAACAAATAGTGTACAAAGCAAAAGTTAATTTACTGCCTGTTTGTGTACAAAGGTTTTTCTCAATACACAAGTCTAAATATGAATTACGAGATGTTTGTAAATTTGTTCTCCATAAAGCCAGAAAAGAGATTAAAAGGAGATGTATATCGTTTGTTGGAGTTAAATTTTGGAATGATGCTAACATGGATTTACAAATGTGCAGTTCATTTTCTATAAAAAAAATGGTGTGTAGGACAATTTTTAAAGGTTACAAGTGTTATATGTTTTTCTTTTTTCCCTTTTCTTTTTTTTATAATGTATGAATTCTGAAGGTTAGTTTAATTTGTTATGTTGGAAAGGCATACTTATAAGCATAATGCTTAAGCCTGTGCCTTTTTAGTCATTATTTTGCTGTCAATGTTTGTAGTGTCTTATTATGTGATGACGAACTGTCTGAATAAAAAAATATCATCATCATCATCATCATCGTCATCGTCATCATCGTCATCGTCATCATCGTCATCGTCATCATCATCATCATCATCATCGTCATCATCATCGTCATCATCATCATCATCATCATCATCATATTTTTTACGGTTGGGGTAGGTGTTGGATCCAAGTGCAAAGCAAATAGGGAGATTTCTATAATGATTTTATTTTTGTATAATTATATGGATGTAGTTCTATTATTCATTAGTCAGTTCTGTAAATTGTTTGAAATAATAATGTTATAGGTAATGTGCTTAAGCAACTGTTTCTCCAAGGAGGCTGGAAAACAGGTGTAACCCTTCCCCTTGGAACATATTTAGAAGGGGAAGGGGTGAAATCCTCCACCCTAAGAATTTGGACAACCCTTCAAGCAGCTGATACAATCTTCAGGAGTGCTTCAGTAAAGTTCAGTAACCTAGCTTTATTGCATGTCTTCAGAAAGGAGGGAGATGGTGTAGAAATTAATTATTATTTTCCATTCCTTAATTTCTCTGTGATGGGAAGCTGAAATTAGCTTTAATTACCTTTTATTTTATTTTATTTTATTTTTCCATTCTGCCTTAAATGCTGCAGCTTCTTCCATCTGTTGCACCATTTAAGGTGGAACAGGAAAGTTAGCTAGCTAGCTAGCTACTGAGACAAACTACTAGCAATCTTTGTTATGCTTGTTATGAAGAATTTGACCGTAAAACATTGAAACTACACATTAAACATTAAATACCCCTTCTTTTGAAGTGTGCATCTGAAAAATGTCCATTTGAAGGGCCAACAAGGGCTACCCATCCAACCTAACAAGAATCAGGACACCCCTACCCCTACCCCTACCCCTACCCCTACCACATGCAAAACAGAGGGGTAGGGGTAATGGGTAAGGTAAAGGCGTAAAATGGGATTGGGCCTAAGAGTACCAAAAATACCCACCTCAGAGCAGATCTGACCACTGATGAAGAGTTTAGGGGTCGGCTAAAACAAACAGTACATAGCAACAGATGGTCTACCGTGTGCAACCGTTCACCAGAGAGGACTGTACATCATTAAACTGCACGTAAAAGGTAAGATCTTTCTAATAAAACGGATGCTAAGTGTGTGTGTTCTCTCTCTCTGAGTGAGTTTGAGTGGCATGTTATGGCTGATGAGTGAGAACATGCAGTTCTGTAGCTGCATTTAGAACACTCAGATTCTTGATATAGCTCAGATTCAAGAATGCTAAAACGTTCCTGCTTGTTCCATCCAGCACTGATGATCTAAAAACGCTTTGATGCTGCAAGACTGTCTGATCCCAGGCGAATTTAGTCAGCAACACTCCTCACTTTTTATGTCTGTACTAACTTTTCTGAGAGGCCTTCAGGATAAATGTACTGTATGTGTGTTACATTCAATAAAAGCAGCGCCATAAAATAGACACCAGTCACGTACGAGACGCATGGTACAGTGCGCTCTGACACTGGGAGTATTTTACAATTTATTATTTTATTATGAGTGTAATAAAAGTAAAAATAAAACAGAAAGAGGTGAGATTTATAGATTTTTATAGAATTTAAAGAATTTTGTGACATTGACAAATATTGCTGTATAAAAAATGGTCAGATGTTTCCAGTATTATTCGTTTTATTAAATTCTCAATGGGAAATGCTTGATTTACTCATTTATACACTAACATACCAGAAATCATGGGAGAGGAGTATTGTGTAGACCAGGGGTCGGCAATAGGCAGCCCACGGGCATGAAACATGTAAGGATGTTTGTTTGAATGACTGATAATGAAAAAAATAAATAAATAAATAACATGTTTCTCTGGTGAGCTTTTGTTCACATTCCTCCCCTTTCTCTCTCTGTCACTCTCGGCGTGACTTTAGTTTCCGCCCGTTCTCGTTTTTCCGCCCGTTCTTGTGCTCCCTATTGCCTTATAAGGGCATTTTTTTCCCAGCTGTGTCCCAATTCACTAGCCAGGGCAGCGGTAGTGTATTGGACCACAACCCTGACGACACGGGTTGTTGAACCCAATTGCAGTACAGTTGATCTCAAAGCAGGTAAACCCAAGAAGAAAATAAAAAATAAATAAATAAACACAATGCTTCTCACGCAGGATCGAACCCGTGTCGTCAGGGTCGCAGTCACAGGGACACGGCTGGGAAAAAAAAATGTCCTTATAAGGAGATAGGGAGTCTGGTGGAAACTGGTGGAAAAACGAGAACGGGCAGAAACTACAGTCAAGCCAAGTGCGACAGAGAGACAGGGGAGGAATGTAAACAAAAGCTCACCAGAGAAGCATTTTATTTATGATTTTTTTCATTATCATTCATAATAGTTTAAATTTATAGCTGCCTGACTCTTAGAGGCAAAAGTGAGACATTCTTTCCATCCAACTTACCACCTATCTATTAATTTATCTGTTTATTCATCATAATCTGTATGTCTTTCCATCTTGGTTATGGATATGGTTGAGTCCTAGGCCTGAGAATGACTGGACGCGAGGCAGAAATTCCCCCTGGGGCAGGGTGCTAGCCCATCACAGTGTACCACACACACCTAGAGGCAATTCAGCACAGCCAATTCTCCTACCATGTGAGTTATTTGAAGGTGGGAGCAAAACCGCATGGACACGAGGAGATCACACCAATCGCTTACAGGCAGAAACCAGAGAAGGGATTGTACCCAGACCCTTGAAGCTATATAGCACAAACTTTTCTTTTTTTTTATTTTTTTTTCCAATTTTCTCCCAATTTACACAGCTAGTTACCCAACCCACTTATTAGGACTCTCCCTATTACTAGTGATGCCCCAACACCAGAAGGGTGAAGACTAGCACATGCCTCCTCTGATACATATGAAGCCAAGCGCCACCTCCTTTTTTCAACTTGCAGCTGATGCATCAGCTCACAGATTCCTCGTGCTGAGCGACATCACCCTTTAGAGTGATGAGGGGAGAAAGCGCCATCTACCCACCCAGAGAGAGCAAGGCCAATTGTGCTCCCTCAGGGCTGTGGTAGCCAATGGCAAGCTGCATAAACAGGATTTGAATTGATCTCCTGATCATAGTGACAGCGTCTTAGTCTGCTTGACCACTTGGCTGGGAGCGCATGTAGCACACAATTAAAAAAAAAAAAAAGGACTTTCCACTTAAACTGTGGTGCTAATGATATAAACATACCATTTTTTGTGTGGTATTAGTTTAAGCAGACTGTGTTTGTCTATTGTTGGGACTTGAAGATGAAGATAAAGATCAGAACGCATTAAATGACATTTAATGACCAATTTATGCAGAAATCCATGTAATCCCGAAGGATTAACATAGTTTTTCATGCAACTGTATAATTTGTAATTGCAAATTTTGTGATAGGGAGTTAATAGTGTTAATAGTGCATCCAGTATCATCGTTGTAATGGACACTCAATTCCAAGCCATACGCTGCCAAACACAGGCCTACATACTCAGGCCTACATACAGCACAGCTCTGCACAGATTGCGCCTTGATTACGAGCTGCTTCCCCTGACGGCAGCTCTGCTGTGTGTTTAACTGAAGCTCTTCCCGGCGCGAGGCTCCTCTCCTCCAGCGCAGGGCTGAGGGGTGCAGTGGCAGCCCAAGGGGAACGGGGTGATGAGGACACTGTTTATTCAGCAGCCACCTCAGTGATCACAGCCTGATTAATGAGCACACAGACGCTGGCGTTCGCCACGCATCCTAATCATTCACAAGGACAATGAGTGGCACAGACAGGCATGCAGCCTCAGGAAAAATAAACAAACCACGACCCACCGGGCAAAGAGTGGGCAACTACAGGCATGGCACTAACATGTTGCTGGAACCTTAACATGGGATTGATGTGGTGCATGCTTTAAAAAGTGAACTGAAAGAGACAATAAGCTGTTTTTAGGTTGTAAATTGTCTAATATCAGGTGGTTTAATATGTTTAAGGATTGAAAATAGTATAACATCAGGTGGTTTAATTAGTTTTAAGGTGGACAATTGTCTAATATCATAACATGTTTTCAGGTTGTAAATCTTATAACATTAGGGGCTATAACAGGTTTTAAGGTCGTAAATTGCCTAATATTAGGTGGTCTAATATGTTTGAAGGTGGAAAAGTATCTAATATATATATATATATATATATATATATATATATATATATATATATATATATATATATAATTGTCTAATTTTAGGTGGTATAAGAAGTTTTAAGGATGTACGTTATATAACATCAAGTGTTATAATATGTTTTTAGGTTGTAAATTGTCTAATATCAGGTGGTATAAGACATTTTAAGGTGGAAATTTGTATAACATCAGGTGGTATAATAAGTTTTTAGGTTGTATATTTGTATGACATCAGGTGGTTTTAATAGTTTTAAGGTGGAAATTTGTATAATATCAGGTGGTATAACAGAGTTTAAGGATGTGAATTGTCTAATATTAGGTTGGGTTAATAAGTTTTTAGGTGGATAATTGTATAACATCAGGTGGTTGAATTAGTTTTAAGGTGGAAAATTGTATAATATCAGGTGGTATCAAAAGTTTTAAGGTGGAAAATTGTCGAATATCAGGTGGTTTAATAAGTTTAAGGTTGTAAATTGTTGAATATCAGGTGGTTTAATACATTTCCAGGTTGTAAACTGAATGATATCAGTTAAATTAATACGTTTTAAGGTGGACAATTGTCTAATATCAGGTGGATTAATTAGTTTTAAGGTTGTAAATTGTATAGTATCAGGTGGTTAAATAGGTAGAATATTGTCTAATATCAAGTGGAATAAGAAATTCCAAGGTGGAAAAATGTGTAAAATCATGTGGTATAATATCAGGTGTTATAATAAGTTTCCAGGTTGTAAATTAAATAATATCAGGTGGTTTAATAAGTTTTAAGGTGGACAATTGTCTAATATAAGGTGGTTTAAGAAGTGTCCAGGTTGTAAATTGTATAATCAGGTTCTTTATTAATTTTTAAGGTGGAAAATTGTCTAACATCAGGTGGTATAATAGGTTTTAAGGTCGTAATTGTCTAATATCATGTGGTTTAAGACATTTTAAAGTAAGAAATTGTCTAATATTAGGTGGTTTGCTAAGTTTCCAGGTTGTAAATTGTGTAACATCAGGTGGTATAACAGGTTTTAAGGTGGAACATTGTCTAAAATCAGGTGATATATGAAAGAGTTTTTAAAGTGAAAAATTGTATAACATCAGGTGGTATAACAGGTTTTAAGGTTGTAAATTAGTTACTCATTATGGCAACAGATATATCCTAACATTATTAAAAGTGTAGGCACTGCAGACTGAAGTGGGGAATGAGACAGGTCCCTGTGCGTCTGAAAGAGGAAGGATATGGTATTGCCATTTTCTATCAAAGTCAACATTAAATTAATCAGAACTGGCTTTGAATTCTATATATATAAAGTCTATATATTACTCTGGGTTTATATATAATACATGCTCTGTGGTGGTCTCTCCTGTGGGGTCCTGACCATAGAAGAACAGGGTGAAAGGAGGGTGATAAAGTATGCAGGAAAAGAGATACAGGACTTCAAATTGCTCTATATGATCAGTGGAGCTGAAGAAAAACGGATAATGGGTGTAGAAACAAGGAGGTGGACATAATGTTACACTTGATGGGTGTATATATTTATAAAGAACCATCTGTAACAGTGTTTCCTTGCAAAGCAAAGTCATAAGGCGTAATGTTTTTGCAGTTTTTTTTGGCTCTATGTAGAGCCATTGTCTTAGCATGCCCACACAAACATCTGCTAAGCGTGCAATTACAACAAGTATATGAAAAAAAAAACAGAATAAGAGGAGCTGAGAGTGGTATGTGCTTCACAAATCCTGTGTTAGCATTTCGTTCATACCAGCAGAGGCTATGTCTGACAAGCAGCATAGCATGCAATGTGGTGAAGGCTTTAAAGACTTAAATAGGACATTTTTAACTCATGAAGAGAATTCCAGAGAATGGAAAACAAGTCCTATTCTTCTAAAAGCAAAACCTTCATAAGTAAAACAAAGCTGTACAACTGTATGATTCCAAAATGGGTCAATAACATGAATCATGCTCAAGAATTCACACCCACCCAAGGCTAAATGTAATTGTTATCATGTGAATATGTAAGTAGAAGAAAGGCTAAAAGTGTTGAAAGCTAACACAACCAAACAGAAGAAACTCTGCTTGGAGAAGGGCCAACCTGAGGCCACCCCAACCAAAGTCACACACATAGGGCCCTATTTTAGTGATCTATAGCACACAGGTCAATTGCGGATTGTGCAGCTGGATTTAGGGCATGTCGGTTTGTCTTTTGTATCGTCAAGGAGCATAAAATATGCCTTGAACAGTTTAAAATGCACAAAAGGACATGAACTAATTCTCTCAAAAATCATGGGTGTGTTTTGGGCATAATGTGAAATAAACCAGTATAAATAAATCAGTGTGTCCCTTGCCTCGCATTCTCTTTAAGAGGCAGGTGTGCTCTGACTTTGGCGCGTTCGTATCTCAACAGCGCAGCGCTTTGTGTCTCAGTAGAGGATAGTGACCTGTACATTCATGCTGTGAAGATACACCAGCAATGTTATTTCATTCTTTATTCTGTTTATTGTTAAGAGTTAAAAGTCGAGTTTTTGCTAGGCAGTGCATTCATGTGTGTGTGTGTGTGTGTGTGTGTGTGTGCATATGTGTGTGTGTGTGTGTGTGTGTGTGTGTGTGTGTGTGTGTTTAATGAGCGGGGGTGTACACGCACTGGGAGTACCAATAGGAATAAGCTTTAACGGTTGACTGTTGATAGGGGCTTTAATATTTATACATTAAAGAACAATGCAAAATACTGAATAAATATATGCTTGTGTCTAAATGAAGTGTGGCAGTATTAGGGCTAGCCACTAGCCACAAGGAATATAGATATAGGTCATGTTTTATCATGGTTTTATAAAGAGCACTTGTTTTTCAGAGTTGTGACGGGGCTCTACGTAGAAACGTAAAGACGCCAAAGGCTAAACATGTAGTTACTCTGGAAATATACAGAATTGGTGCAAAAAGCTAATGCTTCCAAATAGTAGAGCACTGTTTAAATAAGTAGAAGTTTGAACATCAGTGTCTTGAACACAGCACAGCAATAACACAGTGTTGAACATTTTAATTTAACCTCCATCCACCACCTTCAACAGAGGAGGAGCTGCATTTTTGGTTTAAAGATGAACCCAAACGTCCATATGTCTGCTCTAACCATTTAGTGGAGGGGAATCCAACACCAGAACATCCTGACTGAGAGAAGGCCTGACTTGTCAGGTTTACCAGGAACACACAGACTCGTACTCCTGTACTCCCTCACTCGTTTATTAGCTATTGAGCTAGCGTTGTCTCCAACAGCCTCACCAGAGCTCCGTCACATCCAATTCACTAGAGTTTCCCTTCACGGTATAGTAAGAGCAGATGTATGAACATCTTGATGAATGTTTAAAATGTAGCTCTTTAAACCACAGACGCAACTTCTCTTCTTCGAAAGCCAGATGGTGGATATGTTAGCTAACTCCCTCACCTGGCTATAGCTATGTGGTTTCCATAGCTAGCTAGTTTACAATCAGTGTCCACAGCAGTAGCTTCTTCAGACTGCATTTACCTTATATACGATACAACCAAAAAACAGTTAAAATGAACTGACTGGATATTCTAACACAAACAATGTGGAAAAAACAAACCTTTGAAAGAGGACGTGGCAGAATAAGATGGATATACCATATCTATACATCAAAAAGAACAAAGAAATACAAAATACTCAATAAACACATCATGTGGAACTAATCTTTGTGCCCGTATGCAGGGTGACAGCAGTTGTGGAGGCTGTTTTCTTGGAGCAGCAGACATTGGCAATAGACGAACCTGGAACAGGTGGATATCCTGCCATTTTCCACTGAGAGAGCAGATTAATGACCTGACCTTTCTTTCAGGAGAACACATTGAGAGTGGAGGAAATGGAGGGGAAACCGAGAGTGGGAAGTGGAGAGGAGTAGCAGAGAAAGAGGAAAAAAAAAGAATCAGGGAAGAGAATGGTGCGGAACCGAGTAGGTGTTGGAAGGATGGAGGTAAAGTTATGTCGGTGAGAGAGAGAGACTGACTCAGACATATAGAGAGTAAAAAGGAGAGAGACAGAAAGAAAGAAAGAAAGAAAGAAAGAAAGAGAGGGAGGCTGAAAGGGGGATACAGGAGAGTGGAGGCAGTGATTGATCTCTTCACTGGCTCCTATGGTCTAGTATTAGTGTAGCTGTTCTCCTGGTTGTGATTGTTTTCAGAGTGTGATTACACCACGCATGCATCACGCTCCTGCAGAACGATGACGGATGGCAGCATCGCAGCCACAGTAATCCACTTAGCATGGATTTTTAATCTAAATCACTCCGTTATTTATGTACCTAATTTCGCTCCCCGTCATTCGGAGAGAGCTGCGGGTGATCCATTTCTCCGTTCTCTGCGGTCCGCACGCCGCTAATGCACCTTGTCTGCTCGGGCCCGATATGCTAGCTTGCAGCTCGCAGATATCCGCTGGAGCAACAGCACCATAGAAAACATGAATCGGAATATTCTAGTGGATAATTCATGCATGTTCTGTGAGTGCAGCACGCGAGAGAAATCCCCCGACGCCCAGTTCAGAGCTCTGCTTCGTTATCGTGCTGGGTTAGCATAGCTTCATTGGCTCCAGTGACCTGTTAGCAATACGGATCATCCATTCTAATTACACGGCGACTGCAGGAACAGAGCGGGATGGAACGTGGGCTGGGTATGTATAGCGTTAGCACCGATGATCCTCTGCAGAGGCTGTGCATCCTGGAGCCACGCTAACAGCCTCCGAGCAGTACGTCTCTCTGGAGATGTCGTTAGCACTTGGAGCCCGACTAGCTGCAGGCATATGGCTCTTTATAGCCGGCTAGCTGGTGTTGCATGTTGTGTTATCCTACTCCCATCTCCACCATTAGAAACCTGGGAAACATGCGCTCAGCTTCCTCACGTCAGTCAAACTCCGGCGCTGGCCCCTGGGCACAGATCAACCTCTTCAGCACCTCACCCAGCGTCAGCGTGTTGTTCAGCCAGCTTTCAACACCACCGGTCTTTCACGGACAGCACTGGCTGCACTTTAAGAAGTTGTCAGACGTCCAAAACAAATGATTTGCCAGTGTGTGCTCATACGGCACGTCTTCCTGGACACCGGAGATCCCAGCAACTCAAGACCTTGACTCTGTGGGTCACGGCCTTCTCGTAAAACTATTCTCTCTTAAAAATAGGATAACTTTATCTTTTCTGTTTCTTATTTATCTACATGTACTTAGTTTCTTCTTCTTCTAAAAAAAACGGTGCTCTGGTGCAGTGTTACTGCTGTTGCATCACCCAGGTGGTTGACCTGAGTACCTTTTACAACTGAAACCCAGGACACTACCAGAATACCAGTGCGCAAGCAGCTTTTATACAGACTGCACTTTTTAAAAATATGTTTTTTTCTCCCTAATTTAGTCCTGTTCAAATCCAACCACTGGTTAGCTATTTTCTATTCAATAATGCCACCAAGATATAAGGGGAATTCTGCCATTTATAGTACTGTGTAAAAAAGTTTTAGGCACCAAAGCAAATTACACTAATCCATTTATTTCAGCAAGAAGGGTGTTTTTAACTGAAAAAAGGTATCACATATGATTTAAACAGACGCAAATAAATATACATACAGTAAAACATAACAAGGAATTCTGATTTTTAACTAAGTTAAAACTATGTTATATCCTGTGAGCCAAGCTGAAGAACAAAGTGTAGTTCCAGATTTCTCCTGGATGCTCCTCAGCCAGCATGTGTATATTATGTTCAGTTCCATCAACAGCTCACCTGATTTACCAAATATACCCATTTACCAAACCAGGTGTTGATTAATATGATGAGAACTAGAAATAACTCTATTAAACTCAGATAAGGAGGAGAGATTAGGAGATGTTTTAAGAAAAACAGGCTGTAAAAGTTCTGCTTTTTGTAAAATTGCTGTTTGTATTTATTGTAATGCTTTAGTGTTTTACTGAGATAATAAACACCTAAAGCTTTTTCTTTACTGAAATTCCCACAGGTGGCTAAAACATTTGCACAATACTGTAGCTCCTCCAAAACATCAAGTACAACTGCATCTTTTCTAACTGCTGGAAATGCAAAGTCATTGGCCAGCATTGCACACTAACTGTCCCCGTAACATATCAGCATCAGGTCACACACTAATTGCCCCCCAGGGCTGATTCAAGGCATTTGGGGGCCCCAAGCAAATTGGACCCCACCACATACCATCACCATTGCTCTTCTGTCTTGGTCAAAAATGTAATAAATTTATAATAAAAAACGTTAACGAATCCAGTTTAGTTCGAACAGCAAAGCAGTGGAATAAAACACATTATAGTTCAGTTCAAATAAACTTAAGCATGAGTAAGGGCATCAAAAGTTAATCAAATATTGTCAATTATAAAAGATTAGTTAAAGTTATTCACAACGTCAGAGATACTGTAGAACAACACAATTAAATGCACAATTAAAGAACATACAAGAAAAATAGATAGATATATAAAGGTATACAATCTTGCATAAATTGCAATTGATTGGGTTTTGTGCTTCTATCAGCAATAAACATATCTATTTTACAAAAAAATTAACTTTAAACCATTTGAAGCATCTTTCTTTTTTAAAAATGTGATCAAAAGTGTCTTTTAGAAAATAAGAAGAGGGTGTGTATAATTTGGATGCAGAATAATATAAGTTCACTACTTATGAAACAAGTTGACTCCGGTTCAACTAAGTGAACATGCTTTGCTTTATCGTAGGAGTTGCGCATTGAAGTTGATATATTTAAAAGTCTAACTGGATGATGGAAATTACAGCTCTAATAAGCTTGAACTTTCTCCCAGTGGAACCAGTGCATTGATTTATTATTTTAATTTATACCGGCCATTTATGTGTAGCCTAACTGAGAATGTGCTACAAAGCTGTGCCACACTTACAAAGGGCGAACATGCAAAGTCTGCATAAATCGGAAATTGGGCCTCTGTGCTTGATGAATAATAGATGACCTCTTATGAATATCAGTCGCTGCTGACTTTAGCCAACAGCTAGCTGCTTCGCTCCAGAGGACGAGGCTGGTCTTCCCTGCTCTGCTGGAGAGGGGAACGGCTTTACTACCGCTCAGCGCTCAGCCGTTAATCTCTGCCTCTTAATTCCGAGTCCTTCTGGAGGTGTTCTCCTTAGTTTCTTCATCACAATCTCCATTGTGGCTAATTAAATCAGCCAGTTTAGTCAGCGACTTTGCTCTGTTCACAACGCGCAGAACAGCAGTGGTGACGGCAGTCAGTCATGGGATAATTAATTATGTGGGTAAATTGGATTGTCCAATCTGAGCTGATCAAGCCTGAGCTACAAATTTTGAGTTAATTAATCTTGGGTTAACCAATCAGAAGCTGAACAATCGTGCGCCAATCAGGCTTGGGTTCATCATCAGTCATCAATCATCAAGCATGGTTTTATTAATCATGACCTAACCAGCCATAGGCAAACCAATCATGCAATATAAAGTCTAATTAGTTAACCTTGCTTTAAAAAAGCATGCAAACTGAAATAGTACTGAACATTGTAATAAACAATGCTTTGCAATGTAGTTTATTTAAGACTCTTTAGACTATAACAGGCTCCGAAGCTTAAAGACCAGGACCAGCCGGTTCCAGCCGCTTCTTCCCCTGGGCGACCAGACTGTGGAACAGCCAGTAGAACAGTGTTCTGCCCAACCCACCCCACTGACACCCGTACAAACTCTGCACCCTGCACTTTACTTTACACTTTGCATCTATCAGACTTTCCCATATTATACAGCATTCTGACCCCTGCACTTCCCACTCAACTCATTCCTTACCTGCACTTACTCATAGTTATTCTGTCACCTACTGGACTATTTCCTCACTTCTACACACATACTCTAAATATCTGCACATTTATATAACATTGTATATTTATATATTCAATCATACCTAACGCAGTTCCATGTATTGTGTATATTGTAAAGTTATCTGTATATTCTATTTTATTTTTTTATTTTTATTTTTTTATAGTTTTTCAATTTTGAATTGATTCAACTGAATCATACCCAGTAAAATCTACTGTGAGTCAACATCACGTTTGAAAAATCCAGAATTAAAGTAGTTGCTCTTTGCCTTTTAGACTTCTAATGACTGAAACATTAACAAATACCACCTTATCTAAATAGTATAATTCTACAATAGTGTATGAGTTGCCATTGTAGCCTTTACCCAACACAATCAAGCAATAAAGCCACAGTTAGCAGCAGAAATAGGGTAACTTGCTCTTGTAGCCTATAACATTGGGGCCAAGCAATCAACCATTACATATGATATAAACAATAAAGGTAGCCCAGGGGAAATGCCTACACACTGACAGTGAGTGTGGGGGTAACAGGAGGACACACTCAACATGCAAGTACAGTATATGGCGCCAGTAGAAAAAAAGGTAAGTTTTACTGATCCAAACATAAGGCTAAACAATGCTAAATAAATATAAAATCATAGGCAATACAAACTTATCAGATATGGAATATTCCATTTTATCAGCAGACTGATACAGTTGTAGATATTTGCTGTCTATTGGTTGTATTTTCTTTTTACAGCAATAAAGTTACAGATATAGAAAAGCTACCAACATAGTTATTCTTATAATAAATAAATATATTAGACCATTACCAAGATCATTTTTGTAATTCCAGTAGACCTCAGCCACTACCTTATGGTTTACAGCCAGTCATTCAGGGTTGGCAACCCAACCCCCCAGACCTGTTCCCAGTTCTGGCACATTTGTACTGGGCATACGTGTGCGAAAGCCTGGCACTGAGGGAACACATGGAGTGGAGCAGATCCGGGTCTGGACTCCTTATGTAAGCATGTTCGTGCACACCGGGGGGGTTGAGGTGAGGGCCCTTTAGCCACATGCCCCCGACTCCAAAGGCAGAACGTGCACAGCAGGGCACCTGTACAAGCAAGCGGTGCAACAGAGCTCACGCTGGGAAACATTCCCTCTACAGACTGCTAAAGGACAACGCAGAGCTAGGACACATTTCCAGCCCATTAAAATCCAGCTCATTTACAGGAACCCTCTGTACATACAGCTCTGGAAAAAAATTAGAGACCACTTAAAAATGATGAGTTTCTTTGATTTTACCAAATTAAAAACCTCTGGAATATAATCAAGAGGAAGATGGATGATCACAAGCCATTAAACCAAACTGAACTGCTTAAATTGTTGCACCAGGAGCGGCATAAAATTATCCAAAAGCAGTGTGTAAGCCCGGTGGAGGAGAACATGCCAAGATGCATGAAAACTGTGATTAAAAACCAGGGTTATTTCACCAAATATTGATTTCTGAACTCTTAAACTCGTCTTTATGAATATGAACTTGTTTTCTTTGCTTTATTTGAGGTCTGAAAGCTTTACCTTTCAGACTGTGCTACAAGTGACTGGATTTGCATAACTGCTGCAATAAAGAATGAATCAAATCATACAATAAAACCATACAGGTTTAGTCCAAAGTTTGAACACAACACTTCTCTCATTTAATGAGTTTTCTTTCTTTTTATGTAAATTTAATATTGAAGACTATATTAAAACTATAGAAGAACACACAAAAAGTGTCATATCCTTAGAGCAATGCTCTAAAATCTATTAGAAGGGACAAAACAGTAGAGACAGTTTTAAATCACATTGAATACGATTTATGTGATTTTTTACTGGATAAATTCTTAGAAATTTTCCTGTTTTCAAGATTTCATGTTTTTCTAAGGAATTTAAACACATAATTTTAGGGATAAAAGTGTTTTACTTCACGACAAGATAAAAAATACAGTATGTCAGCAAGAGGATGAGTGCTTATCTTACTAGATGTCTTTCTAAGGATACCAGGAGCTATTAACCATTTTCTTGATATTCTGCTGACAGAGGTTTTCCCTGGTGGTTCAGCACAAAATTCTGTATCACAGAAAGCTAGTTTTCAAGTTTTAAACTCTCTCTCTTTCCTCTCTCTCTCGTCTTTCTCTCTCACCATCTCTCTCTGTAATACATGTTTGCCTGAGGCTGTCATTGCAGCAGTACAGGTGAGATTATCTACTATTACCTTGAGTGAAACAGGGAGACTTTAATGTCTCTGTGCATCTCCTGTCAGGATCTGCAGCTTTTACACATTTAATGAGATTTGGCATTGAGCTGTGAGAGCCATTTAAAAAAAAGTCATTTAATTTCCATGCTCGCTGCATACAGTCGTTGCCCCTGTGCCCAGTCAAAAATATAAGCTCCTTAACTTTTACACCGCTTCCCCTTAATATGTGCTCTTGGCTCCGGCTGACCCAGTTACACAAACAGGTGAAGAGGGCCTACCCGCTGAATTAATGCACTTTAGCTGTGGAGAGGTTGCCATTAAACATGTCCGTCAACATGTGAAGAGCTCTCCAGAGTCCCAGAGTCTTATCAACTCCTGCCTGTTGTACGCTTTAAATGAAAGTCATTTGGGCGCATCACTATTCAGATATGCAAAACAGCTACTCGTCCTTGTGCTTCGTAAAACACGGCGACGACAACCGACGGGAAAAAAAAAAAAAGGCAGCTGATTACAAAACAGTGAGCCTGTAATGCCGCGCTGGTGATAAACTGGGAGCGCTGAGTCGAAGGGGGGGGGGGGGGGGGGGGGTGCAGCGACAGACGTCAGAGTCTGTTTGCGTCCCTTTCTGTATGGGTGGGTCTGACAGTGGCGGGGGAGATCTCTCTCTGCCGTGCAGCAGAGTGACACACCGCGCCTCCAGTGTTCCGTCACAGTGCCAGAAATTTGCACCACGACCCTCAAAGTCCAAACACATTATGTGCAACACTGCCTCTCACCTGCGGCGACGAGGGGCCCGTCTGCTGTGAGCAACCTGCTACGTCCCACAACATCCAGCCAAGCCAGACTTCACACATGCACCATCCTGTATTTTATTAAATATATACAGTACCAGTCAGGAGTGAGGACACAAAATATGGACTCTTATTTCAGTGTTTTTCTGTATTTCCTTTTTTAATGCTTTTTTTCTGCATTGTAGATATAATAATATTAAAGACATGAAAACAGTTAAGGGACACATACAGAATTACACAGTAAACAACAAAAAAGTGTTAATCCTTCACATTAATCCCCTGATCTAAACATGATGAACTGAGATGGTGATTTGAGGTCATTAGGGATGAGCTGGAGCATCACAGCGTGAAGTAAACTCCTCCAGCACCTCCAGAAACTCCTTCAAAACGCTGAGAAAACTATTCCAGGTGACTGGGAAAGATAAATGTCATAGAATCTGAAGTATAAAACATCCTGTTTTTTTTTTCTTTTGTGAGAAAAAGTTATTTTATTTTATTTTTATGATTAAGTGCCTTCCCAAATAATAAAATGTAAATCTAAAAAATTCCAATGTTTTAAGGAGAACTGATTGACATATATTTTTTTAATTGGAAGGGTTTAATTTGCGCTGGAGTTTTCTACATGTTTTGCAGTCTAGAAAATGGAATCAAAGTTATTATCAAAATACTGTGCCTTTTGGCTTTCAAAACTTTTTGTTTTGGCTTTCAAAACGTTTTTTTTTACAAAACATTATTGGTGAACTATTCATGTTATATAAACTGGCCAGTGCAGGTACTGGGAATCATATATTATAGCGTAATCACTTTTTATTTTCCCTTTTTATTTCCTGTCATGCATGTGTCCACTTGGTTGGACAAAGACAGGGTGGACAGCTTAAACACTATCTCACCTAAGTATGAAGAGTGTATAAAAAATATTTATATGAAGTTGGTTACATCCAATGCTGAACTTTCAGCAAGAGTCTTCACTCATTTAAAAATAAAACAGGGTGTGAGTTGTGTTGTCAAAGGTTACTTGCTTAAAGGGACAGGGTTGTCCCAAAACTACATTATCAAAATTATGTTATATTTTTATAAAAATACACAAAATGAATAATTGAACTGTCTAAATTACTATTATTCATTATTATAATAACATACTTAAGACTTCAGGGTAAATACTTTAAAAAATATATTAAAACACTTGTTCAACTTAACTTAAGTGGTAGGTTTGTTGGATGCAACGTCTTGGTATAAATCAATATACTCAAAACCACAGAATTCCACAGAGCAATTCATTTATATTAAACTCCATTAACCTCCTCTGTGCAATTACACATTCTCAACACAGAGGTCTCCAAATCCCCAAATCCCTAATACTGTGGACTGTCGCTTTAAAAACACGTCTGGTTTCTTAAATCCTTGGAACCCTTCAATTCCCTCGCTTTAACCATCCATCAAAATGATCTTCAGTGAACTACAGATGTACATGGCACCACTTCAATAGAACATTTTGGCACCTTTCCTTTCAAAAGATCACACGCCCTGCCTGGAAAAGCATGAATTTAATATAGCTCTAATATTCTCGCTGTGGAGACGGATGAGGGATTTCATATAAGGGTAATTAGGAGTGTCTATTTAATCAAAACAGGAGGAGGACGCACATGCGCATAATGTGAGTATGCTCTGTTATGAATACTGCATGATTTATGGCTTTAATGACCACTCAACTACCCATCCATCCATACTTCCATTCATCAACTTATCCGCTTATTCCTGGTCAGAGTACCTGTGTATCTGGAGACTACCCAGAAAATCTGGTCGTAAGCCAGAAATAGAGCAGGACACCCTAAATACCCATTCACTCACTCACACACCCACATCTATGAGCAATTCAGCACATCAGGATAGCCAGGTTACCTACCACGTCTATTTGCATGGACAATTCTAGCCAGACACTGCTAGTCACAATCATTTCTACTTCTATGACATACAGGGGTTGGACAATGAATCTGAAACACCTGGTTTTAGACCACAATAATTTATTTTCCCGACTGACAGTTCTGGTGAAAACAGGAGAGTTCAATTCTGCCGTGATTTGGCCAGCTGTGGTTTTATGTTTTTTGGTTACAATGCGGGTTAGCAACCGAACATCCCTTTCAGACAACTCCTTTTGCGTCCACAGTTAATCCTGTTGGATGTGGTTGGTCCTTCTTGGTGGTATGCTGACATTACCCTGGATACCGTGGCTCTTGATACATCACAAAGACTTGCTGTCTTGGTCACAGATGCTCCAGCAAGACAAGAGTGTGCCAACAATTTGTCCTCTTTTGAACTCTGGTATGTCACCCATAATGTTGTGTGCATTGCAATATTTTGAGCAGAACTGTGCTCTTACCCTGCTAATTGAACCTTCACACTCTGCTCTTACTGGTGCAATGTGTAATTAATGAAGATTGGACACCAGGCTTGTCCAGTTTAGCCATGAAACCTCCCACACTAAAATGACAGGTGTTTCAGTTTCATTGTCCAACCCTGTATAACAGGATAGAACACACCAAACTCCTTGTAGATAATGATTGACGCAAGGAGGAACTAAGCAGCACAGTTGCGTTACATTAAACCACAGGGAAAATTTAATGAGTAAAGTAATGAGTAATGAAAAATAAATTATAAGTAAAGTAATATAAAATACTATTTGACACAATGTACTAAAAAGTTAAAATATTTAATAGTTTTAAAATTATACAATGTAATGTTACATTTTAAGTTCTAGTACTACAACATTAAAGGGAAAAAATATATATATTTATTTGTTTATTCACGTAAATATGTGTTCTGTTTTGTGGTTGGTTGAAAAAGTCACATGATGTGAGTATATATTGTGTTAGTAAATTCCAGCATTTTAAGCTGATACTCCGTCTCCATCCTGCTTTCTTTTTAAAAAGGAGTGATCCAACCACCTTAAATCAAACCCAACAAATATAATCACATTATAAAAGTTGGAAGTTTTGGAATCCGTTAACAATAATTTGAATGATCCTGGTACTTTAAACCCAGTTTTAAAAGATTTACATACTTAACTCTCCTATTCTTTAGATGTTAAATAATTTGAATGGCTAGGATGAATGGCTATTATTAATGGATATGTTATGATTCCATAAGAAGCAGCAGGTGAATCCCTAGAGCCTTCTCAGCCTTCAAAGAAGGCCAAGTGATTTCTGGGAAAATATATGTCTGTTATTTTTTATTCACTAGCATATTTAATGTCTGCATGCACTGCAGTGCTATTCTTATACTGTTGCTCTCATAAATAAATTGTATCTCTAATTTTGATGTTTTTGTGATTTTATGTGGTGTGAATTTTGCTGTCAGAAATGCTCCAGAATTATTTAGAATTAAATCTTTTTACATTGGCTTCCATTTTTCAGATTGTTTTTTTATTATTATTTATTATAACCTTTTGGTTGGGAACAATGAAACCAATGTAGCAACAACACAGTTTTTCATTGGCTAAATGGAGTTTTAATTTACCAGCAAGACCAGCTTACCACGCTACAACAAGATATGTTACTGAGCAACAATCATAACGCCTCATTGTCCTGAGGACTGTGTTTGATGTGTCTCTAACTTAAAGATGTTTCCAGTTTAAAAAAACAACAACAAAACAAAACAAAAAAACAGCACTTACAGTGGACTGTGGCAGCTCTAGCAGAGCATATATTAAACTAGGTGATATCTTATGATAGTGCCACACAATGTCATTAAAATACACTTCCATCAGTGATTGTACTGTATATGGAAATGTATGTTTTAAAGCTGATATCGGTACGTTTTGAGACTTGGGGGGACTTAGGTCCCTCTTTGGTGAGAAGGGGTAATTGCACCGAGCATGCGGAAGAATCATTTTAAACTGGGCGGGTGTGATGCGGTGTCCTTTCAGAGCGGATGAATCCGATACCAGGTTATGTTCAGAGAGAGAGCAAAACTACACACTTTGTTTTTACTATCTGTGAATGAGATACTGAGCTCTGAGTTTCCCCTTCTGAAGTCTCCATTGCTCCACCAGCCGCTTGTGTTCAGTAAAACTGAGTTAAATCCTCTTTTAGAGGCTGCACATGTGACGTAATTACGTAAAGACGCGTGACGTGGCAGAAGAACTCCAGCGAAAAGCGACGCAACACCCCAGTTTTTAGAATAAATATATATTAGGGTTAGCAGGGATGGTCGTTTCAGCACACTGGTACCATTAAACACAATATTTTATCCATATTCTTCTCCACTCAGAAATACTTCTGACTTCATTTTAGAAACAAAATAATACGGACTGACACTTTAATTAAATGCAACTGTGAGAATATCTGACAGAGCAGTATCACTCAATAATATAAAAAAAAACAAAGTAATAAACCATACTTCAAATTGTGTAGTATAATCTCGGCAGACTTTGCTAAAGACATTTAAGCTACAATTAAATAAGGATTCAATGATTCAAGGAGATTTTATTGTCATTCACATCACATGTCATACACGAAATTATATTCTCACGATCCAGTTTACACTCAAAAAGCTATTAAAAACAGAATAATATAAAGGATCAGGGAAGTAGCAGCGACATGAAGTCAAAAAAGTGCAAATTGCTAAAGCAGCATGATTGATTGGATATGAGTGACAAGAAAGTGAAAAGTGATAAAGTGTGATAAAGTGTCTCAGTGAGGGTAAAGTGACAGTGTTGTTTTTAATATGCATTGTTCTTGTAAAGTGTCGGTGCAGTGTGTTGTCTAGGTGGAGTTTAAGAGTCTTACAGCTTCTGGAATGAAGCTGTTTCTCAGTCTGGTTGTTAAAGCGACGGTTGTTAAAAAATGGTTAAAACGGCCATTTTTAATGTGACAAATTAATCTAAACAGTAATAAATTTAAAGCTTCTCACGGTTCAGTTTGCATCTCCAGCTTTACTCTGCATCCTCACAACAATAATACGAGCACACGTTACTACTTGAGTATGCATAAAATGCCTTGCAGCAAAACAATCCCCGAGTCTTGATGTGATCCTATAAACTCTCATTCATATTTAATTAGGTAATGAAAGATGAACTTTGATCCTGTGGTGAGGCAGGGAGGGGGGGCAAGGCTCAAATCTCAGCCAGAGGTTCTGCCTAACGTCTGCACAAGGCCTTCACCTCTGTCTGTTTGGTGTGTGCTCATCAGCTCCGTAGCATATTCCACACGCACATCCTGAGGGCTGAGGGGGAGCGAGGCTCGGCAGAGTGTCAAGTGTCTATCAAATGTGGCATCTGCTGCACCAGATTTCATTTCATCCCTATGAAGCAGCACAACCCTAACGCTGTTAGAGGAGCTACGTGTGTGTTTTGGTAATTGGGAGGGACTGTTGTAAAAGCTACAGCAACGACTTGCATGTTCAAGTCATTAAGTTGGCATTAATTAATGATCGGACTATGCAGGATAGAGAGATGTGACTACATCAGCATTTGGATGATTAAGTGTTCCTTACTATTTTGTTAAGTTTGTAAAATCGCCTTTTTCACTGTATAAGTAACACTTAAAATCCTTCAAGTTTCCCAAAAATTGTCGATGACCCATATGTCTGAATTTTACCAGTCAGGTCGTAAGGAGCAGTAAAGCCACTCCGCTGAAGTACAGCGTTAGCGCTAACCGTGCTAAGCGCTAGTTAGCTCTTTCGCCCATTCAGGGGTGAGTATTATCGGACTGTAGCCTGCTGTTAAACCCGGCTAGCACTCCTGGAGCAGCATTAGCATTAGCCGCAAACCGCACTAAGTGCTAGCCCTTGTGCTGTCAGAGGTGAGTAATATCGACCTATAGCCTGCTGCTAACCCCGGCTAGCACTGCTGGAGCAGGATTAGCATTAGCCGCAAACCGCACTAAGTGCTAGCCCTTGTGCTGTCAGAGGTGAGTAATATCGACCTGTAGCCTGCTGCTAACCCCGGCTAGCACTGCTGGAGCAGCGTTAATATTGTAATGTTATGTATGTATGTCATGCAATTACATGTATGTATGTACAGTATTGCATGCATGTAGTTACATTAGCATTGTAACGTTATGTAGGTATGTTAGAATACATATGCATATATGTAATGTAGTTAGCATTAGCAGCTAACCACGCTAAGCACAAGCTCTTTCACCATTCAGAGGTGAGTATATATTGGACTGTAGTCTGTGTGTTTATCGTGCTAAAACAAGCTACATGGGATGAAGCACTAGCAAAGCACTAGAATTAAAAGGGAAACATGGCGACACCCCTGTTCCTTACTAGTGTTGCATAATGCGCCTTATAATCCAGTGTGTCTTATGTTTGAAAATAAACCAGATAATAAATGTTAACTAATACTGTGCCTTATAATCTGGTGCACTTTACAGTGCAAAAAATAAGGTACGCATGATTATTTGTTTATAATTAGTTATATTTTTTCTGAATTATAGTAAAAATATAAAAACTATAGAATAAGCAAGTTTAACCCTTACAGACCCTGCGTCTATTGCAATTAAAACAGCCTTTCTTTTCTTCTTTTTTGTGCATACTTGCACTTAATTTAAATTGAGACCTGATGTTCCCCATAATATTCATTTATTTGTCAATCAAACAGCAGCTCATCCCCATTCACTGCATGAGAAAAATAAAAATCTGGTAGGTAGTTATTGGACAGAGAACTGAACAGGCAAAATATATCATGGGTTCTCTGAAACACACAAGCCATCGGCTACCGCTGTGTGTCCTCGAGAGGTCAGATCACTGTGTGTGTGTGTGTGTGTGTGTGTGTCACAACTCGTAAGCTGGCAAGGTGTGCTAATGCAGAGTGACGCTTCACACATTGTGGGCACGCTGTCCGATTGCCACTGGATTTAAAACTTTAGGATTAAAAAATGATGATTTATACAGTTGCTCTCACACACAAAACATAAAAAATTAATAAAAAACAGAAAAAAATAAGCTGTTTTTCAGTAACATTTACTTTGATGTTTTATTGTAGATCCGTTAATGAAGCTTTATTGATTCAACTAACCTTCAACTGAATGTCTATTAAATGCAACTGAACTGAAACCCAACATCCAACTCTAATCTTAATATTTGCTCATCAGTTTGAGGGTTAGATTTAAGATTTAGGTTATGGTTAATGTTAATACAAGGTTTTACAAGATTCATGATTGATGGTTGAGGTTAGGATTAAAGTTTGGGTTGAGTAAAGGGTTACTCAATTACATTCAATTTAGGATTACGTTTCATTTAATAAAAATACAGTTGAATGTTAGTTAAATGTTAGGTGAGCATTTATGAGGCATCTATAATGGACCATTTTTTTAATTGGCATAATTTTAATTAAGCGGCTGATCTTAACATTAGCCCACAACTGGACAATGATTGGCCCAACTCAAATGATCCAAAATAGATAAATATAGGATAATATTTAACACATTATTTTTACATTGGCTTCCACTGTTTACTATGTAATAAACTATTCTTAATCAAGACAAATCCAATAAATTTGTAATACAAAATCTCCTCCTCCACTTAAAACATTAACCGTGGTATTAACTAAATCAATCAACCTTTATTTTCACTCGGGAATAAATTGAGGGTGACCATCATTTACAATGTTGCAGAGCATTTACAGTATAAAAGGGAATTAGAAGAAATTAGAAATAATAAGAAAAAAATAAAAAAATAAAAGAAATACTAATTTAAAAGATTTATACATTTATAAAATATAAAATAAAGAAGATAATGATAGGAAAATGATAAGAAAGGTAAAATTAATAATAATGAACAAAGAGCATAAGAATCAAAACATAGTAATAGTAATAGGTAAAACAAAATAAAAATAATAAGAAAAAGATAAACTCATTTAAAAAACTCGTTTAAAACAACCACAGGTTTTCTACTTTCTAAAAGTAGAGTATTTTTTAGTGGGTGTGTAATGGAGGTAGTGCAGATAACTCTTAAACAACAATGAACACCAGTTGCTGTGCATATTGAAAAGAACGATATCAGCTATACAGGATGTGCAAATACACAGTTATATAATAATTGCATTATTAATTATATAATTAGTGAATCATTTAATGTAAACAGTGGACAATAAATAAACTATTTAGTGCAAAATATGGTAAAACTATAAAAATATTATAAATAGGGCATCTCGGAGGGTGTGTACATGGAGTGACCAGAGTGGCTGGAATGTGTAACGTGTAACGTGTGTAATGGGAACAAATCTAGATAAAAATCTAGATAAAATGACCAGTGTGAACAGTGACTGTCAGAAATCACAAAACACATATTCAATGCAAGAGGCCCCACACACACATGCAGTGTTTCTCAGCGTTAATACTAATATATTAATAGTTTATTACTAGGGATACAGTACTGGTTCATTTGACATACTTTCTTATCTTTGATGAATCTGTAGCTCTATAGCAGGGGTCACTAATAGGCGGACCACGGTCCGGATCCGGACCCAGACGATGTCCATTCTGGACCCAAACCGATAAACTACTGAGAAGGATTTAATTCTGACAGTGTTCATTTAAAGCGGCGGAACGTTTATTGTCTTTATGGTTTAGGTGCTTTGCCGCGCAGTAAACTTACAGACCAATCATGTGTGCTTTAAAATCAGCAAACGCTCTCCTCTGCCAATCAGATCTGTGCAGATGTGAGCGCGCGGAGCCATACAGACGAAGCAGGCGGTGAGAAGTGGGAGAATAAAGCGAGAAAAGATGAGAATACAGATGGTTCGCACCAGACAAAGAAATTAAAATACTACCTTTATAAAACATATTAGTACTAGTGTTACTTGGAGGAATTCAAGAGAAGCAACCGAGACAACAGTGTAAAATATTCCACTTTACTCCACCTGATCAGAACTCCTCAGCAAGAAAAAAAACTCCCTCGCTCGCAGACGCTCTCTCTCTCTCTACTCCCAAAACAACCCTACCTCAAAACTACGGCAACCCCCAGAGGACAAAAAGCATTGGCAACTTCCCCCATCAGTTTTACCCACAACATAATAAAGTCTGATACAGTAATAATATTAAATGAAATAAAACTGCTGTTTAAAAAAATAGCTGATATTTTGGCCAAGTTCAGCAAACATTTCTCTATATATTGTACGATTTATCATTCATGTAATTATCATGACAAGCAGGCCTAAATCTAATATAAAAAAAAAATTAAATAGAATAAATATAGCATTTTGAAACAAAGTTAACATACAGATTCACATTAAAAGACTCGATAAGTTCAGGGTGTTTCCATTTATTTTATGATAGGTTGATAATGTAATTATTGTGACAGGCCTATTTAAAACAATACATATTGTTGATATAAACTAGTATGTGTAATTTGTTTTGTCTTTCAGTTGTTGATGACATAAAACACTGACAGAAGTACTAGGCTTCTTCAGTATACAGGACATAATACTGAATCATAACGCAAGTTAAAAATGGCGACGGTCTGGACCTTGGCCTGGAGAAATTTTCTCTAACTGGACCATACTGAATTCTAATTAAATACCCCTGCTCTATAGGGTTAATGTACACAGTGACGGGGAGGTTGAGCAGTTGAGTAAGGTTAGTAGTTAGAATGAAAGGATGAGGTCAGTGGTGTGGGCATGTCTCACAGCAAGGTTTTAAGTCAGTGTGTCTCCTGGGGAATGCAGGGCTATATCTGAGTATCTGAGAGAGCAAGCAGAATGGAGTTTTGGCCATTTTAGTGACGACAGCATTAGACCACCACTTTTGGTGCAAGCTAAATGAAAGTGCACGGCACTGAGATGTAATGCTTTCAGACAGGCAACACTCCAAGCATCTATACCAAGAGAGAGAGAGAGAGAAAACAGCATTAAGACCTTGGTCTGGATGCTGGTGGCAATAGTATGGATGAACACATACGCTTACTGCCACTGAGTATAGAAATCTGTCTCACTGCCTCTTCATTATTCACTGGTTGAATGAATGAATGCACTAATGCGTTCTCAGGCAATTAAAGCCAATGCACTTTAAATGGGTTAATGAGGAAAGGACTTTTATTTTAGTTTCAGAAAAACTCACAAGGAATAAACAAAATCATATTAATTGTACATAATAATAAGTAATGTAGATACAGTACAGCAGTGTTGGTTGATTACTTAAGAAATGTATTCCGGTGCAGATTATGTAATTTATTATAAACAAAACTGCTTATTGTACTTAAAGTGTGATATGGCTACTGTCACACCTTAGCCTGTGTCTGTCCTGTGTTTTTCCCCTCATTTGGTCCCTTATGCTCCTGTCATATGTTCCCAGCCATGTGCTTCTGTTTTGGTCCCTGTCTCTGCCCTAGCTCCGCCCTAGCCCTGCCCTAGCCATTAGTGTTATCACCTCCTGTCTCATTTGTAACCCCACCCCCTTGTTAATTCCACAGGTGTCCCTTATGTGTGCCTGCGTATAAATACCCCATGTGCTCCTTTGTTCTTTGTCGTGCTTTTTGTTTGAACGTGTCCTGTTTCTTTGTCTGGATCTTGTTTATCTGTCTTGTTTAGCCTCAGACCAGCTATGTTTTTTGTCTTAAGTGTTCCATGTTTGTTTTAAGTAGTTTGTTTCTTTATTTGTTATTTTTGCTTGTTTGTTTCAGTCTTTTGGTTTATCATCATAGTTCATATTGTTTTGTTTCAGTTACCTTTTCTCTATATTATTTCATAGTGTTTTGTTCTTTGTTTAGTTTTGTTAAATGGAAAATAAAACTGACTTGCGTTTGCATCCTGCCTCCTCCGTGTTACAGCTACATTTGGTCAATAAGCAGAAAACAAACAAGGATGCAATCAAATTAAATGGACCATCAAAATAAAGTGATGCCTGTTTTTCCTTTAATTGGCATCATTTTAATTTAGCGGCTGATCCTTACATTAGCTAATGACTGCACAATGAATGGCCCAACACAAATTATCCAAAACAGATAAATATGGAATAAAAACGTACATGTTATTAAAAGCAGTGTCAGTGGCTAAATAATGTGCACTTTGTTACTCAAACGCTGTGGAGCTACTTTCATTCTCGCAAGGATGAAACCAAAACTTCAAATGAAGCACTGCTATTTTAATCATAGGTTAAAAAAAAAAACCTAGGACCTTTAGTTATATCGGCAGAAGTAGCCTGTGTTACTGTTATACTTTAAAGACATAGTGTGGACAGCCTAAAATATATACATTGCATTTGGTGAGAAGATCAAATTTGGGCCACTTTCATCTGCTATATTACTGTAGACTTCAATTACTAAAAGGAAGGGCCAATTCAAAACTTACATCAGCACTGGAATGTCAAACCAATTTGACACCGACATCCCTGAAAAATCAAAGTTTGATACCTCAAATCCTGCTGTTTCCTTTTTCAGAGGAAAATCCAGCATAACAAACCATTAAATTCCCAAACCTAAATAGTTACATCACAATGCTGACTTGTTTTATTTGTGCCCATGAAATTAATAAAAACCCAGCCAACTAGAGAAAGCCTAAGTCAAATGGTAAAACAGGACAACAGCCCAGTAAAAATCTACCACTGCTTGATTTGCTAGTGCTAGGATTGGAATATGCTTGAGTCCGTATTCTTTAACCTTGTGACCCCCAAGATTTCTTGTGCCGTTATTCGCAGAAGGGGCTCTCAAGCAAGGCAAAAGCTGTGGACAGTGGAAGCCAACATTGATCCATCCTAGCTATGATTTTACTACCTCTTCTCTCCCTTATCTACTCCTTAAAAAACAAAAAACTGGACCACCTCGGCTGAAACACAGCACAATAAGAACACAGCAGCACAGCATCTGGTAAGACTCAGGAATACTGACAGATTTTTTGTTATTGGGTTAAAAGTCAATTGCGTATTTGGTATCTTTGGTATTATGAGGGTGCAAAAAATACGCTTTGTGTGTTTCAAAATGCGCAAAAGGCATGTACTAATTCTCTTAATTAATCCTGGATGTGTTTTGGATGTAACGTAAAATAATAAACCAATCAGTGTGCCAAAAGTAATTTTTTTAAGAGGCAGGTGTGTTCTGACTTTGGCGCTTTCATATCTTAACAGTGCGGAAATAAAGTTGGACAGCTCTGTAGCACGTCCCTGTGTGTGTGTGTGTAACGAGCAGGGATGTACATGTACATGTTGTCATGGTTTCAATCAGTCAGTGGTGCACCTGTGTTTTCCGCCTCCAAAATAGAAACACATCAAAATGTTCCTAAACACACCTCACTTCCAGGCCACCACAGTGTAAATTTATCCCTAAACTTCAATGCTCTTTTAAAGGCGTGGGCACAAGGCATGAAAATAGACTGCTGACGGGATGCAAGATAGCAAAGAGCATTGCGATGTGTCCTGCACAGAGTAAATTTGCTTGTTTTATTCTAAAGCAAAACAACAGGGTTAAAAGCTTAACTTAACCTTCAACTGAACATTTTCCATCCGATCATAAAAAGACTTACTGTACTTATATTACACATCAAAGAGAAACTTTAAATACATGCTTTTTTTTACCTGTAAGGCCTTACCTTACTGCATAACTTTCTCTGGAGGGGTTAAAAACAGAAGCATGAAGGGCTGACAGTTCATAGACACTACAGAGTGCTGCTGGGAGGACCAGCACAATTCCCGGTGGATCTCTATGTGTGTGGGCTGCTGAAATAGCATAAACTTATCTTAGCTTTGCTGCTTATTTTGTGCTCCTATATACAATTAATGTAGAGCACCTAGGACTAACTGCATGTGTCATGTGAACAGTGGAGCGCACATAACTAAACTTGCCAGTGACCCACTGTAGCCTCAGCCAGCGCGTGACCATCAGTCAGTCACGCAAATGCTGCTTCACAAATGACAAAGCATGAAGCGTGAATGACAAGAATCTGGAAATGTAAGAGATGAAGGCTATCTAAACAGAGGGAGAGTGAAGAATGCTGCAAACAGGAGGAAAGAGCAAATACTGGAAAAAGAGGCAGATAAATGCTTGAGCCTGGGCAATTTCTTTGGGTACCAGAGTTAGGAAACGCAGGGTAAAATGGTAGAAACAGTAAGATGTTCAGAAGTCTGTTTAGAAGTCTGTAAACTCATTCAGGCTTAATCTGGTGAATTAATTTACTAACTTCCAGATTCTCCAGATCTCAATCAAACCACAATAACTTTGTTGTGCACATAAAAATTAAACAGTTTATAGTTTAATCAAAAATTGGGATTGAAGGGACCATTCTAAACTGTTAAACTGACTTGAATTTAGACCCTACAATAGCCCTGACTTGTGTGTGAGTGTGAGAGCATTTCATTATGAACTTTTAAATGTGGAAAACACATAGTTGTATGAAAACCTTTGTATTATTAATATATTTAAACATGTGGATATTTGACATAATATAACTGAAATGCAGTTTTATTTCAGTTTGTTTAAAAAAAATGACAATTAAATGAATTAAAATGATTTAAACCTCAGGGATTAGTCTGGTTTGATCTTGATTGTTGAAGTGAGTTGATTACCATATCTAAATCTAAATAGATTTCTGAGAGCTGAAGTCTGTAGGTGTTTGTAAAAATAGGGATTTGGAAAGATGTCTGAAGACAAAAACAAGCATCTGAATGAATAATTTAAGTCAATGTCAGAAACTAGTAAATGGACATAGAAGATTATAAAAGTCTAACTGGGGTTATTTTAACCAGAGGTAAAATACCAGGTATTGAGATATAAGGTATAATAAATATTTCCTTAGTTTGCAACTTTTAGTTTTTTCTTTGTTAAGTAAATTATAAACTCAAAAATAGATCTAATTGATTTTTCAAGGGTGATGCTTATACCTTATTAATAGATATTGTTTAATATATTACAATATATAAAGTGGCGTCCTCATTTCATTACATATCTCTATAATCATCTGTATAATGAATTGTATTTGAGTTCAGTAGAATCTTCTATTAGATCTGAGGTTTTAGAAAATCCTGTTGGGTTTTATATGTATTTTAATGCACAGGTCTGTTGTAGCGCTGGGGCAGCTCTCTGCAGTTTGTGTACGCTTTGCTTCACTGACATCTGCAGTTTAAGGAGATACAGGAAACGAGTGCATTTGCTTTCTGGCTAGTGTTCCGAAATGATTCTGTACGAGTGAAGGGCCCCAGCTGAATTCACCGCGAGTCACGGCCACGTTAATAAAACATGTCAGGTTGGTGGGATGAGGCGGAGTGGCAATCGGGAATTTATTTTCCCCGCTCCACTCCCAGTCATGATTTGCTCATCGACTGATGATTGCAGAATTGCCTTTGTGCAGCGCTGGAATGATCTGACCTTTAAAATGATGGAAATAGTTACGATTCCTTTGGCTGCACAGCCGCAGACATCATGTGTCTCTTTCACGAGCTACTTTGCATAAAATATCCATATGCAAATATGTAATAAAATGAATAAACATGCCTACATGTAATAAAATATATGTCTGGATTATATACACAGTGTATATGTGTTTCACACAAAAGGAAAATTTAACGGGAGAAGGAAAAATCCTTCTTTACATTCAGTGACATTATAAAGCATTTCTATTGATTCACTCTGTTTAACTGTTTAATACTACAGCTTTTACTGCTGTAGATATATGGAGCAGACATCTTGGATTTAAAACTTGGGGTTGGTGAGGATATTCTGATTTTGATATAGCTTTTAAAACTCGACTTCTGGGTATTTTTACTTTTGTTCTGGGTATTTTTATTTTTCCAAAACTTATCCAGGCCTGGAAATTGGTTTATTGAAATTCCATGACTTTTCCAGATTTTTGGTGACCATATGAACCCTGTAATATGTCATTTGAAAAAACACAATGGGGATCCATGATGTTCTCTAGAATGAGCCACAGTTGAGGCTGATGAGTACCTGTCTGCAGGTATAGGGGCAGAGATAAACCAAACCCGTGATTTGGGCAGCCGTGGTTTTATGTTTTTCGGATACAATCCGGGTTAGCACCCGAACATCCCTTTCAGACAGCTTCCTCTTACAGCATCCACAGTTAATCCTGTTGGATGTAGTTGGTCCTTCTTGGTGGTATGCTGACATTACCCTGGATACCGTGGCTCTTGATACATCACAAAGATTTGCTGTCTTGGTCACAGATGCGCCAGCAAGACGTGCACCAACAATTTGTCCTCTTTTGAACTCTGGTATGTCACCCATAATGTTGTGTGCATTGCAATATTTTAAGCAAAACTGTGCTCTTACCCTGCTAATTGAACCTTCACACTCTGCTCTTACTGGTGCAATGTGCAATTAATGAAGATTGGCCACCAGGATGCTCCAATTTAGCCATGAAACCTCCCACACTGAAATGACAGGTGTTTCAGTTTCATTGTCCAACCCCTGTAGCTTTCAAGCAACAAAGACACAAATCAGGTATAGAGAATAGAGAAGTGCAAAGGGATTGTTAGAGATTGGGTTTGGTTTAGCTATTAGATTTAAGTCAATAAATAAGTCAATAAAATATGTTGTGCACATTATCATCAGGAAGTGTCAGTGAGTATAAATATGCAGCATCCGGCAGGGCTCTCTGAGATGCTCCCAACCAGTCCTGAAGGAGAGCCAGCTGCACTTTATCGTGCCGGTGCAGAGCCATGGGTGATGCTATCTGCAGCGCTGGAGTAGATTCCATTAAACACAGCCCTGCTCTGTACATACAGCAGAGTGGACACATCTCTGGGACATGGGCATGAGGGAGAAAGAAAGAGAGAGAGAGAGAGAGAGAGAGAGAGATAGAGAGAGAGAGAGAGAGAGAGAGAGAGAGAGAGGGTACATGCCTCCACTGCTGAAAGCATTAGACTCCATCATTGTTCAGCCAGGAGAGCCTATCAGCATCCCCACATTAGCCTACAGGCCGCAGGCTTGTGCTGAGGGAGATTAGGAGAGAGGCCAGGATCATACATCTGTCTGTGTGCAGCGCTGACAGCGCCCAGAGTCAGAGCGAGACGTGCTGAGCCAGTCCCAGTCCCCTACACCTCCTCCAGCTCACACTCATTCCAGCACAATTCACACTCACTGTTAGCTGTCTGCTATTAGCATGTTTCATGTCAGTTTAGTCATCAGTTCTGTCTCGTCTTGTGAAATCTCACATGTACAGCTTTGGAAAAAATGAAGAGAGCACTTAATCTGCTGAATCAGTTTCTCTGATTTAGCTATTTATAGGTATATGTTTGAGTAAAATTAACATGAGAAAATGAGAAATGCAGAGCTTTCAGACCTCAAATAATGCAAAGAAAACAAGTTCATATTCATACATTTGTAAGAGTTTAACAGTTTTATGCATCTTGGAACATTCTCCTCCACCAGTCTTACCAACTGCTTTTGGATAACTTTATGCCACTCCTGATGGCAAGCAGTGCAGCTTGGTTAGATGGCTTGTGTTAATCCATCTTCCTCTTGACTATATTCCAGAGGTATTTAATTTGGTAAAATCAAAGAAACTCATCATTTTTAAGTGATCTCTTTTTTCCAGAGCTGTGTATCACATGACTTGTCATATTTGTTGCATATTTGAAACTATATTTCTCTTTGCTGATTCATACTCATAATATACAGTACTAGTTAACGTTTTTATAAATTTATTTTAATTCCTACATTGTAAATGAATACTGAAGTCATCCAGACTATGAAGGAACATATTACTCTGTGAAGCATTTACTGTAGGTGCTCTTATTTTATATGCTGTTATTTTGCAGATTCTGAGGCTGGTAACTCTGATGAATTTGTCCTGTGCATCAGAGGTACTGTAACTCTTGGTCTTTCTTTCCTTAGGTGGTCTTGATGAGAGCCAGTTCCATCATACTGTTTTTGATGAAGTTTGCAACTGCACTTGAGGATATCTTTTTTTTTTGGCCTTATTCACCAACTATTCTTAAGCAAACAAATCTTCTTATAACCCACATATCCATTTTTACTAAGATTTTAACATTTACCAGTGTCATCAGTTTGTGAAGACAATAGGTCCATCATCAGGACAGAGCTGTGAACAATTATGTAGTTTAAAAAAAATAAAAACATCATCAATCTAAAATAGGTCTCCGAGTGGTCCAGCAGCAGTCTAAGGCGATTCCAATATGATCAGGAGATTGCCGGTTCGAATCCTGTTCCTGTAGCTCACCATCGGCAACCAGAGCCCCGAGAGAGCACAATTGGCCTTGCTCTCTCTCTGGGTGGGTAGATGGTGCTCTTTGCGAACATCACTCCAAAGGGTGATGTCGATTAGCACAAGGCATCTGTGAGCTGATGTATCAGAACCGAGTCGCTGCACTTTCCTCCAAATGTGCTGTGATGCTACTCAGCAATTCTGCATCAACAGCAGTTCAAAAAGAGGCGGTGGTTGACTTCACATGTATTGGAGTAGGCATGTGCTAGTCTTCACCCTCCTGGTGTTGAGGCATCACTAGTGATAGGGGGAGTCCTAATGAGTGGGTTGGGTGTTGGTCGTGAAAATTGGGGATAAAATGAGATGAAAATTTAATTAAAGAATAAATCTGATATAGACTTTTTGTAAGGAGCAAATTTAAGAAAATTCTAAGGAAGATATTGATGAAAAAAGCCCTACATCATCACAAAACATTATTTCTCTCAAATAGGCTAGTTTAACAGCTTGATGGGTATCACTATCGGTTTGAAATCAGTAGAAAATGATAGACTGAAGATGAGTCCAACCAATTCCTACTATACACAAGTGCACTGGGTGATTTTCACTCTGAATCTGTTTCTGAGCGAATGCTCACAGAACAGAAGCATGGGAGTATGGAGGCCTGGATACCACAGCAGAGCACAGTACTCTCATGCAAAAACAACACGTTAGTTACTTCATGGATATTTTTATTCCTCCTGCTTTCCCTCGTCTGCTTCTCGTTCCCTGGCTGACCTTGTCCGTATGTCTGAATCTCAGCAAACTCTCACTGGCTGCTCTTAATGAAGGTCTCCTGGCTGTATTTTGCATTATGTATAAAGAGCTGCCTGTTCTCTTTCCATTTCTGGGATTAGCATTCCAAGAAGAAAAACAGTTTTCTTTTTCTTTCTTTCTCTTTTTTTCCTCTCCTCTAAAGCAAGTCAAGTGCATAATGAGACACAAGATAAAGGCTAAGTAATGTCTAGCACCTTCTTTTTTTAACCGCCCGCCTCTCCTGAGGTCACAGATGTGCGGCGAGCGAGGAGGGTGTTTTGCTCCCGCTCTCCTGGTTCTCCTGGGGCAGGCCAAAAGCAGCTGTACACCACCCAGAGCAAACACACAGGGCCCAAACAGTCTGCTGTTCTCACTCTGCGCTCGCTGGTCACTGCAGGAGACGAGCGATTTCAATGCAAGGCCTTAGAATCCATGAGTCATGTATAGGGCTGAGCATTCAAACTCACTACTTTTGTGTTACTGGCAAAATAACAAGCTTTGAAAAAGTGCGAGCCATTCAGCGGGTAATTCAATACACTAGTCGTCATGTTTATCAGCATCCTTGAGCCTATGAGCGTGACTGTTCTCAGGGGTGGAGCTTATATTTTCAGGGAGCTACAGAAACTGGATGAAGCCAGTAGAGAATCTGAACATGAGAACAGTGTGAGAAAAGTGTGATGTAAGAAATTAAAAGCACACTCAACTGCCATTGTGAAGCGGTGCACCAGAACTCAACCTCTGCATTTAACCCACATCGGAAGGACCGGACAATAACTATATTTCTGTATTAATATCTAATATCAAGTCAAGTCAAGTCAAGTAGTTTTATTGTCAATGCTGCATATGTACAGGACATACATAGAATTGAAATTACGTTACTCTCCTTCCCAATTTTACAGCAAGTACAGATAATGGATAATAAAGAAAAATAAAGAAAAAGGGGAGACACTATGTGTACAATACAGCAGCAGGGACACAGACATACATGAGACAGAACAAGGTGCAGTAGTGGTGGGGGTGAAATAGATATATAAATAGAAATAAAAAGAAATAAATATATAATCTAAATCTAAATGAGTGGGAGACACTATATGTACAATACAACAAAAACACAATAGACATTTGTGAGACAGAAGATAATAGTGCAATATTAATGGTGATTAAGATCAAGTGACAATATAAATAGAACCCGTATAACAGTAGTGCAGTGTTGTATCTAGCTTAAGGCTGGTAAAGTTCTTAAAGTTCCCAGTTCTTGGGGAATTAAGTGTGTATGACAGTGCAGCATAACAGTAGTGCAGGTATTGGGTGTGTAGTGCAGGTCCTTTTACAAAAGTTACAGTACTGTGTGTGTTCTAGTGCAGAGTTTCAGTGCTGTGTTGGTGGGAGGATGTGGGGTCAGGATGATGAGAGTGTGTGTGCTGTGGGCAGGATTGGGATGGGGGGTAGAGCAGGAAGAGAGTTCAGATGCTGTAATGCATATAATAAAATAGAAGTTTCCATAATGGTGACATGATATTTAAACACATTTCCAGTATTTCAGAATATGCATTACAGCATCTGTCAATGACGGACATTTTATTACAATTTATATCACATTACATTCATTGGTAAATTCATTTGTAAGAAGTTTGCATGTGTTCTTGGCATTTTGTTCCGTTGTCTTTATATTGTGCATACCAATATATGAATTATCTGAATTATATCAACCGAAATTAAGAAATACTGCAAGCTCTGGAAAAAAAATAAGAGACCACTTAAAAATTATGAGTTTCTTTGATTTTAATAAATTGAAAACATCTGGAATATAATCAAGAGGAAGATTGATGATCACAAGCCATCAAACCAAACTAAACTGCTTGACGTTTTGCACCAGGAGTGGAATAAAGTTATCCAAAAGCAGTGTGTAAGACTGGTGGAGGAGAACATGCCAAGATGCATGAAAACTGTGATTAAAAACTATTTCTGAACTCTTTAAACTTTATGAACATTAACTTTTTTCTTTTTTCTCTGCATTTTTTTTTTTTTGTTATTTCAGCCATTTCTCATTTTCTGCAAATAAAAAGCTCTAAATGACAATATTTTTATTTGAAATGTCATCCATTGTTCATTTTACTCAAACATATACCTATAAATAGCAAAATCAGAGAAACTGATTCAGAAACTTAAGTGGTCTCTTATTTTTTTTTTCCAGAGCTGTATATTGTGACATAGCACTTCCTGCTGGTCTAGGGGATTAAACCAGCAACCTTCTGACTACAAACCTCCAAAACTACTCTTAATCTTTAGTCACTACTGCCCTATGGGCACCATTTCTACAAAGATTGGGTAACAACTGGGTAACATCATATTTAGTAAGACCTCTTTGTAGATGGTCTAAATTACGCACTTTAGCCGTATTATCAACTTCTCTGATTTATGCAGCTTGCCCTCATTTCAGTTTTAAGCCACACCAACCCTTAAAAAAGGAATCCAAGTTCCAGCATTGGTATTGGAATAAGTTTGTATCAATATCAATCTTCCTAATCACAGGGAATCTCTACAAGCTGTTCAGCAATAAAAGTGGCAGAATTTCCTGTGATCATAAACCCCAGCCCAGTCCACAGAATAATAATACACAGAATACTGGCTTTAATGCAGAGAAGGACCTGTGGGAGCCTACTAAGCAAATTAGCCTCTGTATTGTTCAATTGATGCTATTTTCAAATGGTGCCACCTACTCTCCAAAGCCATCATCACAATATTCCCAACACATCCCTTTCTTTAACTACATACAAATAACAGAACAAAAACACAACACAACCTGAGACAGAACCCACTTTCCTTCTTTACAGGAAAACGCCTCAGAAGACCCTTTGCTTGTCAACAAATCACAAGCTAAATCAAACCAGGTCCTGCATCAGAACAGAGCTACAGGCACAGAGAGTTCCTCAAACAGCACCAGGCGGCGGTTCTGCACTATAAAACACCTTGCTGAGGTGAGACATGAGGCAGCACAGGTTCAGAATCATGCAAAAGCTTGGAATCACCCTGTGTTTTTCTATTATTTTAATTACATTTTGAAATATAGAAGATTCATACTTTATTCTGTTGAGTTGCCACTTGCAATATACTGTACATTTGATGTACATATGAAATGTAGGGGTCTATCAATTGAACTTATTGGACACTGTCCCCAGATACAGTGACAGGGATGTGAGATTCCTGCTATAGTTCCAGCTCAAGGCTAACTTTTTGGTTTCAGATGGTCTAACCTGATTATCATCGCTGTCCAATGAAAAAAAGGTATCTCCAAAACAGAAGAGAGAAAAAAAACCTTCTAAACTTTCAATGGAAGGTTTTTTCACATTTTAAAGTATTTCTATTGGATCGTTCATCAAGAGATGTTGACACAGTGTAAGGAACAGTTTGTGCGTTCAACTTATGTAGAAAACTAATAGAAACTGATTCTGGTCATGCTTGTTGATCAGCTTAATCAAATAAGAATGATCAAACTTGGACATACTGGTTGGCTAGTTTGGTCAGGTTGATCATGCTTGTAGACCATCTAACAATCTCACTGCAAGAGACTCCAAAATATCACCATAATTCATTCAGAGATAAAAAATAAAAATAAACCAATTTACTCTCAATTTTCTTACTAAAGATTATCCCTTGGATTAAAGGAGCGTTGATTTAGTATTCATTCTCTTCATGAGCATTAATCTATAAAAAAGCAAGCTTTATCATTCTCTGGCTAGATTTAATTATCTAGTTCCCACGCCTTAATAAGTTGTGCCCGTGCCTTAATGATCTCGTTCCCGCGCCTTAATGATCTCGTTCCCACGCCTTAATGATCTCGTTCCCACGCCTGAATGATCTCGTTCTCACACCTTAAATATCTCGTTCCTATGCCTTAGGATCTCGTTCCCACATCTTAATAAGGCGTGGCCGCGCATTATTTATTTTTTTTACATGATGTCACCTTAGGGACTCTGTAGAGAGCGTTCCTCGCTATAGGCCTATTTAATAAACTCTCCTGACTCTCCTAACACCTCTAACAAACTTCAGGCTACTTCTAACCTCCTGCTCTATCACACTATTTCCCTTTGGCCTTCTTTAGGCCTTGCCTAAAAATGTTTTTTTTTTTTTTTTTTACTTCTACAGGGGTTGGACAATGAAACTGAAACACCTGGTTTTAGACCACAATAATTTGTTGTCCGGACAGACAGTTCTGGTGGAAACAGGAGAGTTGAGCCGTGGTTTTATGTTTTTTGGATACGATCGGGGTTAGCACCTGAACATCCCTTTCAGACAGCTTCCTCTTACAGCGTCCACAGTTAATCCTGTTGGATGTGGTTGGTCCTTCTTGGTGGTATGCTGACATTACCCTGGATACCGTGGCTCTTGATACATCACAAAGCCTTGCTGTCTTGGTCACAGATGCGCCAGCAAGACGTGCACCAACAATTTGTCCTCTTTTGAACTCTGGTATGTCACCCATAATGTTGTGTGCATTGAAATATTTTGAGCAAAACTGTGCTCTTACCCTGCTAATTGAACCTTCACACTCTGCTCTTGCTGGTGCAATGTGTAATTAATGAAGACTGGCCACCAGGCTGCTCCAATTTAGCCATGAAACCTCCCACACTAAAATGACAGGTGTTTCACTTTCATTGTCCAACCCCTGTATGTCCTCTGTGGCTTAATGTACATCATTATTTGTAAGTAGCTTTGGATAAAAGCATCTGCCAAATGTAATTTTAATGTAATGTAATTGTAATCTAACTTCTAATTGGTGATTCCAAGCTTCTGAAAGACAGTATAAAACTGGTATTCACTCACCCAGTGGTTGACCCGCTATGATCCTGGCATTTTCCCCGGCGACGGCGGCCCGGGCGTTGCGCTCGCTCATGTACTGGACGAAGGCGTAGCCCTTGTGCACGGAGCAGCCCACGATCTTGCCATACTTGGCGAAGATGACCTCGATGTCGGTCTTCTTGACGATGGCTGTGTTGAGGTTGCCGATGAAGACTCTGGAGTTGAGGGAGCGGGGGTCATTCTTGTTGGTCACGTTGCTGGTCTGACTCTTACCAGTCATTCTCTTCTGCTGGCTCTCCTGAAGTACACACACAGGAGCACGCGTTCTTAGAGATTAGACCAACACCAACCACAGAAAACCTCACAGCTACTGCTTTCATCTATCATTATCATACGTCCTTGATAAGACTACCTTCAGTTTTTAATGAGCATCAGTGTTTAAACAGCAATTAAAAACTGATCAGTATCAAAATGGAACAATCTTGTGGGAGAAGAATGGCTCAGTGTGTGTGGGAGTTGTTGGAGATGACTCCTCAACACGGCATATTGTACATCTAGCCTTTTGTTGCAACACTCTGTGTATTTATTTCAGATTAATGAATTCAGTTCTGTATTTGATAATCATCAAATAGCCCTCTAATTCGTGAGCTAGTTTTTCTGACCCACTGAACTCATATTTATATCTTAATTCAATTAACCTGTTCATACTTCGCCCACAAATATCACAAATATGTTCTTTCATAGCAACTTTTAGAAGCTTAGCTTTTAACAGAATATTGGAAGAATACCTCAGGGTTCTTGCACCATTTTAAAAGTCTAATTTAATGCTTCTTAAAACCTCTAAAAACATTTTTAAGACCCAAAAATGTACTCATAATATCTTTGGTAGAAAACAATTGATTGTGTAGGAAATCAAAACCTAATGTTTCCCATTTGTTCTCAATATTTCTTTGTTCCATTTTTGTTCCATTGCAATTCAAAACAGCATCAACATAACATATGTAAGTTAGTTAGTATGTTAGCTAGCTCGCCGCTAATGTTAGCTAGCTCTCCGCTAACCTTAGTTTTCTCCCCGATAACATAGCTAACTTGACGCTAACGTTATTATGTTAGCTAGCTCACCGCTAATGTCAGCTAACTGTCCGCTAACCTTAGTTCTACCCCTGGTAATGTTAGCTAGCTCGCTTTAGCTAGCTAAAGTTAGTATGTTAGCTAGCTCACAGCTAACATTAGTATGTTAGCTAGCTCGCCACTTATGTTAGCTAGCTCTCTGCTAACGCTAGATCTCTCCCTGGATTAGATGTTTACGGTGGGCCGATGTGTTTTCCCACTGGCATTAAATGCACCATCTGAAAATGTAATACCTACAGCAAATTTACAGTAAATTTAAGACATTTTAAGACTTTTTAAAGACCTGCATTAACCCCGATCCTACTAAACCTAATGAAAAAAATAAAACACTCAGCAACCCTTCCAGACTGACTCACTTCTCAAATCTGACATTTTAATTAGCCAAACAACAGCAGCGTGGAATTCTAACCAGAACTGCAAGAACTAATTGTCATTATCAATAACACTGATCAATACACTGTTGACATTATCACAGTTAATTGGATTGATGATGTTTGGGGAAACAGACACAGCAGGGAGGGTGCATTTGGATATACTTTACTTCAACATCACGTAAACTATTTGCTTTAAATCCTGAAACGTGCAGAATCATTAGACAAAAAAACAAGTTAAAGCATAGTAAAGATTTAAACATAACATTGTTTCCTTTTCAGATGTCTACAAATGCATCAAATGATTGCTGTTGGCTGAATAAATGAGCTTTACTGTATTTTTTACAACCTATGACCAAAAACAATTATGTATTAATTCCGTAAACTTTTAAAATCATATTATATCAACTATTATATTAAATTATTTGGACATATAATAAACAAACTGTGGACTAATTTGCAGCTGTACTAATTTTAACTTCCTATTATCTCAATCCTTGCACAGGACGTTACTTGCTCATCACATTTTAGTGGTTTCCCTGCTTTAACACCCCCCTGTAGCTCTTAAAAAACTTGTTAATAAGCTGATTTGCAGGACCAGGTTGTGGGGGCAGGAAAAGCCATACATGTGCTGGACAGAGGGCTCCAGGTCCAGGACAGAGAAACAGGGCTTTAAGACCAATGCATTAATGTGGCTTCTTGTGGTTTCTGAGGCTGGTATTTCTAATTAACTTATCCTGCACAACAGAGGTAACTCTTGCTCTTCTCTTCCTGGGGTGGTCCTGATGAGGGCCATTTTCATCATAACATTTTTGATGGTCTTTACAACTGCACTTGAGGATACTTTCAAAGTTCCTGAAGGTTTTTAAATTGACTGACATTCATTTTTTCTTATAGTCATTTTTTTCCTTTACTTAGTTGAGTAGTTTTTGCTATAATATGGATTAGAACATTACTCAAATAGAGCTATTCCCTGTATACCTGTAACTCTACCTCTTCACTACTTTACAACTGATGCTCTCAAACACATTAAAAGGACAAACAAATTCAAGTAATGAACTTTTAAGAAGTTCAGCACAGCTGTTAACTGAATGTCTGAATTCCAGGTGACTCTACCTCATAAAACTGACTGAAAAAGTCCAGACAAGATGTGCAAAACTATTTTCTGCCTGATATTACATAGCTATATCTTATATCTCGAAGATTTCTCTTTAATCATTAAATATAAGTCTTAATTGTAATTGTAATAAAAATGAAAAATATTGAAGCAAATCTGCAACTGTCAAAATGTAATGAATAAAAAAACGTGAAATTGGCACTTTCCTGAACTTTTTACATTTTGAAATCATTATTTTCCTAAATACAAATTAATCATTTAATTTTCCTCCAAACCTTTCATGTCTTTACGGTTTTCTAGTGTTTACAGTATGTTTACTTTCAGTCATGCAGAATTTGACCATGAGTTAGTCCTCCTAAAACTGATCTGACATGATTAAGTGTATTAAGAGTACATTATATGTTCTCCAAGTGTGTTTTTAGGAATCTTCGATGTTCTCAAACTTTTTAAAATGTGAATAACTTTTTTTACTGCAGAGATAAAGGGATTTTAATCAACTTCAACATTTAAAATATGAAACACATGTTTTTTTTTCATATTTGATTTTAGTATTAATCTGCAATTGCAGGAAAAAGCAGAGCATTCAAAAATAATAAATTAAAAACTCTGAATTTGAGTTGTGTCCAAACTTTTGACTGGTTCTTTCTCATCAGTTTGATTAAGGCTTTTTTCCCCCAACAATCTGCCCTATCTAGCAACCGTTTCTGTCAAAGTTTTGTGGGCAGAAAACGGAAAGGTAATAATTATTTTGTCTGCGCTGCTATTTTGAAGCATGTATTTATATTTTTAAATATTCCTTCAAAATTTGAAACTTTATTTTTTTTTTAAATCAGATATTCCATTTATTTCCTGTTCCTTCACTTCAGATCTCCATTCCATTCAATACACATCATACTTCACTAGTATTGTTTTATCTATACTGATAGATTACTCCCAGCCTTCAGACAGCACATCTTCTGCAGTGTGACCTTATTTTAAATCAGCCCTGCTGCCCTTTTTTGTCTGTATCATCACTGCTATAGATTCAGAGTGGCAGCACACCTGCGAGTGGTGGATGAAGGGCGGAGGAGAGAGAGAGAGATATATACAGATATAGAGAGGTGTAAAACTTTATGTCAGGCTGAAAGCACTCTTCCCCCGCTTGCTTACTGTAGCTGAGTGTTCACAGCATGCACCGACCACAATGCTAAACCCCCGCTATGAGCTGACAGCTAACCTCCCATTGGGTGACATCCAAACCCCTTTCCCCCCACCACACACACACACACACACACACACACACACATTCGCCTGCACTGTAAATGTACTCTGACTGTTATTGTCAGAAACAGAAATGCATTATGCTCTTTTTTCAAGGTGTCAACAACCCATTCTTTAAACAAGTGGAAAGTGGAAACACACACACACTCAAACACACACACACACACACACACACACTTATATTAATCTGTTTTAGTATGTGACGTCATTCATGTGTCCCATATGCATAATTTTAAGTACTCATATATAATATTGTCTAATACCCTATACCTAATATAATTATATGCAATATTATATATGAAACACAGCATATTAAACTCTGACATGATTTAATTCAGTCAGATTCAGTTTGCACATTAATATTTCATAGGCACCTCAATCCTCAAGCCTGCACACTACACTATTCAGTATGTGCAAATGTTTGTGGACCACATTTCTAATGAATGCACTCTGCTACCCCAACACTGTGGAAGCTGTGGAGCAGTGGAGCTGTGTTCTCTGGATGAGACCTCTGGGATGAGTTTAAGGGGAGCTGAGGATGAGGTGGGTGATGACCATCCAACATCCTGACCTCACTAAAGCTTGTTTGGCTCAATGCAATCAAATCTTTACAGCAATGTTCCAAAATCTAGTAAAAAACCTTACCTAGAAAGCAATTAAAGTTAATTTAACAAAAGCAGAATAAACACATTTTAAATATAACAGTTAATAAATATGATTTCAGAAGAAACAACAAAAAAGCAAATGTCACTATTTGTCTATACAGTGTAAATGAATGATATGTGTGTACACTGTATGTGTCAGATTTCCCAGTATGCACCTGTGCTCTACCCTCTGGACAAGCTGGATCACGTGATTGTTCCAATTGCCATTTCCTGTTTCCACTTGTATAAATACCCTCTGTTTTTGTTCCTCTTGGCAAAGTATTGAATCTATTTTCATAGTATTATTTTGTTGCCAAATTGTTTTGCCTTTTTGACTACTCTTTAGTCTAGCCCAGGGGTCTGCAATTAAGTTTAGCCGTGGGTCAGATATTTTCCAAGCGATTACATGGCGGGCCACAAAAAAAAAATCTGTTTTGGAAAATGAATATGTGTGTAATGGAATGGAGTGCTACAGATGAGTAGCTCTCCAGCCCAGAGGGTTGTTGAACCCAATTGCAGAACAGTTGATAAAAAGCAGGTAAACTTAAGAAGAAAGGAATAAAAAATAAATAAATAAACACACCTCTCCTCACCCAGGATAAGACCCGTGTCGTCAGGGCTGCGGGGCAATACACTACCGCTGCCCTGGCTAGTGAATTGGGACACAGCTGGGGGAAAAAAAACGCCCTTTTTACATGCCTGCTAGTAAACTTTACATTAAGTATCTGCACATGTCTACATCTCGTCTGGTTTGTGTGACAGTATGAATAGTGAATATGACTCATTCAGGTAACTAGTTATTATTTGTACTGTATATGGTGCAGCTAGACAGTAAATTCTTCAGTAAATATTTATGGAATGTTGTGAATGTTCTGTAAAGAAACCAACTGATACAGTTGTCTGCAGCAGGTTATTTAATAATTATCTGTCAATTAATAAATATTTGAGATGTTACTTAACCGTTGAGATGTTACACCATTTATTACTGTAGTAAGTACTGATATTTATGACCATTATTGCAATGTGTTACCCATTAAATGTAAATAATCAATCAAAAATAATAAATTCATTAATTAATAAAAAAACATGTTTCCATGCTGAAAACTCAATGAAATAACACCACAGACAAATGTCGCTTGAACTCGTTTAACCTAGAGTTCTGCTCATAATCTGTCTCCATACCACATAAACTTTCCTTTATGAATTCACCTTCAAATTTACATCCTCTAATATAAAAAACGATCGGTGTATTTTTATGGCTGGCCCAGTGCCATCCGTCCCCGAGTCGCACAGATTATACCTATTTAGCTTTTACATTTAATGCCTGAATAATGGACCCAATACTGAGTAAATAGGATTAGTTGCCAAGGTAACGCACATGCTGTAGAAACGCTATTGGCTGTGCACTCAGAAGCTCAGTCAGTCACGGAGACAGAAATTGAAAAATAAAATTTGCCCCATTGTCCGCACTCTGTCCGCCGCCTGCAGCTCACGCTGGAGTGATCCCTCTCTGCTGTGTCTGACCCCTGAGGATTACTCCCATCAACACAAATGACCCTTTTACACTGTTAGCAGCACATACGCTTCATCAGATTACCACCTACACACACACACACACACACATACACACACACACGGCTTCATACACTACAGGGACAAATGTTCCATCTAACTACACTGCTAAAACTCATAGAACATGAAACTAGTTCTTTTCCATTTCCCATGACTTTTGCCATGTCCCATTGAAGTTAGTACAGATACACTGTGTGTGTGTGTGTGTGTGTGTGTGTGTGTGTGTGTGCGGGTGTGTGAGGCGTACTGCATGAAATGTGTATATAAATTCTGCTCTCTCTGTTCACACAGGCAATTCTAGCCAGACACCACCAGTCACAATCATTACTACCCACTGTGCTGTCCACTGAGGGTGATAATGCCTTTTCTGATGGATTCTGGTACACATATGATAATATAGATCAAAGAATGTTAAATGTCCCATTCATCTGCACCCACTACTAGACATCACTCCAACTCAAATAACTTACACCACCTTGCCATGAGCACACTGACCAGTGATGTTCAGACTCACTCAACTTCTAGAAATTACTCAACAACTAATACAGGTGTGATTGATTGCTCTTGATATTTCCCATCACTTCAGTTTGTATCCATACAATATCAGTCAAATGTTTGGACACACATTTTAAAATTGTATGCATTGTAGAGTAATACTGAAGTCATTCAACCTATGCAGAAAAAAGTGTTAAATCGGAATATGCGCTATATTTTAGATTATACAAAATTAGCAACTATTGCTTAAATAGAGACAATTTTGTACATCTTGGCTGGATCTTCACAGTCAGCTTTATGAAGCAGAGTCACCTGGACTTCAGGCTTTCAGTTAACAGCTGTGTTGAACTTATTAAGAGTCAATTACTTGAATTTCTTGCCTCTTAATGTGTTTGAGAGCATCAGTTGTAAAGTTGTGAAGAGGTAGAGTTACAGGTATACAGTGAATAGCCCTATTTAAGTGGTGTTCTAATTCATCGTATGGCAAGAACTACTCAACTAAGTATAGAAAAAAATACTTTTAAAGGTCAGAGAATCTGAAAATTTCTTTGAAAAGTATTTTTTGAAAGTATTCTTAAGCTCAGTCGAGAAGACCATCAAAAACCTTATGATGGAACTGGCACTCATCAGGACTGCTGCAGGAAAGGGAGAGCAATAGTTTTCTTCTGTTGAACAAGATAGTTCATCACCTAAACGCTTCACATAGTATTTTGGATTTTGGACATAATTCATTATGTGTTCTTTCAAAGTTTGGATAAATTCAGTATTTATTTACAATTTACTAAAATAAAACATTGCATGAGAAGGTATGTCCACATTTTTGAATGGTACTGTATATATACAGCTCTGGAAAAAAATAGTTTCTTTGATTTTACCAGGAGTGGCATAAAGTTATCCAAAAGCAGTGTGTAAAACTGGTGGAGGTGAACATGCCAACATGCATGAAAACTGTGATTAAAATCCAGTAGGACTGGTGTCTTGGTTTAAAGTGCAATTTCGTCTGATTACCTTCGGTCACTGGTTATTGCAGGCACTTTAAGTTCACATTACATTAATAACGTCCTGTTACCAGCTCCTATTCTAACAGGACAATGCTTGTCCACATACCGCTGCTATCTCCAGAGCTTCCCTTAAAGACACAGATGCTGTGCCATTCATTCTATACAGTATCTTATAATCTTTATGAAGCTACAATAGGAATTTGTTTATACACTGAGGTTCAGAAGTTTCCTCCAGCCCCTGCAGTGGCTAATTCCACTCTGATATTCACTGTGACGCTCATGTCAAACCTCCACAAGCACAGCCCACTCTGCAGCCGCCGGAGATACTGAACGAGGGTTGTTCATTGTGACAGGCACTAGAGAGGATATGTGTGTGAGAGAGAGAGAGTCAGTGTGTCTTACAAGCACCTGAAAGTGGAGACTGTTATTATCACAGCTGCTCAGAAGTGTAGGCAGGAGAAGCAGCAGCAGAATAGCTGTAATGCACTGTCTGCTACATGTTCCTACACACACACACACACACACACACTCAATTACGTGCATGCAATAATATTCACATCTGCAAAAAAACTCACCTAGCACCATACCACTACTATATATACTAAGCTATTAGCAGATACTGATCCAAAACATTTTGATCTAAAAGTAGCTACTTTAAACTAAAGCAGATAACTGTTTAAAATGTTCAAACACTGATTGCGTTTTCATACACTTCATAATCCAAAGTTTGTCAGTAATCTAATCTACGCATTTACACAAACTTGTGCAATTACCGTATTTTTCAGACTATAAGGCAGACTGAATTAAAAGGCTCACTATCAATGATTGTCTATTTTTTGGTCTATTTTCATGCATAAAATGCACCGGATTATAAGGCAACAATAGAAAGAATGCCTTAATCAAAGTGAACAAGAGTGTTTCCATGTTTCCGTTCTAGTAAACAAAACTGTAATTCCTCAAAAAAATGTGCTAGATGTTAATATACAGATTAATCTCCTGAAAACTGTTTAGTTGGGTAAGTAAAGCATTTCCATCTATTTACAGTAATCTTAGATTCCCAATATTTTGTCTAAGAGGGTGTTTTTTTAGTAAAGTTTCTCCAGAACTAAGGCTGGGTGCAGCAGCATTAGCATTAGCCACTAACCACAGCACTAGTGAGACTAGTGCCGCCCGTTAGTGGTTGATTGAGGAACCTGAGTGTTCCCGTAACCCAGGGTGCTATCAACCTGCGGTTTATCCCACGTAGATTGTTTTAACATGTGAAACATGCAGACTACAGTCCAATATACTCGCTTCTGAACTCGCTTCTGACAAAAGAGCTAGCGCTGTGGTTAGCGGCTATTGCTCATGCTGCTGCACCCAGCTCTAGTGCTGGAGAAACTTCACTGAAACCTCACTCTTATAACACTGTACTTCAATGGAGTGGCCTAACAGGTAAAATTCATACATAAGGCACACTGGATTATAAGGCGCAGTGCCAATTCGATCTATATAAGGCCAAACAAACTGCAACATATCTCCATCTGCCTATATTAGAAAAGAAAACATTGAATAAGTGTAAATGGACAAAAGAATTAATGAAAAAGAAGATATTTTGTGTTTTGAAATGGGCTGACCTTCATTCTCCTCAGCTACACTTGGTGAAGGTGAATTCCGCCGCAAAATGGGGACCTATAGGATATTAAATGCAAGGGTTTTACTTACTAACCAAGGGTTCTAGCATGCACTGTGAATATTTCTCTGTGCTCAATAAAGCTTATATTTACACACAATTTTATACTTTTTTGTAACCTATATTTTAAGTATGTATATCATAATTTTTGTTTAAGAAGTTTTAATATATATTGTGTCAATAATTGTGACTTAAATATCCATATAACCACATTGTATTAGTCATTAATGCAGATATCTGTACAATAAAAGCTGTAATTTCTATAGCTATTAAAAATACACACATACTTTCAGCAGTATGACTCATTATGGCTCCACACACACGTATGAGAAAAAACAAATGAAGGTGATGGTCAGCACATGGCCTTGCTGTACATAACCCACTCAACCCTCGCTCCAAAGAATAATGCCCACACTAGATTAGCACTGCAGGGCCTCAATATTTATACCAGTGTGGTCGTTTAGGAGGTCACTGGTCAACCTGCACATCCTTCTTTTCTCGCTCTCTTTTCGCTCAGCTCTTCTCTGATTCGCTGGAGAGGAGCAGTGCAATAAGCAGCCCACTGTTATTTAGGACCTCATACTGACACGGGTATTGATGGCAGTGGACAGAGAGGCGAGAACATTCGCAAATCAGCGGAGATGTGTTAAACTGCCTCTCTCGTCAGATAAATCACTTTTGTGGAGCGCTCTTGTGACAGCACCATCACACCCCCCTCACACCGCCCCTCCCCCGTGCCTCTGTGCTTCATGTCAGGTGTTCAGCGTGAGGGGCTTTTGGCTGAAGTTAATTGATTTCATCTCCCGCTCTGCCTGCGACCTCTGCTGCTTTTCTTAATTTATAATCCCCCATAATACCAGGTGCCCAGAACAGTGTCAATATGGTGGAAGGTGCTTCTCCCTGCCATGTGGTAAAAACAGACTCTCCCTGCACTGAGACAAAGTGTGCACAGCCTCTTTCTAGCCTTAGGAGGAATGAGACTCTCAGGGCAGAAGTAACCTCTCCCTACCCTCAGGGCAGAAGCATATCTCTGCCTTCAAGGTAAAGGAAGCCTCTCCCTACCCTCAGGGCAGAAGGAACCTTTTCATGCCCTCAGGGCAGATATAGCATCTCTGTCACCTTGAGCAGAAAAAAACTCTCCCTGTCCTCAGGGCAGAAGAAGCCAAATCCCTACCCTAAAGGCAGAGGGAGCCTCTCTCTGGCCTTAAGGCAGAAGGATCCTCTCCCTACCCTCAGGGAAGAAGAAGCCCCTCCCTGCCCTCAAAGCAGAGAAAGCCTCTCCCTGCCCTCAGGGCAGAAGGAGTGTATGCTTGCCTTCAAGGCAGAAGAAGCCTCTCATTACCTTAAGGGCAGAAGACACCTCTCTTTACCTTAAGGGCAGAAGACGCCTCTCCTTACCCTCAGGACAGAAGGAGCCTTTCCCTTCCCTCATGGCAGAAGAAGCCCCTCCCTGCCCTCAAGGCAGAAGGAGCCTCTCTCTGCCCCCAGGGCTAAAGAAGCCTCTCCCTGCCCTCAGGGCAGAAGGAGCCTCTCTCTGCCCTTAGGGCAGAAGAAGCCTATCCTTGCCCTTAAGGCAGAAGCAGCCTCTCCCTGCCCTCAGGAAGGAAGAAGTCTATCCCTGCCCTTAAGGCAGAGGGATCATCCCCCTTGCATTTAGGGCAGATTGATCCTCTCCCTGCCCTCAGGGTTGAATAAGCCTCTCCCTGCCCTCAGGGCAGACAGAACATATCTGTCCCCTTGGGCAGAAAAAAAAACTTTTCCTGTCCTTGGGCAAAAGAAACCTCTCACTGCCCTTAAGCAGAAATAGTCACTCTTTGCCATCAGCGTGAAAAGCCTCTCCCTGCCCTCAGGTGAAAGTAGCCACTCCCTGTCCTCAGACAGAAGTAGTTTCTGCCTGTCAAATGCATTCATGGGTCTGAGCAAATAACAAGAGATGACAGATATGCAAAGAGGAATAGGATGTTAGAACAACATAACAATCAAACTGTGCCCTCAATAATTGATCAAGAGAAAGACAAAACACCACTTATTTTTTCCCCTCCCTTCTTACAGTTTCTTCAGCCTTTAACCATTTTCATTTCTGGTATAGTTTGTTAGTCTTTTCATATTTAGTATTATAAGTAGAGACATTTTACCAACATTTTATCATGAATCTTCCTCGAGAGGCTAGGCTACCTATGCACTTATTGGATAGTTTATTACAATGACCTGTTCACCTTCTCCTTTGTGCAATGACCTTATCAGCCAATCATTTGCTAGCAGTGTAATGCATAAAATCATGCAGATACAGGACCATTGTATGGTGAACATCATGCTGTATATGTATGGGTAGCTCAACTGGACATCAGAACGTTTTTTTCTACTGTTTCTACTGATATTTCTACATAGGGGCCCACTGAGAATCCCAACTGTGCCCAGTAACAACACCTGTACCAACTCAATCATAGCCCCTGCCCACCTGGAAGCCATCTAGCACCATCTCCACATGGGCATGCTAGCTGGGCTTAGGCTATACTCAGTGATCTTAATCATGACACGAGTTCTTGTGCTCCTGTGAGAAAGACTATAATATTCACTTGAAAGAAAACATACTGTGAGTGGTAGATCTGAGGATGAAATGCCTTGTTTTCTGAGATTACGTCACTTCAAAAGTCCAACAGCTGATGTTCCAGTGGCTACACGCTCACCAATTGTACAGCTAACGAGTGACAAAAAGCCTGGTTCCAACAGTATAAATCCATGGACCAGGGACTTGCTTTATGTAAACACTCCAGACTGGTGGAGATGGAGGAGTGTGAGGTGCATTTTCCTTGGCATTCCTTGAGTTTGCTTGAATGCTTGAACCCTATTTGCTGACCATGTGCATCCCTTCATGGACGCAATTTACCAATCTTCTAATGGCTGCTTCCAATATGACAATGGATGGTTGATCAGTGGCATTGCCAGTGAAGAGATCTGAATACAACAGAACAACTTCCACCTGGTAGAATGAGAGATTCACAGCATATTAATGCTCTCATGAAAAATAAGCAATCATGTCATCATCTCAATAAGACACCCCACCTTACAGTTCTGTATTAGCATGCTTTGTTGTCTTGTTCTGATAAACATCTTACAATAGGATTATTTAGTTGCAACAGGACATCACATGTTACAAGACACACATCATTTACTTATGTGCGTCTTATAACAACATGTTTTCTAACATTCATATTGTCCATCTTCATGATCACGAAGAGCACAGTCAATCAGTTCAAACCTTCGAGTACCAGCACTTATTTATGCCTTTAAGTGCCGACTACATCCATTACACAGCAGGCACCTTTCAAGGCCTAACTGACAAGTGGATATGCACAGTATGCCAACCAATCAATAGAGTGACACACTGGATCCTCCACTCTGCATGACTGAGCTGAAAGATGGCGTCCGCAGCCAGGCGCTGCATAAATGATGCTAAAAGATGAAGTGGTGAGAGCAGTGTGTGTGTCTGTCTGGAACTTGCAGCAGGCACACGGCAGCGTGCACTGAGAGAGCTGGTGTGGTGTGAAGCAGTGCAGCCAGATTTGGCCCTGGGAGCGAATGCAACTGTAATGAATAGCATCAGGATAGATTGGCTGCTTAAAAGGCAGACGTCAGGCATGCAAAAAGCCTCGCCTGGGCTTTCATTAACATGTTCTTGCCAACTCCTTCATCGCACTTCCTGTGTAATTTTCACCTCCATGAGCGTGCTCGTACCGCCCAACGAGCAGAGAGGCAGCACCAGTCGGGGGAAGGTGGCAATCTGCCCGCAAAGCCGCTCAGTCAAACAGAACGAGCGGAGAGAGCAGCCCATGCCCTCTCCGTGAAGTGTCAGGTGGAGACACTGCGGCCCCACATTGGGCTGAGATGTGGTGCTTAAAAAGGCCTCTAAGAGCCCTCTCCGAGCCCTGCCACCCCCTGATTCATGATCACAATCTGCCGGCAAAGTTAGAATAATGAGAATAACCGCACTGCTGTTCACAGGCGTTATGTGCAATGTGTGTGTGTGTATATGTGTATGTGTGTGTGTGTGTGCTAGCCTCCTGCAGAAGAACCCTTTGGAACAACATTGCCTTATCACAGATCCTCATTCATCTCCCTGGTGCATCGGCTTAGTCTCTGCCGGCAGCAGGCTCTCCCCTCACCTCAAGCAAATTTCATTTCACTAGAAAATTGCTTCTTGTTCGCGGCAACCCTATTCTCCTCCTACTCTTCTGCCTCCTCTGTTCGCTAGCCCCGCACTAAATTCCACACTCATCGTAGTGCCTCCAGCAGTAATCCAATTAAGCATGAAGCAAATGAAGCTGTCTCTCATTCGCGAGGTGCAGTCACCTGCGCTGGGGAGATGGGCGGCAGAGGCGAGGCAGGACGATAATGCCACACTTGTTTCAATGGTACCTTTAATTGCCTGAAAGAAATCCCTTGTCCAGGGAAGACGGGGAGACACATTTGCGGTGATGGGATTTAATTGCCTTCGCTGGCGCGCCGTCGTGTTATTTACGTTAATCTCTGTAAACGCCCGTGTAGAAGGGAATCAATCTTGTTTTTCCTGCAAAAGGATCAGTGTGGAGGTGATTACCGTTCAACGACAACTTCCTCCTCTCCTCTCCAAGCCCAGGACGTGGAAGCTCGCCCAGCAAAGCTGAACAGGAGCATGCCAAGGTGAAAATCAGCCAAGGTTGTCACTGATCCGAAGTGAAAAAGCGAAAAAGCGAACTGCATACCCCCCGCCCCTTGTGTCAGATCGCCCGCTGGAGTCCAGAGAACATCACCGAGCAGCTCTTTGACCTTAATATCTTTAAGAAACTCCTGAAGACAGAGCTCTTCAATGAGCACTTACTCTCTTAACACCTCTAACACACTAACTACTTCTAACCTCATTTCCTTCTTCCCCTCCTTCACTCCTCTATCCTATTATTCCCCTTTGACCTCCTTTTATCCCTATCCAAAGTTGTTTTTACCTTTAAACTTATTTTACATTGTACTTGACTATTGTAAGTCGCTTTGGACAAAAGCGTCTGCCAAATGTAATGTAATGTAATCTCCCCTCGCCTCTGCCCGTTTGTGGCTGCAGGTGCACTGACAAGTCTCCCTGGCCTTGTTCCAGTCCATTATTCAGTTCCAACATGGGAGCGACTTCACAACTTGCCCCAGTTTGCCCTTGAAAAGCCAGGAAATCATATGCTGGCCATAACTCCAGCAAACACAACAGCCCACGCCAGTTGCTCCTGGCACTGGCAGCGTTCAGTAACTAGCGTGCGGACAATCACAGCTGGGCCTGCGTTGCGTGACCATCAGAAACCTATCAACACCACACTTTAAGCAACAATTTGCACCTAAATAATAACAGTAATCAGTGTTTCTACTTTGAGAAGCTTGACAAATATGGACTGGTGCCACTCTTACGCAGAGATGCTCGATGCTTTTATTCCCAAAGCGGCTACAGTGGGCTCTAGATCTGGTTCCAAGCAGCCAGGAAAATACCTGATTCAACTAATTCAACTAATTAAGTTTTTGGCTGATGGTGATGATTGCTTGATCAACAAAGTCTATAGTCTGCTATCCTGCTCCTCTTTGATGATAACAAAAGCTCAGAGACACACTGGCTTGTCCTAAACAAGCCTGGGGACCATGGCTCTACTGGTATTTACCCTGGCTTCGCAGGAAGCTCTAAAGCGAGGACTGTAGTGTCAGTGCTGTGTGAAGATGGAAGACCCTCCATCCCTTATCATGGATCTGACCGTGTCGCGGCGCTTCCCTCATTAAAGCAGTGTCCTGTGCAAAAAGCCCATTAGTGCTCAATAGCAGGTGTATGGTGAGAAATCACAGCGCAGCTTTTAATGGGAGCAAATTAGAGCTTGTTTACATTCACTCTGCTCTGCAAAGTAAAACACAACCAGTGCTCTTAATTAGCATGGATAATCCTTGCTGGATATAAAAAAACAAAAAAAGACAGAAAAGAGTAAAGAGAGCCAAGCCATCGTTAAATGCACAGAGTAGATGTAATGTAGGCTATGAAAAGCTTCCCTATGATTAGCCAGAAGCATTTAAAAAGAGTAAAGACACAACGCTCTCTGGCAATAATTGCTGTGGCAAATGACTTGATCTATTTACATAGCTCTGGACTAACAATTAGCTGTTAGTGGCGGAGAGTTTGGTCGTGAAGGCCAAGCTCAGACCACACAGCGCACGGATCAGCATTCAGAACGGGGACCGGGGTTCTGTCAAAAAGACGCAATAGTAATAAAGAATAAAACAACAACACAGGGGCGAGGAGAGGGAAAAGTGGCCGCCACTAGGAACATATCTGTACCCAGAGAAGCCTGAAGACCTTGAGAGCGCGCTTTCAAACGAGCCATCAGTCTCCAGCTGCATGATGACAGCCCCATTACTGCTTCTTAAGGCCTGCCAGCAGCACAGGCTGTTTGGGCAAAAGGAACACAAATGTAATGCTCTAGTAATTGGGAAAACTGCTTTGGCAGAAGCGAAGCGGCGCACAGTAATGATGGCTGTGGATGTGGGGAGATGGAGGGTTTAAAAAAAAAAAAAGGAGTTCAAAGAGTTCTGAAGTGCTACATGAAGTGTCTGTCTTTAATAAACGATGGCGCGCTTTCTAGCTTTTCTCGTACATACACACACATATATATATATATATATATATATATATATATATATATATATATATACTTGAATAAATATAAAGCTATTTTTAAGCTAAACGATAATGTGCATGCAGTTTATTATTAGCTTGTCTAGGTTCAAGCTTAAAATCTTAAAAAAACTTAAAAAACTAAAAGTAATTTCGAAGAATTACTCCAAATAAATCAGAGAAATTGTTAAATTCCTAAATTCTTAATCTGATGTTTCTGGAAGTACAGAGATGCAGATGCAGTATCATCTCCTCGAGTCTGCCTGTACGTTTGATTTGCTTTGCACTTGATTCATCTCCTTTTTTTCTTCGATCAGTCGTACGCTGTGACTATGAAGTGTGTGAAAGCGTGTGAAAGCGCTATTGTGTGTGTGTGTGTGTGTGAGAGAGAGAGAGAGAGAGAGAAAGAAAGAAAAAGAGAGAGAGAGGGAGGGGCAGGGCAGTGTTAGGCCTCAGCGAGTGTGTGTGTGTGTGACAGTCTCTTCAGTTTGTGTGTATTTGTCAGAGCAGACCAGCCTTCTGTCTTTCCCCGCAGCGTCCAGCGGCTCTTTGACCTTGCGCTGCGTGTCGTGTTTGGAGGTCGGTCACACGCCCTTCCTGCTCGCTCTGCTTTTTTCCTGGTACAGATTTCTGGCAGTGATACGGAGCGAGCAGCCAAGAGCTGCCGAGAGCAGACGGGCCCGCCGCTGATTCTTCTCCTCCGTTTTGTTTCTGAAATTAAAGCCGTGATGGCCTGCAGCCCTGAGGCGAAGGCTGTGTGAGTGTGTGTGTTCACATGTGCCCTAATGTCTTTCCTCATCTCAATCTGAAAGCATGCAGCATGCCCCGTCTCCATGCCTGTGTGTGTGGAAATATCTCTGTGTGTGTGTGTGTGCTGCTGTTTGTGTGTGTGTGTGTGTTCATGGTCAATGGTGTGCGTATGGTCAATAAGCTAAGAAGCCGCATAATTTAAAAGCCATCACAAGTCACAGTTAAATGCAATTTGATATGAATTATATTATGGGTAAAAAAAAAAATCAATATAATATGTGTGTCCACATTAGGGCTGGGGCGACGCGTCGACATAATCGACGTCATCGATTACAAAAATACATCGATTTGCATAACGTGCGTCGGCGCGTCGTAAACATGGCGGCGCCTGTGGAGAGCATTAGAGGTTAGATCGGGCCCAAAAATTCCAACTGGCTGTTTTCGGGCTGTTTTAATGAGCGAAATATGATCAGAATTATGTTAATTAACACGGTAACATAGAAGCATAGAACTATTATTTAATTAAAATGATTTTTAAGAACAGCTAAACACAGTTCTGCAGGTCAAACGCGGAGGAGTTCACGTGCGAGAGAGAGAGAGAGAGAGAGAGAGAGAGAGACACAGAGAGAGAGAGAGAGAAAGAGAGATTTGCGTGTTCTGGTGAGAACTACTCACAGGTGAAGGTTCTCTTTGATCTCCTCGTGCTCCTATTCTAGTCCCATTCATAATTCTGCAGCTCCCTCAGTGTTTTCTGCCGTATTTTGCGGCTAGCGCGAGCGCTTACAACTGACACCGCGGACCGCGAGGTGCCGCCGCGTTTGTGCCGAATCCGACTCCCTGCTAAATCTGACTCCCGCTTCGCGGACAGAATCGGCACAACACCCCCGCTGTAGAACTGCGGTAGTGAAAACAGCGCTTATAAATAAATTAGTTTAGTTTCACTTTCAGTTTTCGTTATTTTCGTTATTTTTTTTTAAAATAAAAATATAATTAAAAAACAGACGCCTACATCTCGGACTATTTTCTGGAGCCCGGGTCGGATTTACGGGCGGGCCTCGGGTCATGTCGGGTTCGGGCAGAGAATCTAAGCTCTAGAGAGCTTGGACTCCGGAGAGCAATCTCCAGCTACAAAAAAACGCCAGCGGGCATCTAAAGTTTGGGAGCATTTCACGCAAAAGGCAATGTGGTCCTCTGCCATATGTGCAAAAGGAGCACTTGAAGCGCAAACATCCAGGAGCACTATGTCAACAGGGTCACACAGTAAGTTACCGTTTACATCAGGGTCTCCGCGGGTGTCCTTAAAAAGACTTAAGGCTGTCTACCAAAGGTTTTAAACCTGCCACAGGCAGAAATTATACATTTTTGGTTTATATTTATATATATAGTTTCCAGAAACAGTAGCATTATTCATAAGTTCAGGTGTTTAGCTAAGCTAGCTGCCTTAAGTTATTTTAGCTAGCGCCGTCGGCGCTGCGGTGTCACACCGTATTCTGTCACCATCGGAATTTTGTGACCAGTGCTCACGGTTATGAGCGTTCATTGGCAAAACGGAAGCTTTCTATACCTACACCTTACCCTCAGCCCTAAACTGAACCGTTTTGGCCAGTCGGGGTAAACATTAGAAACGAACACGTTTCGAATCGGCCAGTGCACCGGTCTGCTGAGAACTACTTGCCAGTGGTCACAAAATCTAGCGGTCACAGAAAACAACACACGGTTGTGGTGTATGGGAGCTTATCCATTTTTAGCGTTATAGATCTAAACAACGTGCTGTACATGTAAGTGATTATAAGTGTGGGGTTTGGTTTAGTAGGCTTGTGTTGTTGTTGTTGTTGTTATTATATATAAATATAGTAATTTATCGTTTGCTTTAAAACGTAAAATAATAATTATTTAAATATGTTTCTCAATGAATAGATTAGTCGACTAATCGAAAAAAATAATCGTTAGAATAATCGTTTAAAAAATAATCGTTAGGGACAGCCCTAGTCCACATACGTCCACATGATTAGTTATGTTATGTTAGGTTATGTTATGTAACAATGTGTATGTGTAACAAGACATTATATAAAAGGTATGAATATAAACTCTAAAAGAATGCATTACTATACATATATAAATATAGATAAATATAAATTTTATACAGTTTTCTTTAATTTGGACGTGAGTTTTTTTGCTATGTCCACAATAATGCCTGTTTAAAGTTGAATGATTATTTTAATTGGGTCAAAAACACATTTTATTTTTAAATATCAGTGTTTTTATAGTTAAGATGATTTTTAAAATTATTTTAGGCATTTAAATGACTTGTTTAGCTGATTCCATAAAAATATCAAACTAAAAACTTAAACTTCTCCAGTAATTCTCTTTTAGAAAGTATCTTAACCCTTGTGTGGTGTTCGGGTCTGTGGGACCAGTTTTCATTTTTCATCAAATGATACAAAAAATATATTTTTTCTAACCCAAACTCATTGGCATTGGCTCATTTTTTGTGAAAATGAGCCCCCCCTCCTTTAAACATTTATATTACATACAGTATGTTTGGCCAAGGGCTAATAAACATTGCTTCATTTGTAAATTTGAAACTAAACAAATTTTCTACTCATATCTTGAGTTTAATTCATTTTCTTTTACATTTTATTAAAAAACGAATAAAAAAAGAGTAGCACTTTTTAAAAGAAATGTGACATAAGAAAGGTAAAGGGCAAATATTAACCATGTAAGCTGTTTATATTGCTTGCAATTTAGGTGAAGCGAGCATGTGTAAAGCATTTTAATGTAAAATTGCTTAATTTTGCTGAATTAAATACAAGTAACAAAGTAAACGAGTAACAAAAATATGAAAACCACACAAGGGTTAAGAAAAGGGACTGAAGACATTTACTGTTCAGTGTTCAGTAATTAATATTATTAATTTCACTTAATATTTCTCACTCTGAGGTAAAGTTCAAGCTGTCCACTCTGTCGTGGTCAAATATTAATGTAATTAGAATAATTACAGCAGATCATTTTTTTTTTATTTTTGAAACAGAACAGCCATGTCCACCATGATTTCATCAAATAGCAATTTTTTGTACTAATATTGTCCACAGTTTGCCATGACAGTAAAATGAAAAGTTAAAAATAATAACAAAATGATTAAGCTGGAAAAAATTACTGTATTTATGATTTGTTTCAAGTAATAAGACTTTAAAAGACAAAGTATTCTAAAAATAACTATTAGATATTTGATTTTAGGTTGTTATTTTATTATTTTGTTTGTTTTTTTTATCTCATTTGACACCAATCTGTACATAAAAGGAGCACACACATACCTATTCATGCACAGCAATACAGAGAAGTTTAATGTTACCCTTTAGTATAGATCTGATTCTGCTGAAAGTGCAGATTCTAACCATTTAATCAATCACATTTTTATTCCTAAGTAGCCCCCAGAACATCCACCTGTCTCTGCTAATTAGCGCATTCAGCTACTTTAACGTGCACTCATTACTGACACAGGCTCCAATTATGCACACACTGCTTTAATCTCCACAGAAAAGCATCGCCAACAGAATGGGAAGCTATGGAGAAGCTGAGTCTGAGCCTAAGATCAACACACTCAGTGCCAGGGATTATAACGCTCCCCAGTGTTGGGCTGTGGAGCAGTGGAACGCTGTTTTCTGGACCGATGGACTTTTATCCAATACCCTTATTATGATTTGGAGTTTGTGATCCAGAACTAATCACCCAACATCAATACCTAACCTCACTAATGCTCCTGTGGGCTGAATGCAATTGAAACTGCAGTTACTGTATCTTATTGTTATCTGATATGAATGATATTAAGCATTTTATGTTCTTGTTCATTCTAATATTTGCCCTTATCTGCCTTCTTTCAATGTTAAACTATACACAAAACTGCAGATTCAAACCTGATAAAGCAGAGTTATGCACCATAAATTTATTTACAAACTTATTTATTTCCCTACTTGTAAATCATGGATTGAGTTCTGCTGAAGGTACAGGGTCTAACCATTTAATCAATACCAGTTTTTTTTTGGTTTCTAAGCATACCCCTAAAAAGTAAATAAAATGCACCAAAGAACTGCCCAGACACTTCTTCCAATTAGCACATTCATCTACTTTAACACACACACACATACACACACACACACACACTCTAAAAAAAACGTTTCAAATGTTTTAATTATAGAGACACAGCTTTAATCTACGTAGAAAAAGCATTGCCAATAAAATGGGAGCTCTGGAGAAGCTGATCCTGCGTCTAAACTCAGCATGTCCAATGCTAATCATCAGATAGAGTGTTACAGTATAAACCTAGGTCTAAATGCAATAAAGCTCTGAGCTCACCATTCCAGAGAACCCAGTGGAAGTTCCTGATCCAGAACTAATCACTCGGTTCAACATCAGTCCCGAAGCTACATAATGCTCTAATGTCTGAATGCAATCAGATATATAATTTAATATAATTTAATATTATTTATATAATATAATTTAATAATGCAATTTAATATATCATATCATCACAGCTCGAATTACTGTATATTAGAAGTTGTATTATACAGCTCTGTAAAAAAATTAAGATACCACTTCAGTTTCTGAATCAGTTTCTCTGATTTTGCTAATTATAGGTTTATGTTTGAGTCAAATGAAGTTGTTTTATTCTTTAAACAAGGACAGCATAATTTCCATAATTTCATAATTTCCAAATTCCAATCAAATAATGCAAAGAAAACAAGATCATATTCATAAAGTTTTAAGAGTTCAGAAATCAATATTTAGTGGAATAATCCTGTTTTTAATCACAGTTTTCATGCATCTTGCTTTTTTCATGCATTTGCTGAAAATGAGAAATGGCTGAAATAATAAAACGATAAGACTTCAAATAATGCATAGAAAAAAAAAGTTCATATTCATAAAGTTTTAAGATCAATATTTGGTGGAATAACCCTGGTTTTCATGCATCTTGGCATGTTCTCCTCCACCAGTTTTACACACTGCTTTTGGATAACTTTATGCCTGCACTCCTGGTGCAGAAATTCAAGCAGTTCAGCTTGGTTTGTTGGCTTATGATCATCTATCTTCCTCTTGATTATATTCCAGAGGTTTTCAGTTTGGTAAAATATAAAAAAATCATTGTTTTTAAGTGGTCTCTTATTTTTTTTCCAGAGCTGTATGTTTATTGCTGTGTTTTCCATCCTCTTCTGACACCAATCCGTATGCATGTCAAAAGTCAATGCAGAGCAAAGCAGAGTAGTTTTATTGTGTTTACAATCCTCTCTTAGCTTATGGATTCATTTCTGTGTAGAGTGCAGATTCTAACCAATTAATTAACATCATATATTTTATTCCTAAGTACCCAAAAATGTCCAGATATATCTGCTAATTAGAACATTCAGCTACTTTAAGGTACTTTAAGAGGCTCCAATTATGCATACACTGCTTTAATCTCTATAGAAAGTTGTTGCCAACAGAATAGGAAGCTGAGTCTGAGTCTAAAGTAATAAAGTTTGTGAACCAGTATTAATCATCCAACTTAAATACCTGACTTTACCAATATGCTAATAAGTGAATGCAATCAAATCTTCACAGCAATGTTCCATGATCCCTTGGTAAGTCTTCTCATCAAAGTAGATGCTGCTAATATCATGAAATTCTAGGAAAACATGCCATGCCTCCCCAGCATACCTCCAATAATTCCCCAAAGGCTTGGTTTCAGAAGACGTCCTGGAAGATTCAGGGCTTACAGTCACAGTGGCCTGATTTGAACCCTATAGAAAATCGTAGGTGGATTTTAAAAAAGGTAATGCAAGCCCAATAATATTAGTGAACTGGAGGTGACTGCCATTGAGGAATGGGCAAGGATTCCTCAGTAATGCTGCCAGATGGTGATGTCTTGCTGTGCATCATGTTTGAAGCAGGTCTGAACAGCAGTTATGATTTTTTTATGTTAAACATGGATATATCCCTTGTATTGTATAATATTGTGTAATAATGTTTTAGTTGTGTTTAGCTATTTAAGAAAGGTATACAGGGGTTGGACAATGAAACTGAAACACCTGTCATTTTAGTGTGGGAGGTTAAATGTCTAAATTGGAGCAGCCTGGTGGCCTATCTTCATTAATTGCACATTACTGCACCAGTAAGAGCAGAGTGTGAAGGTTCAATTAGCAGGGTAGGTGTCATGATGGGGCACAGAATACAGACACTCGCGGAACCAGTCAAGGATTTTATTAAAAACCCACAGGGTACAGAGAATGAGATTAGCAGTAGAAACAAAACACTAGTAAAGGTATACCTGGGAGCGGAGAGCTTAACAGGATAGTGAGGCAGTCCAGTGGTCATACACGAAGTAAGCAGTATCAGAGGCAATCCAAAAACAGAAACGATAAACAGTCCAATGGTCATATACAAGGCAGGCAGTATCAAAGGTGATCCGAAAAACATAAACGATAAACAGTCCAGGGTAATACACGAAAAAATCCACAACGAAGGCAAAGGCAAAAATCGGTAGTCAAAAAGCAAAAAGCAAGGTCATACACAGAAAATAATCACAGAAATAACGCTTTGTAATGTCGGACGAAACCTAGGCAATACGCGGCACAGATGAGCGTCTGAGCAGTGCTTTTATACTAATGCTAATACTCAGGGCTTCCTGGTCGGAGCAGGTGAGGTGTCACGTGATCAGCAGTGTGTGTGTTGTCAGCGGGTGATGCATTCTGGGTATTGTAGTTGTTAGGCTGACAACCTCCGTTGGAGACCAGAGTGGAAGGACAGGAAGTGCCTACAGCACCAGACATGACAGTAGGAGCACAGTTCTGCTCAAAATATTGCAATGCACACAACATTATTGGTGACATACCAGAGTTCAAAAGAGGACAAATTGTTGACAAATTGACGCATCTGTGACCAAGACAGCAAGTCTTTGTGATGCATCAAGAGCCACGGTATTCAGGGTAATGTCAGCATACCACCAAGAAGGATTAACTGTGGATGCTGTAAGAGGAAGCTGTCTGAAAGGGATGTTCGGGTGCTAACCCGGATTGTATCCAAAAAACATAAAACCACGGCTGCTCAAATCACGGCAGAATTCAATGTGCACCTCAACTCTCCTGCTTCTACCAGAACTGTCCGTCACCACAATAAATTATTGTGGTCTAAAACCAGGAGTTTCAGTTTCATTGTCCAACCCCTGCATTAAGAAAATATTTGTCAATGTAATGTTTCTGCTCTGAAGCACTAATGCTCTTATAGCCAAATAGCAATGTTCCAAAATATAGAACAAATAAATGTAAAAAATGCAACTATGTAATTATCTTTTCAGTTTTCTGTAATTAAGGTTACATAGCACAGCCATCCATCAGTAATAGCAGCAGAGTTCTGAGGCAGAGGGTTAGAGCCAGGGCATTTCCACAGCCTGCTCTGACATCCTCCTCAGGGACAAGCTCACGCTGAAGCAGACCACAGCAGGACGAATTGACCACAGCAGCATGGTGGAGTGTGGCTTTGAGGTTTTTCTAAATCTTTCTGAAGCACATCACAGAGCTTTATGAAAGGATGAATGCAAGCTGCTCTCGTCCAAAGGCCACAGGACTGATGGGATGTGAGGCAATGGAGTTTTCCTATAGATATCTCTATTGAACTATCCGTGCTCCTCCCAGACACGTGTTCTCCTGTAGCAACCTCTGAACAAGCCTTGAGAAAATGATGAGAAAAAAAACAAAACACAATTTAGCCTATTTTTTTAGCTCACGGAACAATACAGCTCTGGAAAAAAATAAGAGACCACTTTAGTTTCTGAATCAGTTTCTCTGATTTTGATATTTATAGGTATATGTTTGAGTAAAATAAACACTGTTGTTTTATTCTATAAACTACAGACAACATTCTTCCCAAATTCCAAATAAAAATATTGTAATTTATAGCATTAAAAAAAAAAGAGAAATGGCTGAAAAAACACAAAAGATGCAGAGCTTTCAGACCTCAAATAATGCAAAAAAAAAAAAAGTCATATTTATAAAGTTTTAAGAGTTTAGAAATCAATATTTGTTGAAATAACCCTGGTTTATAATCACAGTTTTCACATCTTGGTATGTTCTCCTCCACCAGTCTTACACACTGCTTTTGGATAACTTTATGTCTTTACTCCTGGTGCAAAAATTCAAGCAGTTCAGTTTGGTTTGATGGCTTGTGATCATCCATCTTCCTCTTGATTATATTCCAGAGGTTTTTAATCTAGTAAAATCAAAGAAACTGTATATACTAAATCACAGCAAATGCCTATCGTGGCCATATTGCAAAATACTGGGGAGAGTTATTTTCCACCGCTCCTCTTCACCTCTTTACACAAAGCTTACGCGGGTTGCCAGGTTGAGGACATTGAATATACTGTATATGAACAAGACAATGAGTATTGTGTATATGAGTCATACACAAAGATACAAACGGAATAGTCGGTATAGCTTGTTATGATGCTGAATACTTGAAAAACACAGAAAGAGACAGGCTTTTATATACAAGATAATTATAAACAGCTCCATGTATTACTACGCCACATACAGGTAACCTAGAAACAATGCAGCGCTTACAAGCCAAACAGCGCAGCTATGAACAGAGCAGCAATGGAACTATTTTAACTGGCGGAGTGTTTAAAACCAAACAGCTTATATTTTCTTGTACTCTTTAACTCTTTGAAATCTTAAATAAACAGCAATAATAGAACTGTGGTATAATCGCAATTATACACTCGAGGTTTGTACTATAACATCGCACGACCACAGCACAGCAGTGCCAATATTACACGTTATAGCACTTATAGTGTTTTATTGCTTAATTACACTGCCATCGTTACATGATAAAAAGTAACAACAAGTAACGTGTCTTCAAGGGTTTTGGCTAAGGCTATTATTGGTGACCATCTGGGTAAAAAGAACCTCAGTCTGGCAGAAGGTGCTGTTATGCTACACCAACCACTACAGCATATGAAATTATACATCCTAAATTCCGTAAAGCTTGTCCAATTTTGCCCCAGTCTCACTGGACGAGCTTCTTCTATGAGTATCAGGTGTGTGTTTTTTACAGAGCTGCGTAGTGCCGCTGTGTTGTTGGATGAGTTTCTCTTTTCAGTGCTCAGTTACGGATGTCTAGAAGTAAAGCCCACCATTCGATCTCTGGAACAGAACTGCTATTCTGATATGCTTTTTGAATGCACGCCAAGAGCTCGGCTTCAAAGCGCACATTTTCAGACTTCAGAAGCCGAGGCCTCGCGAGAAACGCTGCTGTATTTTCAATGACATGACCGCCGCCGCTTCAAGGGCGCAACACACCCGCAGGCCACGCTGGGTGGGCCACCCGCTCCTCCTGTCCTTCACGGAGTCACTGAAGTGTTCTTTTTCACGAGCGAGGGAATGAGTGAGCAGGGGGCGATCAAAGGGAGCAGACTAATTGAGACGGAGGCTGCCCCCTGTCTGTGCGGATTGCCCTTGCCTGTCTGAAGACACCGGGATAATTACAATTGTCAGGGCGCTCCAATCAGTCAAGCTAATGTGGAATCACAGGTTGAGACCTGACATTAAAAGTGGAAGTCAGGGATATTTTGTTGTTGCTGGCTCCTCCTGTAAATACCCGCAGCTTGATTTACCGCCGCGTCCTCGCCGGCTCTCCTTGGCCTGATTGTGATGCGGGGAGCGGGCGGGCGCATTAAGGCCGTGCACCGGCCTACACAACTTTTTATCTGAGGCGCCGTCTTCGGCTCCTTTTCCCTTCTCTTTTCTGCGCTCTGATCTCTTGCCAGCTTATTTAATATTTATCAAAAGTTGAGAATACTCAAGTGCTAGCTGATTGAAATCTCCTGGCACACTAGCCCCCAAATTCCCAACTCTCAAAACGGCTTTTTTTCTGTAACATTAAGAATGCTTTTTTTTATATATATATTTCCAAAGGAGGAGCGCTCTGATTTTCTTTACGCCCGTGTTCTCCGGGCCTGCCGTGAGGTGATTGATGACCCTGCTGCATGCACAGCTTTAACAGAAAGGAGAAATAAGCAAATCTGACAAGTAGACCATGCAAAATATGTCTGTCACAGAGACCACTGAACGTTCAATATCTTACATTTCTGCACCCTTCATTTTGATTAACACCAGCACGGCGGAGAAGAGACAACAGAAATCAGGCCGTGCTACATTTAGATCTGATTTAAAATCTGATTTAAACCTCTAGCAGACAGTGTGTCAGACACAGACTATTCAAAAAAAGGGAGAAAGCGATATTATGTGTCCCACTGTCCCACAAGACTGTGGTTCTTTAGTTAAAAGTAATAGATACAAGTGTAGAGCTTGCCATTGAACTATTTATTCGTCTTATAAAAAATAACAGTATAGGAACTGTACCCAAGACTCAAGAAGCAATTAGGGTTTAGGTCCCTTACATGAGGGCGCCTCAACCATTAATGAGGAAGTAGGAGAAAGCATAGTTTCTTTACTCCCTCATTCCTACATCCTGCCAATTTAAGAGAAAACAATAAAAATGGAAACCTTCTAGTGTCAAGTCTACTTTTTTTAACCGTCAGCCATGATTGCAGGCATGGTATAGAGCAAAAAGTGGTTTAATATCGTTCAATTAAATAATTATCAACAGCTAACAAACTTGGTCTTGGTCAGATGTTGTGCTACAAACCACGATGTTGTGTGTGAGAAGTCAACAAACAAATATAACTCTTTAAACTAACACTTACATACAATATTCAATAGTCTATATGTACAATGTTTGTATTTCTATTAGAAAAGTATTAAAAAGTACTAAAAGTACAAGTATTACATCACAAAAATTACTTGAACACAATACAGACCCAATGCTACTTACATAAATCAGTGAAGTGAAGTGAAACTACTCAAGCATGCTCCTCTCCTGGGTGCTATACCGAACCTTTTTAATTTGTTATGAGTGAATATGCAAACAACCCCTATAACAAATCACTCAGCGTTTTATTGCCCACTGTGGGCATCCTGGGTAATCACAGATTACACAGATAAGTTCTGTGTGCACTTTAATGAATTACAGCCTTCACATCATCCAGCAAGCATAAATCATTTAGGACAAAAACAAACAAGCCAATCATTAACTACATCAAAGATGCATTAGAGTGTTTAACCCACTGCAAAACACACATCTACGGCACTACACTCACTCACAGAGCACTACATTAGGAACACCTCTGTACAGAGGTAAAGATTCTAAAGATTCTTTTTTATTACTTCTCCATCTATTTTCTCTTGTTTATTTTTTTTTATCTTCTCTTTTTCTTCGTCTTTTGTCTTGTTCTCAACTCTATCTCTCTCTCTCCGTCTCTCTCTCTCTCTCTCTCTCTCTCTTTCGCACATCTTCCCCCTTCCTTTTCAGTTTTCTCTTCTATTATTTCTCTATTTTCTCTACACGTTTGTTGATCACGTAGCTGGGAACTCTTTTCAGTGCTATTACAGCACTAGTGGCTGGAGAAAGGGAAAGAGGAAACGGACCCACGGCTCAGGGATCAAACCCTGATGACAAGCATGGGGATGACACAGTTTAGACCCGGTTCCGGGCCGAGGGGGAAATTGCAGGTTGCGGGGAGGTAAATTACATGTTTGACTACATTACTTAATTGGGATGGCAGGGCATGGTGGCTATATTTAGTGCTGCAGCCCAACCTGACTTTGTCAGCCCCTTCTGGAGCGGAGAGGACTCTCATTACTCTTATTTATTTCTCCTGCCTTTAATTGCGTTTTGCTTGTGTGGATGAAGTACAAATAGCCCTCAATATTTCATGGCAGCCGGGGAGCTGGCAGAGCAGCGTATGAATCTTTCAGCAGAGGTGCATTCCATGTCTGCTGCATGGTGAATTATTCAAGGCTGTTGATGAACTGTGAAGAGAGCAAGAGAGGGGTTGAGGGAGCAAGAGAAGAGCGTATAAGAGACAGAGAGAGAGAGAGAGAGAGTGAGAGAGAGAGAGACTGAGAGTCAAGAGGGAGGCAGAGAAAGAGAGAGAAGGATGTGAATTAGGATAAACGAAAGACATCAGGCAAAAGGATGCAATTTCAGGACAGGACAGCCAGTGCTTTTGATTTTTTTTTGTAAGTATTTCATCATTTTCTCTCTTTCTCTCTCTCTCTCGCTTTTTCTAATTTTCCGAGGCCGTCTGAATACAGTCACTCTGTCACACTATCGTTTCCCCCATTTGCATTCATAAATTACTCAGCTAATTACCTGCTTTTCTAGCAGCTGACCAGAGAGGAATCATTCAAAGGCACTAATTAGCCCACAGCATTAGCCCACAGCCTCGCAGGGCAGAGAACTGAAGCAGAATTCACAACTTCTACAGTGCGCTTAGAGAACGAGCCATGCTGACCGACCCCGACTGAACCCACAGTGCCTGGACAGACCCAGGGACGACATGGCCCTTTCACACCAAGCCTGATTATCAGTGAAAAAAAACAAACAAAAAAAAAACATTATTGAGGTATTTCACAAGAGTCCAAAAGAGATGGACTGGGATCCTGCATTAGTCATTCAATTGGAGCCTACTCTATTTTCTAGATTGCACAACATTTTTGTAAATTAGGCTGGAAAAGCTGAGTATCAAGACAGCAGAAGAACAACTTCACCCAGGTCATGCTTAATCACAGATGCTTAATCACAGATGTCTATTCCAAAATGAATAGACATCTGTGGCAGAAAGGAGTTTAGAGTGATTTCCAGGACGCAACTGATGTATCCTTCCAAGTCCTCGGCTACCCACAGTTCTCTGTGCACTTACAACAAGAATGGAAAAACCTTTCTGGTAACATCAACACAAAGCCTCGTTAGAGTTTTCCATACGCATGACCAATAGACCACTGACAAGGTTCTACCAAGAACCTGTCCTACTTTGACTGTAGCCTAGGCTTTGAAACACAGCTAATGTGTGAAGCTGAAACATACTTTAAATAAAAAAAAAGATGAAAAAGATTTGATCTCACTGTGTTCAAACTACTCTTCAAAACATGATCTTACCCATTTTAATTAGAAAAATGTATGAATTAGAATATGTAATACATAGCTGATAGTATGGGTGGGTGTCAGTACACTTCTGCGATGCAGCATTAGTGCAGAAATGTACATTGAGATCACATATTTTTAAGACCTGAATTCTTGCATGGCATGCATTGTTTATTTCTCTTTGCTATTTGGGCTAATTGGCACCTGAGAAAAATGATGTCCACGTATGAGGAGATCACGATGAAGTTGCAATTAAAAAAAGTAATGATGTGCAAAACATTTATTTTGGGTCTGAAAACAGCAGCATTGTTGTGCAAAGTTGTGCCCCTTTGAGCAATTTGGCAAATTTGAAGTGCTGCTTCAACACGAAGTAAAAAAACTAACTGTATTACTGTATTAACTGTTCATTTAAATTTCTGAACAAAATCAAAACTGTAACATGTTAAACTCTTCTGCCACCACTAGGTGACAGTATAGTGGCCTCATAAGAGGACACCAGGCCCTTGTAGAGCAAAAGTTAGTGTTGTGGTCTAGACAACCCAAAATGTGATCGCTGTCCACACATGTGGACGCCAGGTCCTGGGAGGGTAAGGGATGTCCACGCATTATTTAACAATGCTAAACCACTAAAATGTTGCACACATCACAAAGACACGGATGTAAAAGAAGAGGGTATGTGTACTGGATTCCCACCTACTAGCTATGAATCCACATCACATAAAGCTACCAGTTCTACCAGTGCCTGAACCCACAATAAGAGAGAGCAAAGCCAATGGAACTGGCAACAGATTGTCCACAATGACACCATTGGGAACCAAACTGGCAATCAAAAAAGATTTAATTTCCCTGTTTTTGAAAAATGTTACTTTTTCTATTTTAGTTTTTTTTTCATAGACAGTAATTACCCTGCTGTGACTGCTGTCTCACTGAGGCTATTAACCTACTTCTTGATCCTAAACTTGTTCCACTCAAGGCTCTGGAGCTCTAAATAATGAATGATAAAATACTTGCTTGGGGAATGACCACACAGTGTGCTCTAAAAACACATTCAGAGTTAAAAAACAAACAAACGGAGAGTTGCCAAACATTACTCAACAATCTAAACTAAAACTGGTACAACTGAAACAAAAAAAAGCGTGGTAGTGGGGGGGGAATGGACCTGACTACCCAGGGCCCAAGTAGGGAGTGGAGCCCATAAAAATCCTGATTTATATATTTTTTTTGTCACGTTTTTCATGTTCCTTGTGTAGAGGCATGATTAGGGGCCCGCTGACATTGAGAGTGTACAGGGCCCACAATTTGCCGCTACAGCCCTGGAAACAATACACCAGTAATACCTGCTGTACAACAAGCAAACTCACATATTAGGTCCCACACACCAATCAGATTTCAGACTGACTAACTAGAGACACATTTGACCACCTGTAAACGGGGTCAAAGAACAATTTCTGATGCTTAAATGACTCTTCAGATTGGTAAAAAACCTGAAGATGAATCACAATAGATAATGAACACTAACCTTAAAATGAGTAACACCATCACTAACGTTGGGTAAACACTGTATGAGAAGTTATGGAACCTTTCTTTAATTTTACAACATACAACATCATATAAAATAAAAAAGGTATCATTGGTGAACCTAAAAAAAGCTAAAAAATTTTTTTTTAAATTGGTATAAATGTCCTAACAAAAAAAATAATGCTGCTGGGAACTTGGTATTTGGTCCACCCATTCCTGAGACATGTGAGTGTCTGATTTAAACACACAAACACCAACATCAAAAACATCAGGTAAATTACACCCATAAAATATTGTGGCGTGGAAGAGGAAGGAGGACTCGTGAGACTCATTGCAAGTACTCAACAGCTCTTTATTAACGGGCTTGCCACTCACTTATAGCCTTTAACAAGGCTAGGAGAGCGAAACCCAACTGCCACCACCTCACAAACAGCCCTGAGGCCACCAACCCAGCTATCCCACACAAAGATGGTAGGTCCCCTTAACCCACCCAAAACATACCCCCATAATGCCCCGCTGGCCCCGGATTACCATACCCCGCCCCCACAGGCACACTAAAAGCTGGCACACACACACACACACACACACACACAGACGCCACAATATGTTCCTTTCACTATTATCATTAACGTGGGATGAAAATCACCTGAACGCTATGCCTCTTAAAAAAACATAGATTGGAAGGAATCAACCATAATATTAATGACATCAATGAGCTTCCTGAAGCTCCCCAAAGTCCCATGCAGCTCAGATAGCAGCAACACAATGAAAATCATATGAAAATTAAATTGACGTTAGCGTTCAAGGGTTAGGAAAACTCGTTTTTTAAAGGTGTATCTGTTTTCAGTTCACAATCCAGATACTAAAACTGAGAAATTGTCAGTGTAATACACCCGATTACTACCGAACACACAGAATTCCTCCACTGCACTCCCGTCTTTCTAACCATCTTGCACTGCTTTCTGTCATTCTCTGAGAAAAAGCCTCCTTCTATCTTTTCCTCTTTCACCATCTCCCTCAATCTGTTGCTTTCTGACACTTCTTCCCCCTCGGTCTCCTCTTTAAAGCCTCCGCTGTCGAGCTCGCCCGTGTGACATTTCAAAGGCTCCTGTCCTCCTGTGGACTTTGCGGACTTTCGGCTGAAATCTGTCTCCCGCTCTGATCTGGGCATTCCCTCCAAGAAAGACAGTCAGACATGAGAAACAGGCCACGGGGCCCAAAGCAGCGCTCCCAAAAAACCCCGCTTCATTCCCAGCACTGCGCTTAGATCAGTGTCCCTCACAACACATCCAGCAGACATCAATAAGTGATAAGCTGACACTCTGTAAAGCTCAGCTCGTGCGTTTTCAGCCCTCGCCGCCGTCACTCTGACGGGTGGGAATCAGCGGCCCGCTAAAACAATGTTGCGCAATCAGGAGGGAAATATCGAGCAAAAATGTTTTTTTATATATAAAAAATAGAGCTCGGGCAGGTAAATTCACCCTATATATAGTATGTATGTGTATTTATATAAAGATATGTCTGCCTTTATTTAGAATGAATGTACTAGAAAATGCTTAAAATAAGACTATGTACATTATGTGAAATTTGTAAAGTTTAAGAACATCCCTTTTTTTTAATTACTTATTTTTTGGCCATTTTTGCAAGCTCTTTAAGTCTGGTAAATAACTGGAAATGGTTCAAACAACATTTTACAATAATCTTTCAGGGCCTTTAATGAAAGCAAATGAACTAAAAACTGTATATATATATATATATATTCGTATTGTAAAAAAAAAAAAAAATCTGAGCTTTGGAAATAGATTTTAAAAGCAGTATTGAAACAGATTTACTGCAATCTCAACTGCAGCATTTACACACTTACACTTACACACAGCACATTCACGCTTTTATCATAATAACTAGAAAAAGAAACAGAAACAAAGAGAACTCTGTAACTATTAAAAGTATAAATCTTGTCTTTAGAGAAATTACAGATGAAGCCAGAGAGTGGTGAATACTGTTTCCCACTCCTTCAAAAGACTCCTGGAACTGGAGAAAACTGCTACAGGAAGAGTGACGTCTGGCTGACCCACATGGCAACAGCTTTAGCCTTTAGCTCTTTAGCTTAACATTGGACAGATTCTCAGTTTCAGCAGTGAAGATTCATGTGGACTGAGGTGGTAGAGTAATACTACAGGAGATTACAACGAATATAACTTGGGTTACACAGCATTACACAGTTCTGGAGTTATGTAGTTATGTTCATGTAGCTCCACCAAAGTTACATAGTGCAGTAGCAGCGTTCTGGCCTGGAGAATCAATGAGAGACACCGTTCTCCGTAAATAACAGTCAGTGTATGATCAAAACAGTATTTGTGTGGTTTCAGTTCTGTTACTAAATGTATAGTATAGATGAATATTATTCTCACAGGTTTATTCTTCTTGTACAAAGGACAGTTTTAGCTGTTGTTGAGGTGTGAGCTTAGACTCATGTACAGTTGGTGGTAATCTGCAGATAAATAATCTGCGGTTCAATATTGCTAAAACCTTGTGTGTCTTTGTTAAAAATGAATTTTACAACATTTACACATTTAATATTTGGTGTCACTTTTCTTGGATGCTCCACTGTGGATGACTCATGGGTGTTTACCTAACATTTAACTGAATATCTACTGAGTGCAACTGAACTACTGATGCTAAACTTAACCCTAATCTTGAATCAACACAAAAATTTCACCCAAACCTTAACATTAACCTAAAACCTAACCCTAACCCTACATCTGACTTTTAAAGGTTATGAGTTTCATCCAATAAAGAATCAATTTTATTATTTTAATGGACTTTTAATGGACATTTAATTAAATGTTAGTTCATCTCTTTTAAATAGCAGGCTGTAGTGGGAATGATGGAGTTCCGCAACGGACGTGAGATCTCAATGGGTTTAGTTTTATTTTCTTTACAAAAAAAACAATAAACAGTATACTGACATTTACACTTTTTGCTCAGGGTTCGCTGGAAGAAGTGGCTAGAGCTACCACTAGCTACACAGAACAGTAAGACATACTGTGGTCCATAGCAGGGTCCCTCGAACTCATCAGCTCGGTAAGTTGAACAGATCAGCACAGAAATTCATCCAGCTCTCACGTCCCCTGAGCCAACCCCCAAATGTCCCATTTACCCCCTTATATACCCCTTTAGCCTCCCCAGACTAAACCAAAGGGATATACCACTGGGTAAACCCGACCAGAACAAAATACAACATATAAATGTAATTAACTATTTACATAACCGGTTATTTGGACACTACATACCTAGGAAAGAAATAGGTAAGTATATAAATACAAGAGAACAAAATATGTTAACATTTCTTTTCTTCTTCTTTTACAGGTCACCTGAAACCCCCCTGCACCAGAGATTTCCCCATGACCATTCAAGGCTACAAAGCTGGGTGGCCCGTGCACTGCCACTTCCTAAGGGACACAGTTAAGTATAAGAAGTATTTAAGAGTCTTTGTATGTTTATGATAAAAATGTCTGTTATGTATTGGTGATGGGTAGGAGTAGCCTACACAAGCATCTAATAGGCATCAACCATGGAGGTTCCAAGTAAAACGTTACCTAATATTTTGTACATTTTCTTTATTTAAGTATGTTTTCAATAGAGAAGCAATGACAGAGATGCCATTCTGCCTATTACAGTTAGTGTAACCTCAACATGATTTAAAAGCATCATCTTCAAATTTTATGATAAATTTAATCCATAATATAAAACCCAGGCAATCTTAGTAATCAAATTCATAATAAGAAATAACTGATAACAACTACATTTAAAATTTAAAACTTTCCTTTTAAGTACAGCTTCTTCTTCTTATTGCGGTGAAACTGTCAAAGCAAGGTAGTCAAAACATCTCTATATATCTGATCACCTGAAACCGCCATCCACACTTTCATGGCTCCTCAAACAGCTGGAGCTCTAATACCATTAAATTTAAGCGATGGAGATCAAAACCTTGAAGAGATGAATTTCTTTCTGAGGGGAGCAGAAAGAGACATATCTTCAAAAAGTTTCATTTTAGTTGCGAGATGAAACAGCAAATTAAAATTATGGGTGGATCAAACGCTGGAGCTTAAAAGTTTGGGCCCTGAGTGCTGATTCGTTTGCTGCTTCAGGGTGTATGTCCTCCAACACTTTGAGACGGTTCTATTTGATCAGCTCTTTTTAAAACATGGCAGACGATTTGTTCAGTCTTGATTACTAACAGCGGGGGGCTTGCTTTGTGTGTTTGTGGGAATCAGCAGAACCTTCTCGTAATTCTGGATCTGTGAGCTGCAGTCAGAGCCAGACATCTTCTCCAGACTTTAATATCTGCTGGTGATGGAGATGAAAGATCAAACACTGATCTCTAAGATTCACTAATTATAGTGATCTGAACTCTTAGACACGGTGATCTGAGCACAGAACTGGAGGCTGCCTCCTCCGGCGACGGAACCGGCAGGTCATATCTAAATGTGAAACTGGTCATTTTTCTTATCTACGAACACGACTAATTATAATTAAAAACACCATTAATTAAATTTCATTTAAAATCCTGTTTGGGACCCCAGGCAGTAAAGGCACTAAAAATAGAACAAAAATGTAGAAAGCAATAAAAGAGGATTTAGGACCTAATTAGCTATGTATTATATTACACTCCGTAAATTGCCGCTCTTAATTTAAGATAATATTTCACCAGAAAATTCTAGCATGAACCTACAATGAATCAAACCTTGCCAGCACCGGTTAGTCCACACTGATTCACATAATATTCATAGAATCTGACAAGATTTCATTATATTTGTTATTTCTTGTTGAAGTTTGTATCCAGCTGACTCGGAAACAGTTTTACTCTTAGCTGAAATCTTTTCATTTTACTCTACTGCTTCAGAACTGTATTGTAAGTCCTGGAAGTGTGATGATGATGATGATGATGATGATGATCATAAACACAAAGCACACCTTTATATACTTTATATATCTAGTGGTGTCACGCTGCTCAGACACATGACAGACACTCGCAGATGCCAATCACACAGTTTATTAATAAAGGGGCTAGGCTAACAGGAGTAGTAGGGGACAGGCAGGGTCAGTAACAATACAGCAGCAAATATAACAACATACCAGAGCATAGGATTTTGTTCTTATTTTTTTTTTTTTCAGTTTGATATCTCTGTTTTACCTTTATACTCTATATTTTATATATTATATCTAATATTCCACTGCTGGTTTAAGCATTTATTTCCTTCCTGATTTACTCAGACGTACAAGTCTGTAGATATTAAAGCATTAAAAAGCATTCACCGTGCTTTTATAGAGAAAAAACAATCACTACGAACAACAACGAAGAAAAACATGCTCTTATTCTGCCAAAAATCAAGTAGAACTCTTTTTTTTTTGTACTTCTTGGAAGCAAGGATGAACGAGTTCTTGTATTGCCAAGAGCAACTAATAGCACATTCTTAAACTGATGGAAATCAAGCAGAACCAATTCTTTTACTATAATAAATCAAGATGAACCAACTGTTTTACAGCAAATAATCAATGAAGGATTCTTATACTTCAAAAATGTAAAAAGAACCCAGCCTTGAATTGCTTTAAAATCAAGAAAAGCCTATTCTAATACTACCAGTCACTTAGATGCATTGTTAAAGTGATCTTACAGCATTGCACACTTTTGCTTCCTCTAACTGAGGAGCCACATCACAGAACAGTGCTATCAGCAGCTGAGATGGGAAGATGCATCAACAGTAATTCGACATCCTGACAGGATCATGAATTGGAGGAGAAAATAGAAGTGAATCGTGAGTAGGACATGATTAAGATGGAATAGGGCAATTACTTCCCCCATCTCTGATGGGCAACTTGTGCCTATTTTACACACTGTACCTCAGTAAAACAACTGCCAAGGCTGCTGTAATGACATATCTCAAGTACAGCGCTATGGTGTCATTACGGCGTATTAAGAGGCTGCATCTCCAAAAATCAAATCGCTTCCATGACCACCGATTGAATAGAGGGAAAGAGAAAGGGAGGGGGGTGCGGAGAGGAAAACGCGGAGGCCTTATCTGCAGCTGCAGTCTGACACATCCAGTCCTGCAGAGGAAATGATAAAAGAAAATAGAGTTATAACACAATTTACAATTGCTGCAGCGTGACCCACAGTTAGGCAGGCAACCGAAAGCATGTGACTGTGCCGTAAATGCAGAAAGCACCTTGCCTTTAGCAGTCGTCTATATTATTCCGCTGTCACATCTTTACTCCCACACAGACCTTACATTACCCGCTGCATCAGAGCTATGGATACAGCAGTCTGAGCACACATTAATGAAGTCGATATTATTATTAGAAGATGATGCTTCAACCCTCAGAGGATACAGGGCTAGAAACGTACAGCCATTGCACAGCAGAAAAAAATAAATTAAAAAAAGGAATACAACTTTTATATTTAACCCATGTTTGGCTATGACCAACACACACACACACACACATACACACACGGGTAAATACACACCTGAAGTGGGGGGAAGTTACATCAATACACTGGGATCTGGTGGCTTTTTCAAGGGCACCTTAGCTCTAAAGGTTGATGGAAAAGAAAACAAGCTTCCCTCCCTCCCATAACTACCACTACCTGCCCATATAAGGGATCAAACTGGGAACCAGATAAAAAACACCTCTCTGACCTTTAGACCTCTAGACCTTTAGCTGTCCCCAGTTATTCAATAAGAAAATCACAGCTAATTAAAAACAAGTGGTTCAATCAGGAAACACATTCATCAAAATGCAGCAAATTTATAGATGCTTAAAAAAAATTATTAGTATAATTAGTTTCAGAAACACTACAAATCCAACCACAGTACAACAAAAAGGTGCTAGAATTCTGAGATTACCTCACCTATTTTACGACTGGCATTGTTTTTCTGCAATGTCTTAAAATATTGGGATATAACATTTTTAATAAATTGTCTAGCCAGATTTCTAACTATGGTTTAATCATAGCTGTACTTCTTAATGCACATATACTCCTAAAATTGTGGTAACACCAGAAAACAGAAAGCATATTTAATTAATATACGTTTTAAATTCATGCATTCAAGCACTGCAAACTATTTTTTAATGTTTTAATTAAATGCCACAACTTTATAACATGTAACTGGCAAAAACTAAATGTATTTATAATATTTCAGTAGATTGATTGTAACTTATATGGCTATTGTATTCTGCTGCATTTCAGAAATGTATTTCCTAAATAAAGATCTAATAAATGACTTTTGTAACATTGCAACAATATGATAACATTATGAGAAAAATGTTATTTATTGCTCTTGTATTCCCTATGCATTCTGAAATTGCAATTCTCAAGGACACACTTTACACGTGCACTTCTGGACAAGCTGAGAGATATACAACCAGCATCTGTAAAGTAAAAGATGCATGCTGACTGATGCAGTACAGTAATATTACAGCATTGCATAGTCCTTGCAAATGCTGTCCTGCTTATTTCCCCAAAGTTACAGTTATAAAGTGAAGTTGTTAGCATTAGCATGCTAAACAACAACAAAAAGAGTGGCAGGTATATAGATACATGTGATTGCCATTAAACGTATTTGAAATCAGTCATTTTGAAGGTAAATACCATAACTTTTCTTTAAATAGAGCATCTGTGTTGTCTTTTTTTCACAAAAATGTTTGAGAAAGTGTGTACAGCCTTGTGTTAAATGCAGCGCTCGTTGTCATTTTGATGGATGTGTTTAGTGATTTTGCAGCTCTTTTTTAATTTGCAGTGCTTTGGGCTTGCTCAGACACTGTGTGGGCAATATAAAAGCATATAGAGATATATATGTAGGAGTGATGGCGGTTTTATCACAGGCTCAGATCTAATGCTCTCTCATCATTCCTGTCCTCGTTCGCATCATTACATTACATTACATTACATTACATTTGGCAGACGCTTTTGTCCAAAGCGACTTACAATAGTCAAGTACAATGTAAAATAAGTTTAAAGGTAAAACATCTTTGGATAGGGATAAAAGGAGGTCAATGGGGAGTAATATGATAGAGGAGTGAAGGAGGGGAAGAAGGAAATGAAGTTAGAAGTAGTTAGTGTGTTAGAGGTGTTAGGAGAGTAAGTGCTCTTTGAAGAGCTCAGTCTTCAGGAGTTTATTAAAGATAGCAAGAGATTCTCCTGATCTGGTAGTGGAAGGTAGTTTGTTCCACCATTGGGGAACTCTGTATGAGAACAGTCTGGATTGCTTTGTGTGAATGTTTGGCAAAGCGAGGCGACGTTCATTGGAGGAGCGCAGCGGCCGGGAGGTAGCGTAAGCCTTCAGGAGCGAGTGCAGGTAGGAAGGAGCCTGTTCTGACATCACCTTGTAGGCGATTGTAAGAGCTTTGAATTTGATGCGAGCATCAACTGGTAGCCAATGGAGCTCAATGAGCAGCGGGGTGACATGTGCCCGTTTTGGCTGGTTGAAGACCAGACGTGCTGCTGCGTTCTGGATCATCTGGAGTGGTTTTACTACGCAGGCCGGGAGGCCAGTTAGCAGGGCATTGCAGTAGTCGAGGCGTGAGATGACGACTGCTTGTACCAGGAGTTGGGTGGCCTGTTGCATCAAGAACGGTCTAATTTTTCGGATGTTATAGAGCGCAAAGCGGCAGGACCGAGCAACTGAGGCCACATGGTGCGTGAAGGAGAGTTGGTCATCAACCAGAACACCCAGGTTCCTAGCAACCTTTGTCGGTGAGAGAGAGAGAGAGTCGATACTTATAGAGAAGTTGTGTTGAAAAGATGGTTTTGCTGGTATGACCAGAAGTTCAGTCTTTGAGAGATTTAATTGAAGGTGATGCTCCTTCATCCATGAGGATATGTCAGAGAGACACTGCGATATCCGTGCAGAGATTGAGTGATCTTCAGGTGAGAACGACAGGTATAGCTGGGTGTCATCAGCAAAGCAATGGTACGAAAATCCGTGTGAGCGGACAACCTGACCAAGAGAGGTGGTGTATATGGAGAAGAGAAGGGGTCCCAGTACCGAACCTTGGGGAACCCCAGTGGATAAGGAGCGGGCTGAGGACAGCTGTCCTTGCCACGACACCTTGAACGAGCGCCCAGTGAGGTACGATCTGAACCATGACAGCACATTGTCTGCGATCCCCATGTTTGAGAGTATAGTTAGGAGGAAGTCGTGGTTGACTGTGTCAAATGCAGCCGAGAGGTCCAGCAGAATGAGCACTGAGGACTGACCTGCAGCTCTGGCAGTTTTCAACGCTTCAGTCACAGACAACAGAGCCGTCTCGGTAGAGTGTCCTTTTTTGAACCCAGATTGGTTCTGGTCCAGAAGGTCATTCTGGGAGAGGAAGCCAGAGACCTGATTTAAAACAGCTCTTTCTAGTGTTTTAGAGAGAAAGGGTAGCAGTGAGACCGGTCTGTAGTTGTCAACCTGGGCGGGGTTGAGAGAAGGCTTTTTAAGCAGTGGTGTCACATGTGCTTGTTTGAAAGCAGTGGGGAATACACCAGAAGTTAAAGAGGCATTGATCGTGTGAGTGATAGCCGGAATGATTGCAGGTGCGATAGTTTGCAGTAGGTTTGAAGGAATTGGGTCAAGCGGACACGTAGTAGGATGGCTACGTGTTAGGAGAGCCAGTGTCTCGTTCTCAGTGAGAGGAGTGAACGAGGAGAAAGCAACGCCTTCGGTGGAGGGACACCGGGCAGTAGAGGATGTAGTAGGACTGCTACATTGTGCATCAGTAAACTGGTTGCTGATGGCCGCCACTTTGCCAGTAAAGAATGAGGCAAGTGTTTCAGCCGTAAGGCATGTAGCCGGAGGAGGAGGCGGAGGGTTGAGTAGTGATTTAAATGTAGCAAATAGTTTCCGGGAGTCTGTGAGAGAGCAGAATTTATTGTGATAAAATTCAGCTTTAGCAGTAGTGAGGTTGGCTGAAAAAGAAGCCAGGAGCAGTTGGTAATTTTTTAGGTCTGCTTGTTTTTGCCATTTTCTTTCGGCAGCTCGGAGTTTGGAGCGTAGTTCCCTGAGTGTGTCATTTTTGAGCCATGGCTGCGGTTTGTTTGAGCTAATGGCTTGAGATGTAAGAGGACAGAGGTTGTCCAAACAGGAGCTTAGTGTGGAGCAGAGAGTGTCAGTGGCATCATTTACATTGAGTGATGAAAATGAGCCTGGTGGAGGCATATTGTCAGTCACCAGCAAGGAGTACTGGTCTGCTGAGAGATCTCGAAGATTTCGGCGTAACAAGACCATAGTAGGAGTAGCTGTGGGTTTTTTTGAAATATGAACATTGAGTTTCATAAAGTAGTGATCTGAGACGTGCAAAGGAGTGACAGTTAGAGAGTCGGTGTCACAGTTACGAGTGAAGATCAGGTCTAGATGTTTGCCAGCTTTATGTGTTGGAGGGCTGGGGACCTGCTCCAGTTCGAAAGACTGCATGAGGGATAGGAAGTCTGTGAAGCTGGTACTGTCATGGTGGATGTTCATATCCCCTAGAATGAGCATGGGACAATCTTGCTCAGGGATAGAAGACAGTAGCATGTCAAGTTCATGCGTGAATTCGCCCATTTGTCCAGGAGGACGGTAGAGAACAATAATGGCAAGTTTTGCTGGAGTATTAACCAGTGTGGCATGATACTCAAATGTATTGAATGTGTTTGCCGGTAATAGTGGAGTATGTTTTAAGCCATTAGCGATTAATAGGCCCGTTCCACCTCCTCGTCCAGAGGGACGAGAAGTGTGGGAGAAGGAATAACAATTGGAAAGAGCCGCCGGAGTAGCAGTATTTTCAGGTTTGATCCAAGTTTCAGTCAGTGCCAGCAGTTGTAATGACTGATGATTCGCATAAGAGGCGATAAAGTCTGCTTTATTAACAGCCGACTGGCAGTTCCATAGCCCAACAGAGAATGAGGTAGTAGTGGGCGTGTTTTTTTTTTATTGGACGCAGGTTAGTATGATCCTGGCGCCTGTTTGTGTTTTTACGCCTTCTGTGCGTGCCGGAAATAACTGAGATGTGTTGGGAGCACATTTTAGGAGGACGGGCTGCCTTGTCAGTGTCCTTGCTGCCTTGTCAGTGTCCTTGCATCATGGATATCAAAAGCGCGCGGAGCGGCGCGGCCAGCCCACAGACTCTGTCACTGTAACGCTGGAGGAGAAGAGGACCTCCGTGAAAACTACCACAGGCTGCGAGATAACAAGATACGGTGAATAGAAAAAAAGTCCAGCAATTTACATATTTAGCAGCAGCTCCCAATACTGCCCCAGGACCTTATCAACAAAGCACACGGCTGCAGTTGGCAAAGCTTTAAAAAAATAAAATAAATTAAAACACACAAATAGAAGGAGGGATGTGAGTCAGAGCCGGCTTTGAACAATGACTCTCGGATGCTTTTTTTCTCCTTTTTTTTAATTGGCTGTTTGATGAATCTTTGTGTAGATGATGTGATTTGAACCTACGACTGCAAAACATACTCAACATGCTGTGTGATTGGTGGTGGTGTGGTTGGGGTGGTGTGGGGTGGCGTGGGGGTAGTAATTATGTTTGTTTTGATTTGCCGTGGTGATCAGCAGCCTGGGCATAGCAGCTGGGTGAAGTAATTTGTTGACACGCTGCCTGTGCACTACACTTGATCTCTTACAAGTAGTTTGTTTGCAGTGGTACAAGTTGTTGACACAGGTGCATTTGCTTAAACACACATAGTTTGAGTGATTTTTTTTCACTCTTTCAACTAAAACTGTCACACCGTGTTGGGTTGGTCTGAAATCTCGGCAGAACACTGCCTCACTGGGGGAACGGGAGAACAGGAAGGCAGCACTCGGAAGAAGCTCACGCTGAGCGCTGGCACATCCCGCAAGACAGTCACTTTACATAAACGCTCAGAGGGAAATAAGTCAGCAGGATGCAGCAATGCTATAAAACTTCCAATAAATGACCTTTCCCTGCACTGCGCATGCTCTGTAGATTGCTAAAAATGAGAATAATAAGAAATTCCATTGTGCTCAGCTCACAAATTTGCTCAAATCTGAATGTTTTCAAAACTGTCTCAAACAAATGAGTCCACCACATCCGTAAAGCCACCAGCATTGTAGATAACCCCACCCATTCCTCACTGATGCTGTAGCACCAAAGTCTCGATTACCAGACTCTGCAACAGTTTCTTTCCTTAGACCATCAGACTCCTCAACACACGGAGCTAACACCCCCCCTCTCCCCATCTTACTTTACACCCACACACTTACACTCAAACAGGGACTGAACTAAACCCAACACCTCTCTTCACAAACCAAGCTGAACTGCTTGAATTTTTGCACCAGGAGTTAAGGCATAAAGTTATCCAAAAGCAGTGTGTAAGACTGGTGGAGGAGAACATGATGCCAAGATGAATGAAAACTGTGATTAAAAACCAGGGCTATTCCACCAAATATTGATTTCTGAACTCTTAAAACTTTATGAATATGAACTTGTTTTCTTTGCATTATTTGAGCTCTGCCCGTGTTGAGTAGGGCTGCAACTTATATACTTGGTAGTCGACTAATCTGACGATAATTTTTTTTTCGATTAGCCAACAATTATTTGTGCCATGTCCTCCATCTCTAAAAACGATAGAAACAGCTGATCATGAGATTTAAAATCCTTTTAAATGTCTACATGGTGTTTAAACATGGAAAGTGCTGATTATTCAGTGAGTGAATATGTAATTTGTTGTGCTTGGGCACTTTTTGGAGACACAGACTAAGATAATAAAGCACTTTCTTCTTCTTCTTCTTCTTCTTCTTCTTCTTCTTCTTCTTCTTCTTCTTCTTCTTCTTCTTCTTCTTCTCTGGTTGATGTTAATGCATTATCATTCGTGATCAGAATATCTGTATTTAAATGTGATCCCCCAAAGTAAGCAGATGGCGAGGGAAGCAATCCAAATGGCTGTAAAGAATCTTAGTGCGCCGCTACTGAAGGTTCAGAAAACGTATAAATAAAACAATCCCACTCTAAAACAACAACAAACTCCACTCTGAAACAGGCATATATGAGTATTTACTGAGCTCAGAGTATTCATTTTTAATTAGCAGGTGCAGTAGAACAGTCCTGCGTGCTTCTGCTGTATGTTAGGAGTAGAATGGATTAGATGCACTAACATGCCACTTGTCATGGTACAGGAACTGGTATTGTGTCCCATGACTTTTGCCATGTTCCATTTGTTATGCACTCCTGCTTTGAAGGTGGATGTGATTTCTGGTTAGATGCTAACTGCTTTTTATTGGCTCTGTACCTGTAAATGACAATAAAGCTGAATCTTATCTAATCTAAACTTTGAAAACGGACGAGGGTTGGAAGAGACTTGTATTTCTAAAATGCTGCTTTGCGACAACACTTGTTATAAAAATAGCTATGTTAATGCATGTTAAAATAATTTAATTTAATTGTTATCATTCTGGCAACCACTATCAGATCAGAACATAATATATATTTTGTTTGTCATTCGTGTGCTGGCTAGTTTTTATCCTTACTCACAAGATAACACCTCACAACTTCTCAAGGTGTGGGCATTTCCAAACCATCCCCTGAGGTAACACTTTACTTAATTCTGCAACTCTAATACCTCTGGCTTGTTAGTATAGATGAATGAAGCATGCATATCTGGAAACAATGTATACTTATCTAGAATCAAACCTGATTTTTTTTATATACAGCTCTGGAAAAATTGAAAATACCACTCCAGTTTCTGAAGTAAAATGAACATTGTTGTTTTATTCTATAAACTATGAACAATATTTCTCCCAAATTAAAAAAAATATATATATTGTCATTTAGAGCATTTTTTTGGCAGAAAATCAAAATGGCTGAAATAACAAAAAGGTGAGACCTCAAATAATGCATAGAAAAAAAGTTTATATTCATAAAGTTTTAAGAGTTCGGAAATCAATATTTGGTGGAAAAAACATATGTTTTTTAAATCACAGTTTTCGGGCATCTTGGCATGTTCTCCTCCACCAGTCTTACACACTGCTTTTGGATAACTTGATGCCACTGCTGGTGCAAAGTATCAAGTGGTTTAGCTTGGTTTGATGGCTTGTGATCAAAGAAAGTCATCATTTTTAAGTGATCTCTTATTTTGTCCAGAGCTGTACATTGACAGTAGACTTGGGCCATTTTTGCCAGCCATTCTTAAGAGGAAATCTTTAAAAATGTTAAAAAATTTTGACATTCCACAAAGAACATATGTGCAGTTTAGGAACTTTTTAAGAAATTTCTTTAAAAGTATGAGTGAATAATGTCCATGGTACTATTCTTAATCCTCTCCAATAGAACCTCAGAGGTTTTTGTTAGAAAAGGTAGTTAAAAAAAAGGGTTTTTCACACACATTCCTCACAAACCGCACACTGACACTATTCCTCCAGTAGGCAGAAAGATGGAGGGAGGAAGTGCGAGTTGAAGGATAAATTTAACCCTGAAGCAGAGACTCGAGGAAGGCCCAGATGCACGGCGCTGAGTGCGATCGGCTTCTATTTTGCCTATCAATCATTTACACATGAATTATTTATTATTCAAGGGTAAAAGATGCAGCCTGACCGGTATCTTCCGCCTTGACCCTGAATCAAATGTAGGGATTTTCAGAATTTACACCCGCACAGACGAGACTCAGCCCACCCCACGCACACTCACACACACGCACACGCACACTCACACGCACACAACAGGACCCTGATTGCTGGGCTATTGAAAGTACATCAATTTCAGCAACGTGTCCAAGAGCTTGAGTGGATTATACCAAGGTTCTTGTCATATCGTGGGCCAGTAATATTTATGACAGGGCCAGGGGCGTCTCGGCGGCGCCTCTGCGGCGCGCTAAAGCCTCTTTCAGGATGGTTTGCACGGAGGTGTGTGAGGCGGCTGTGTTCCCCCGCTTCCCTTCTCCCTCTGCCAGCCGTGTATTCAGCTGGAGTCCCTATCACAGCCCCTGTCTGCTTCCTAAGCCCAACAATAGCAAACATGATTTCCCCGCTCACTTCACTCTCCATTGTGGCCCGAGTCCCACAGACAGCTCAATCCTTTAGCCAGCGCTGCACTATTCAGATACCGCCGGCATTGTGTGGCTGTGTACGCGTGCGTTCGTCTGCAGGCAAAAAAAATGTCTGACAAGACACACTCAATTTAGGAGCTGTCAAAGGAATTCCGGCGAATAAAAACGAGAAGCGTTTGAGAACTATTGACATTTATGAGATGCTTTATGAGACACTTATGGCACTTAGCGACCTGCAGTCGAACAATTTGGTGTAATTTACGGCAGAATTCTCCAGTTTAAACAGGAAGTGTTTCGTCTTCAATCAATTCATTGGCTGTACCAGCAGGCCATCAAATTTTATCTCCATTTAATGATTTCCAGGGTGAAGCACAACATCGCATGGAACGTACAGGATGTATACTGTCACTCTCTTCTCTCTCTCTTCTTCTCTGTCTCTCTCTCTCTCTCTCTCTCTTTCAAAACGAGTCACTGATTCCCAAGCCTGCACTCCGCTACCTCATTTCCACTCTCCAGCTCATCCTCACGCCAGCCCTCCAGCCTCACGCACGGCTCTGAAAATAAAACGTCCGTAAAGGCCACACCAATTAAGCGTGTTTGGCTTGGTGACGGCATCAGAGGCGGCGTGGTAATGAAGAAAGGCTGGTGGCAGTGCTGCAGCTGGAGAAGGATGATTAGGCGGCTGGATCCTTGGCTGGGATGAGGGCAGGCCAAGGCTGAGCCTCGGTAATGAATATATTAATGGCGAGTGTGCGCGAGTTTCCACCGCGCTTCATTATTCAGACTGCGGAAGAGATGTAATGACTTTCTCCCAATAATTAATGTCTCTCTCCCGAGCCTTATTTATGAAAGGATATTGTCTGTAATAGGCAGAGAAGGTGGAGGAGTGAGAATTTTAAACACACTTTTGGAACAATGTGGAAGTTGGGCAAGACAAACAGAAAATAAATCACGCCGTATGAATGCGTATTCAAGTCCGAACGCTATCATGGGAGCTGACATTTCTTCCAGTATTCATCGCAGAGCAATCAAAATGCGTGTCCATCTGTAAAATTGCATCTAATGGACTGAATTATTTAAAAATGTCGACTTATTGTCAGCTATAAAACTAAAGGACTAAAGCCTGGAAATCCTGGAAAAGCTTCAAGGAAAAGATTCAAGATGGCGGACACTATGCAATGCAATGCTATGCTGTTCCTGCTATGCTATAAAATATGTGTGTCCATTTTAATGCATGATATACTGTGTCTGAAACTACATAAGCAAGAGAATCAGAATCAAATCTGACTTTTCAGCATATCTGATCTGAGCAGGACAGATTTTCTGCAGTCTAAACAGAAAGAAAACCAATGGAATTCCATTTATTGGGATTTAGGCTGGATATATATTGCATCAATTTTACGGAGCAGTTGCATAGTAGTTTTAAAGAGACTGCTGCAGTGCATATGCTGGAAAAAAAAATAAGAGACCACTTCAGTTTCTGAATCAGTTTATCTGATTTTGCTATTTATAGGTATATTTTCGAGTAAATCAACACTGTTGTTTTTTTTTTATAAACTACGGCCAACTAAGAGACTTAAACTTAAAATTGATGAGTTTCTTCGACTTTACCAAATTGAAAACCTCTGGAATATAATCAAGAGAAAGATATATGATCACAAGCCATCAAACCAAACTGAACTGCTTAAATTTTTGCACCAGGAGTACAGGCATAAATTTATCCAAAAGCAGTGTAAGACTGGTGGAGGAGAACATGCCAAGATGCATGACAACTGTGATTAAAAACCAGGGTTTATCCACCAAATATTGATTTCTGAACTCTTAAAACGTTATGAATATGAACTTGTTTTCTTTGCATTATTTCAACCATCTTTTTTTGTTATTTCAACCATTTATTTTAACCATTTTCCTGCAAACAAATGCTCTAAATATAGACAATATTTCTGATTGGAATTTGGAAGAAATGTTGTCTGTAGTTTATAGAATAAAACAACAATGTCCCTTTTACTCAAACATAAACCTATAAATAGCAAAATCTCTTATTATTTTTTTTCAGAGCTGTAAAATATAAAAACAGAACAAAAGGCCTGAAAGATACCCTTGAAATGTTTTGCCAGGTCAGTATACTCATGTCTGAACATGGATTATTGGATATGGGAGCAAATACAGACTGAAAACAGACTGAAATCTTGAAATTTTGCCTAGCACTACATAAAACAAATCCTTAGAGGAAACTTAACAAGTTGATATGATGCACACAGTGCTGTTTTTTTTTTTGTTTTGTTCGAGGCTATAAACCATAATTATATATATTATTTGTTAGCCACTATCCCTGTAGCTCCAGAGCAAACCCATGGAAGCCAATCTCAGGCTCTAAACATGGCTTATTACAATTGCTTTTATTTCCTGAGCCACAGCTTTACGCCTGTAGTATCACTTTTGTTCAGTCATGACAGCAAAGGCAATTGCAAATGTTGATTCAATAGAATATAAGCTGAAACCAGGTAGATACGGCTAACGAAAGAGTACAATAACGCAGTTTGAGCTGAATTCACAGTGTCTTTGTGTTGGTTGCTTTGGCAGCATCATGACAATGGCAGACACAATGGTGTTGAGGACAACATGAACATGAACATGGTGAATCAGCCGAGCTCTGTCAGTAATGGTCAGTTGTTCTGTAGCGCGCATTGAAGAGAAATGCTTTATTTGTGGTTTCTGCCTACAGGAAACAGCAAAAACAAGCTTAAAACTTTCCTGTCTCTTTCCTGGCGCTGTGCCTGCGCCTTTCTTCATAATCACCTCTGTGATGCAAGTACATCCTGCTAGCTCTCTGGCGTGGAGCGTGCTTTGTGTCGTAACGCTGTCACAACCTAGCGGTGTGGGTCCTGAAAACAGGGCCTGCCTCATCCTGAGCGCTGCCATGGGAAGAATCCCATCTCCAAGCTCAGTTCATACACGCCTGCCCCACGTACGCCGAATTTTCCACACTTTCAGCAGATGATTTGAAACCAAATAGCATGCTGGTTAGAAAATGGAGTACAGCATTGTTCTGTAGAAACCGCTGTATTACTGCAGTCTAGCCTCTCCTCACACTTAAAATAACGTCTTAGCAGGACGTTAGAGTTCAGACCAGCTTCTACCAGGAACGGTGTTGAACTCCAGCTGTGCCATACGCCACCTCAGCAAGGCATTCGTCGAGAACATAGCTGTGAGCTCTCTCATTTAAAGTGAAGAACAGCAGAGTTCATCCCTCTATAAATAATCCAGAACACAGCAATGTACCAGCCAACTGGATCCCCTGAAGAGTCAGGCAGGTGAGGCGAGTTTAACATCCTGTGGATGAACTGAAGCCTTCAGGGCCAGTTGTCTTTTTAGCCTTTTGATACAAGTTTTAGAAAGGAAATAGGACAATTTCTACTTAAAACTGGTAGAAAAAATCTAAATACACAGGACATGACACTGGCCTCCTGGACATACTGTGTACATACACCACTTAAAAATGATGAGTTTCTTTGATTTTGCCAAATTGAAAAGCTTTGGATTATAATCAAGAGGAAGATGGATGATCACAAGCCATCAAACCAAACTGAACTGCTTGAATTTTTGCATCAGAAGTGGCATAAAGTTATCCAAAAGCAGTGTGTAAGACTGGTGGAGGAGAACAAGCCAAGACGCATGAAATCTAATGAAAAACGAGGGTTATTCCACCACATACTGATTTCTGAACCCCTAAAATTGGATGAATATGAACTTGTTTTCTTTGAATTATTTGAGGTCTAAAAGCTCTGCATATTTTGCTAATTCAGCCATGTCTCATTTTCTGCAAATAAATGCTCTAAATGACAATATTTCTATTTGGAATTTGGGAGAAGTCTGTAGGTTATAGAATGAAAACAGAAAAACTGGTCTTATAATGTTTTCCAGAGCTGTATATATGCATATACATGGACAAAAAACAAAAAAACATAAAAATGCTTTTCTCTACCTCATACATATGCATTAGATGGGAGAACACAGCACAACACATAGGAGCATAGCCCAGAAGCCTGTGTGGAAGTACTAAAAATGTGGATGCTCACATATTATGTTCAATACACTTTGTAAAGTTTGGCAGCCTGTACTGCATGATTGTTTACTGCTTATTAAATCCAGGTGTAAACTATGGGCAGTGTCTGAAAGTTGTGCTCAGCTCGTTTAACAATGATAGCTCTAGCTCTACACTCTAAAAAACAGAGGTACGACATGAGTACTTTTTTGTACTCGAAGGTACACTCTCCATAATTGTACCCTCAAAGGTACAATATTGGTCTTTACAGGGTCAGATTTGTTCCCTCTGAAGTACAAAGTCATTTCTAACAGCAATAAGTACAAATTTGTACCATTTAACCAGCCAAAGGGTACATTCAGTATTCTGCATCACTGCACTAATAAACAATATATATTTAAATTGCACATTTTTTTATTTGAAAGCCAGACAATTTTGTATCATCAAGTTTTTGAGCCATTTTTAGTTGATGATAATGTTTATAATCTTTATGATCTTTACTGCCACAAAAACCATGGGTACAAAAAAGGACTTTCACTGAAAGGTACTTTTTTGTGCCTCAATATAAGGTACAGCCCCAGCGACAAGCTTTGTACTCTTTTAAGTACAAATCTGTACTTATATTTCTTAGAGTGTAGCAGCCTCAAAGACATGCAGAAAAACCATTTACCAAAAAAAAAAAAAAAAAACTTTTAAGCTTCAAAGCTCCTTCTGTGCTTCCTCCTTTGCCTGCTAACTCTCGCAACATTGACTTTCCACAGTATTGTTTCCCAAAACAGAATTATCCTACAGTAGAATGTGTAGGTAGAGAGGGTCATCATTCATTAACACTGCTCTTAGCTCTTTAGCTCTTATTTCCCACTCTGATTAAGAGATTGCACTTTCTTTTCAGTCCCGAGCCTGTTAACAGCTTTAATGTTTCACTGCTCCTGTTAAACCCTGTGTCTACAGGCACAGCACAATTACCAGATGGACCTTTAAAGTGTAAAGAGCACCAAGAAAATGTATTTAACTGTGAAAGTATGGGGACGGCATCAAATAGAGTGCCTGCATCTAAATTTACACAAACCCAGCCTACCAGAAAAAGCCATAGTTAAAGCTAGCGAAACAGGGAAGCACTGTGATATCAGAAGGACACAGTGTTGTTGATACTGGAGAGCAGCTCATCACCGCCAGAATTATTTATAAGTTATGGGAATACAAGTTTCTTCCAGAACCAGGCATTGTGACCAAGGCTTTTCTTGTGACAGTGTCCACAGAACAAAAACTCAAACTCTGCATGCGACATAGCTAACTTTATCCTCAATGTCTGCTCCCTAGAAAACAAACTCAGCTGTTTTTCAGCTGAACCAAACCGGAGCTAAAAGACATCAGAAGGGAAGTTACCAACTATTTTTACTTACAGTTATGACTTGAGTTGAGATAAAGCTACAACTTTTGCTATCAGAATGCATTAAAATTATATTTAAATTCATAGATTCATTCATAGTTCATAGTTGCAAATAGGCTTGTCAAACAACATCTGAGCATTTTTCACCACAACCAAAGCCAAAAAACGTATTTATACACTAAAGAACTTACAAATCTGAGCAAATTTATTATTTAAATAGAAGAAAATATTTTAAAGTGAAATGAAACAAAAATGGTGCATGATATTGTAGTCATTTGAAATGTTATTGTACATTCATTCAATTCAGTTGTGTATTTCAATTAAAAAAACTATCAGTATAAAATGCCTCTTGATTGGTAAAAGAGAAAAAGTACAATGCCCTGCCCTTTGAAATTTGGACATTTAATTACACTACATTTAGTTACATTAATAATATTCAGGGAAAATACAAAATTTACAAAATGTACATTAACGCCCCACCACCAACACTCCATTTGCAAGGTTTGCATAATTAACTTCCAGATGTATTGTGAGGGCACATATAATACCATGTGACACATTACAGTACAGTACGGTCAGTGTGGTGGTACTGAGCGTACAGAGGACAGCACTTTTGTCTCACTTGGAATTAAGCACTACTGAATTCGGAGATAAAAGGGAACAGAAATGAAAATGATTCACCTGGCAGATGAGACAGTGTCTGCAGGGGAAATAAATCAGTGGCTTTTAGGCTATAAAAGTGGCCAGTTTAATGTTAAAAGGAAGTCAACCAGATTACAAACTGTATTTTTTATTATGTGTATGAGTGTGTTTGGTTCATTTTCCAATAGTGCAGCCCTGGCATTGAAAAGATCATATAAAGGTCAAAATGTTTAACTCTACTTATGACTGACTAACTAAATACAGTATAAAGATACGACAAAAAATTAAGCAAATGTATGAAAATGTTTTATCCATTCAAAAATCTTCCATGTACTGTATATGCACAAATTTACTTATTATTATTACTGACCTACATATTCACTAAACACATATATAAATACACATCTATTACTCATATATAAATATTGTATGTACTGTGTTAATTGTACCTAGTGAGTGCAATGCTTACCTTGTGTATTGTCTACAGCCTTTGCACTAATGCCCCTTATTAAAGTTATTTATCTATTACTGCACTAAAAAAATGGATTTTTAAGGAGATTCAAAACTTTATTTATTTTTGGTTTAATGAAGCTACCGAACTGTCACTGTGGTGGTATTCCTCAAAAGTACATATTTAGTATACCAGGTTAACCAGGGTGATATTAGCTAGCAGTTCGTCTCACGTAGCTTGGTTTAACATGGTAAACGTGTTAAAGGCTCTGAACGGTGAAAGCTAGCTCTTAGCATGGTTAGCGGCTAATGCTAATGCTACTGCTCCAGCCTTGGTGCTGGAGAACTAAACTGAACCTCCTTATAATGCTGCATTTTAGCGTAATGTGGCTTTACTGCTCCTTAATAAAATATCTGACTGGTAAATTTCATACATAAGGTGCACCAGAATATAAGACGCACTGACAATTTTTGGGAAAACTAAAGAATTTTAAGTGCACCTTATATTGTAAACAAAATACGGTAACTTACTGCACCTTATTATTTAGCCTCCATACACCCTTTCTTTAATATTGAAGCTTTTCATTTAATTTCTTTTTTTTTTTATTTTAAAACACTACGAAAAGGTGGAAGTATTATCAGAATTAGACCTAATGGACCAATGTTATACCTGTGCGAGGAAACATAACAGCACTGTTCCATTTTCTCAGTGTGGAGCTGTTTTCACAGCCTTTTATCAGCTTTACGTCAGTGTACTGTAGTTCTAACAGTTTTGAGTAGCGTGGGCAAAAACGTGATTTTTACTTTCAGTATATTAACTGATTATTCAGAAAAAAGATAACCAGAAACTAAGAAAGGATAAAGATAAAGATTTTCAATCTAAAAATGCTAACTTTACAGGAGAAGCATCAGAAAAATCTAACAGGTTTCATTTACAGTTGGAACAAATATGTAAACACATGTTTTTGCATAAAATCTGGCTTTTCCATGTATTTCTCAAATGAATAACACATTACAAAATTGCATATTGCATTCAAGAGACAGATGGACAACCCAAATTAGGCTGAAAAAAAGAAAAAAAAAGGATTAAAATACAGAAAAGTAGATTTTAATATAAAAATAATCTGCCACTATCTGTACCAAATAAATGCTTCCTAACTAAAGGCCCTGTCCCACTGCGATTGCGTCTAAATATCCACTAAAGTACGTCCAAATTTATCAGAAAACACTGCATCCACTGAGTGAACGCGCTGCGTCCAAAATATAGACGCAATATAGTGCGTCCAAATTACGTCCATATTCCGTCTAAATTGAAGTTGGACGCCGACTTCCAAATTTGTACGTCGACTTCCACTCTTTGGACGTCGACTTCCACTTTTTGGACGTCGACTTCCAACTATATATGGTTGTTTTTTCTAGTGAATCATCATTTCTTCTTGAGCTACAAGAGAGAGCACATCTATTCTCTTCTACACAACCATGGACCACAGATTCCTTGCAGTGATGGTGCAGCAGCAGAACATACTCCTCCATGTGCTGGACCTGACCGGGAGGAGGAGGAGGCGGCAGCAGGAGAGGACTGTATGGGCGGCGGCCGTCTTAGCGGAACCCTTCCTCTTGGCTGGCATCTTGGAAAGTGTGGAAAAGCGATGGACGCCAGAAAAATATTTTTTGATGGACGTCGACGTCCACCTGTACGTGCCGTCCAAATATCCACTAAAATACGTCCGTACTGCGTCTAAATATCCACTAAATTACGTCCATATAAGTTGCCGTCTATTCCGAAGATTTTGGGAGGTACCAAAACCACTTTTGCGTCTAAAGTGGACGGAAACTTCTAAACTACGTCCACTTGGACGGTGCCATCCAAATATCCACTAAACTACGTCCATATTGCGTCTAAATATCCACTAAATATCCACTAAACTGCGTCCACTGAAATTTGGATGTACTTTAGTGGATATTTAGACGCAATCGCAGTGGGACAGGGCCTTAAGACTTTAACTTGCTATACTGTATTTGTTTCTCTATATACCCTTTTAAGAGTCCTATCCTGTGCCCTGTACTGTACCTGTGCTGAGAACATGAACTGAGGGTTGCTGAGTGAGGGAGAATGTATTGAGCAGGTTCTTCTGAAATGAATTCAGAGCAAACTTTTCTTTCAAGCTTGAAAGTGTATTGAGCACGTCTTTGGGGTGAGAAAGTAGAAGAGTCTCTTTTCAGTGTGTGAAAGTGCTTTGAGCTTCTCCGTGGAGGGCGAATGTGCAGGCAGGTAGTGTTTGGTGAGCGAATGTTTGGGCTGCACATTATACAGGACGCGCTGGATATTTGCCTCTGAATCATTGATACTGTAGAAGGCCACGGTATGCAAATGGGCCGTGGAAGAAATCACTTTTATTGTGCGCTGTGAGCTACCTGATCAATCGCTGATGCTCCCGGTGCTAGCATGATTTAAACTGCATCAAGAACTTTGGGAATATGCAGCAATATAATTGCAATATAAATTTTTGCTTGTATCGTGCTGTTTTAGCGAGCTGGGCTTTGATGCCTAGAAAACAACCAATGTCTCTCTTTACCATCAACACCCAGAAGTAATCAATCCACAGGAATGAAACCTGGCGGGTAGTTTGACAATGTGCTTTATGTTTAACAATAAGACATGTCCTCATCACTGCACCTGGCTGACTGTATTACGCCATCCTCTTGAGCATGATTTCCATTCTGACTCCAACTGTGCTGTTGTGTTAGTAGCATCTTTAACAAGTAAACTATGCCTCAGAGAAGGGGGGTGTTCTTATCAATGTACTGCACACCATCATACCGGTTGTGTGGATATAACCACAGCATGCTGCTGCTGCCAGCAGTGGATAGAAGAAGGCCCACACTAGCAATATCAAGGATCTGGGAAACCTACACCAATCACAAAAAGTGGTAACTGACATATTATCCAACATCCGCAGAGAGACCCAACAGCCATGATTGTGGACATTTTGAGATGGCTTCCTCCTTCCTAGGCCATCAGACTGCCCAACTTCCAGTAGACCAGTGCATCAGTCCAAGTCCTGACACTCACATATCTAGACAAACCACCCCATACCTGTCTGAGTGAGGAGAAATCAATCACATCCACATTTCATGAAGGAGAACGCATACTTTTATCAAACGCAGGTCACTGTTCTGTTCTTTTTAGCTTCCATTGGACACTGCAAGAATCTTAAGACACAATAGCTGTTCCTGTCCCATGAATTTTGGTATATCAGTTTATATTCTGTACTATTTAATGGATTTACCACTGTGCAAGGATATGTACCAAGGATCCACACCCATGTCAGCTGCCGTAGCCCCGAGAGAGCACAATTGGCCTTGCTCTCTCTGGGTGGGTAGATGGCGCTCTTTCCCACTCTTTTCCCACTCCTAGGGTGATGTCGATCAGCACAAGGCGTCTGTGAGCTGATGTATCAGAACCGAGTTCCTCAGAGTGCGCTGTGATACTACTCGGTAATGCTGCATCAGCAGCCACTATGCTGGATTCACACTATATCTGGAACAAATTTTAAATAAATATATATAATTGTGAAGGTATCATTGTTTAACATGTCTAAGTTAAAAAGTGGTGGACAGTACAAGAAAATGTATTAGTTTTTCTTGTAGATTTACTTAAGTATTTCCGTTTTTTGCGGCTTTTTTACATGAATTCAACTGCATTTCAAATTCAAATACCTTTTTTCACTAGTTTTCCAGAACTACAACATTATTAGAAACTGGTTGCTCCATTTGGCTTATGAGGGTTGGGTGGCTGTTGTCAAAACTACAGTCTAAAATGACTGACATATCTTCCGCCCTCTGATTATGTCCACTGTTTCTCTGGCCTGCATTAGCAAAATTCCAACCTTTGGTGTTCAAACTATGCAACTGCATGAGATTTCATTATAAACTAGTACAAAAAATATGTTCTCAACGTGCACATCGTCCAATTTTCCTTTCTTACACCCATAGCTGTTGAACATCAGTGGCATTGTGTGAAAGCTACTGGCCTGGGAATTGATTATGATTAATAATTAGGGTGAAAATTAGATAATCTGAAAAGGGTGTGGTTTTAGAATGTCTAAACTGGACTGTTTTAATCTGTACATTTTGGCTGAAAAGCTGGTCGTCCAGACAAAAACACACTGGTACACTGGTGAGTTACCCACTGGTGAGATAACCTGGCTAACCAGCTCTTAGGTCTTGAGTATTATATTATGGTTCATTTGATGTAGGTTATTGGACCTGCTAGTCTATCAGCATAACCAATCTGGCCATACTACTACTACTTTTGAGTAGTTTGTTAAATAAGGTTTACCAACTTGGTTAAGCTTTGTCAAGTCATATAGGTGGACAAGGTGGAAATTCAGGCCTTTTTGATAACCATAATGGTCATCCTGGTCAACCACTCTGGTTTTGTACTGGTCTAAAGCAAGGCTGATTAATCAGCTTGTGCTTCTTCTATGGAATATAATCTCAATTTTAAGATTTTTACATACAATTTCCATTTGTACTGTTTTGATTTTTGAGACTTGACACTAAGAGACTTTTTTCAGCGTCTTATTTTAAATTAGCTACTTTTTGTTATTGTGCCTTAACGGCTGATTTATGTAAATCTGATTTATGCATCTGTTCTGATTGGCTGACCTTGTTGTGCCTCACTGATAAAGCAGTTCAGACTGAGAAACTCAGCTTCCTCCCTAGGCCATCAGACTGCCTGACTTCCATTAGAACATTCAATTGGACACCCAATACTTGTCCCTGTCCTATCAGCATATATTCTGTAGTGTTTAATGGATTTACCTCTGTGCAAGAATATGCACCAAGGATTAACACCAAGCATCAATCTGTTTATGTGGACAACTGCAAAAAATAAAAAATGAAATAAAATGGAAAGTTAAGAAGTGAACTGGTTCCTGTCATAGCCAATGCAATAACCAGATTTAACTTCAATTACAGGTTGTGAGAATGTGTTGGGAGACATGGGAAGAAAAAAATATATAAATTATTATAAATTGGCTATTTTTGTTTCTGTGCCTTTAAGGCTGATTTATGTAAATTGCATCTGTTCTGATTGGCTGACCTTGTTGTGCCTCACTGATAAAGCAGTCCAGACTAAAAAAAAACTCCCTATGGATGAGTGAGTAGAAGAAAATTGCAGTATATATATATATATATATATATCATGCATTCACCAGTGGGAGTTATATTGCGAAGAGTATCTCAATATAGCAAATCTCAATATTAAGCAAAAGCAGTGTAAGTAGGATATGATGCAGTGGGAGATTTTGTGCATGTCCTGCAGTCTTAGGGGGGCTTTCCTCAGAGTGTAGAGTGTTGATGTGGACTGAATTACAGCTTGGGCCGGGGGTCCGCGCTCTCTGATCTGATCTCCTAAAGAGTTTATCCCCTTCAGCTTCAGACAACAGAACGGCACAATCGCGTCAATTCCCACCCAAAGCCTGCCAATAAAGCCAGTGCAGATTCGGCGGCAATATGTGGCGGACGGGGAATCTCATAACCGAGTCTCATTAGTCAATATTTATTGAGCCCTGGCTGTGTGGGATACAGGTCTATAGGGCCAGGTCTCTGTGGGCTGCTGCTGTTGCAGTGTGTCTGATCAATACGAGCGCCACTGTAGTGCTGTGCTGTAACTGGCCCTTTAGTTGCGTGGCCCTCGGGGGCATTGGGGAAAGGGATGCTGGCACACACTTTATTGGCATTTTGGATGCACTCGATGGGCACAATCTAGAGGCCTGCGCCAAGGGTACACACACTAACACTCGCCAATACACACACACACACACACACACACACATAAGATCACATACATAGTTATGAAGTTATTGCAGCAGACTTTGCATGTAAATTTCAAAGGGTCATTTGAAAGGCCTCATACATATTGACTGCAAGCTCAGTGTGTTTGCGCAGATGCCGAAGGATTAAAAACTGACTGCTCGGAAATAAAAAAAAATATATACAATAAAGCTGGCAAGAACAATATCTTATACGTGCACACACACACACAAACAAATGACACAAACGAAATAAAGAAATAAAACACAAAAAGATTAACAGCATCAAAAGTTTCAAGCCGCAGACAAACAACGCTTCAAACGTGAAGTGATGTCAACACACACAAAACAGAAAAACAAAACAAAGCGCAAGACAGCACACCGAGAGAGAGAGACTCGAAACGGCAGCTCTTAAATGTTCCCGGAAAATAGAAGCTTGTGTAATTTTCACCAATCACCCACACACAGGGACAAAAGTACACAATGGGTCCAATCAAACGATTCAGGCCCTTCACTTCAATCTTTCCACCAGGTGACCACTTATGGCTGTCAATCACACGCTCAAATAGGAACCGGCTCCTCCAGAGCTCAAAAGCCTTCCATATAGAGCTAACATCCTTATAGCAGCAGCGCTGGAGGTATACAGAACAGCCAACTTCACTCCTTTCTGAAAAACACTCAGCACACAGTAGGGACTAAAAATGCATGCAACATTCAATGTTGAAGGGATTGTTAATATTTTATTTAACATCAAATCACAATTAAATCAGAAAATAAAAATAGAAATAATAAGGGTGTGACACTAGTTGAGACTAAAAATGCTAAGACATGCTATTATAAGCTTATAATATAAACCAACCTGTTACTTTGCCTCAGCATCACAAATGCATCAGGAAATCGCCGGTTTGATTCCTGTTCATGTACCTTGCCACCGGCTACCGGAGCCCTGAGAGAGCCGAAATGGCCTTGCTTTCTCTGGGTGGGTAGATGGCGCTCTCTCCCCACATCACTCCAAAGGGTGATGTCGATCAGTACGAGGCATCTGTGAGCTGATGTATCGGAATTTTACATGTGTCGGAGGAGGCATGTGCTAGTATTCACCCTCCTGGTGTTGGGGCATTACTAATGATATGGGGAGTTCTAATGAGTGGGTTGGGTAATAGAAAAAAAAAATATAAAAAATCCACGAGTCTCTGCATTTTTGTTTGCTGGTTCAACAAAACTAAACCAACAGAAACCGTTTCAATACTGTCTATAACCAGCATACAATATTGGGTTGTATTTTTGGATGGTGTTGCTTTCCTTTTTTAGTGACCATTTAGCGAGATGTGTTGTTTTCTAGCTAAAAAGACTGTAGCCGGGTTAGCTTATAGCCTTGCACTCACTCACCACACAGCCCTGGGTTTAGTTTTCTCAAGTCTTAAGGCCAATTTATGATTGTGTGTCAAATCTATGCTGTAGTTTATGTTTATCCTAACGCATACCTCCCCACAAATGTAACCATTCATCATTGCAAATGTGCCTGTGGTCTGATAGGCCTTGAGTTATCATCCACACTTTCTGCCTTCATAATTAAACTGCAGATATACAAATGATACATTAAAGTATAAATGCTCACAACAGCATAAGCCACTGACACAACACATAAGAATATATCATAACTCAATCGTAGATTGACTGAACAATCTTATGCATATCTTTTCTTCAGGATGTAGTGTAAGGCTGTATAAGGTGTTAGCTTTTAGCCTAGCATGGATCGCTATTTGCCTATATGGCTTTTTATGCCAGTTTTAGCTTAATCATTGCAGACAATTGCATAGGGAAAGCAACTGTGATGAGGCCTAGAGGTGATGTGCTGCTCTCTAGTATCAACAACACCATGTTCTCATGAGTCATCATTAAGCTTTTACTATTTCTCCAGTTTTGACCAGAGCTTTTATAATATAAAAAAACTGTATAATCAGAGTTAATTGAGGCATTTTCCGTTTTTGGTCTATAAATCAAACTCTTATTACTTAACTATACCAAGGTAAAGATTGATGAGGTTTTACTGCAGCATCTATAACAGTACTTCTGTGCCTACTTCAGTGTGTTCCCAAGCAAATAAAAACCCTAATATAAATGTATAAAGTTTGCCCACAGTATGTGTGTTAAAATGTTTTAAAAATAAAAGTTTTATGACTTTTGTAAGGAGACACATCATTCTGTGCAGGGGCTCTTCTCCGTCCCCGCACAGCGGCTTCTATAATGTTTACACTTATGGCTCCTCTGAAGAAGATGAAAGAAGGTCTTTAGACTCATTTGCATTGCAGAATTTGTGCTGGAATTTAAATCCTCCCAACAGAAAAAGACACGGGACGAGAACTTTTTGCAGTGAGCGGTTCAGAATGAGCCCGTAACGTCCAGCTGTTTCTGAGCTGCGTTGAAATTATCAGTCATTCCAGAACATTACTGCTGAAAAGCATTGACTCAAAGTGACAAATGACACTGAAGGGCACGACCCCAATTACCATGAACTCAATACACTGGCAATTCAGTATCACTACCTTCAGCCAGTCAACACCTCTATCGCTGGAAAACCATTGGCTAAATTCCAGTCTCACATTCACTGCATCCTCCTTTACCTGCAATTAACAGAGGGAGCGGCAGCCTCGAAATGCATGCCTCAATTTCCTGACACAAGAGGCTCGGCTCTGATAGGTCAGAAGTGTAATGAGTTTTGTAAAGGCAATCAAACCATTGGATGGATGTTTGCAGAATTGCCATTTCAGAGCAGAATAGAACATTATGACTTCATGTCATGTGTTAAATCAACATGACATTAAATCAGCAATAAAATGGAAACTGTGCTGGAGTTCAGAAATATATTCCATGTTTTTTACCCCATCACACTCCCACCTTGCTTGCATCGTCCTCTTCACTTGCCTGCGATCACTTTGGTTTGAGGAGAGTGGAGTGGATGAATGTCATTGTTTTAAGGTTTTCCCCCCATGTCTATGTTACCTTCTGACTCTCTCTCTCTATTTTTTTATTTAGTCTGTTATAAAAAGTCAGATCTGGTGGAGTTAGTCGTCCACCCTTCACTACCAACTATATTGAAGACACTGGAAAAACATTAACAAGCTATGCTATTATTATTATTACTATTATTATTATTATTATTATTATTTTGTTTTATTATGATTATTTTTTTATTGTCACGCCTGGTGCTGAAAGTGTTCATCTTTCTCCCACACTCCACGCTCTAGACTACAACATCTCCAGGAAGTTAATCACCTGAATATTGAATACACCTGTGTACACCCATATAAACACAACTTCTATACTCCTGTTCATGTATGACCTCTTAACTGACTCTTTTATATGGTATGTTTTCTTTTCGTTGCTGCTGTATACTGGTGATGACCATGAACTTTTTTTTTTACTATCCTGTGGACCATTAATTTAATTAATAAACCATCTAATTTGCGTTTCTGAGTCCTCTCCAGCTATGACAATTATTATTATTATTATTATTATTATTATTATTATTATTATTATTATTATTATTATTATTATTATCATGCATGGCGCCAAAACACTCCTGTCTCTCTCACACTCTACCTGTGATCTCCAGTCTCTGGACTACAACACCCAGAACGCACCACACACTGAGGTCACTCTCTCTCACGATCACATGGCACTTCCAAAAAGGTAATCACCTGAATATTGATTACACCTGTGTACACCCATATAAGTACACCTTCTATTCTCCTGCTCATGTATGACCTCTGAACTGAATCTTGCTTATGGTATGTTTACTCTCCGTTGCTGCTGTATACTGGTGTTGACCATAACATTTTGACTATCCCCTGTACCACTACTATTATGATTATATCAGTGAACCTTAACCTAAACCTTAACTTAAATGTTGGTGTATAATGAATTTTAACAATAATTTATAAGTAGCACTATATAAATACATTTGATTTGAAATTTGTTTTGATTTTCAATCCCTAGTTATAATATAGATAAATCAGATTAATAATGTGACTCATTCTTAAGTTCATAGCCATTCTATTAACTCCAACATCAGTCTTAGCCACCATAACATATGTATTTAGCGCAGCATTGTGCATTGTCCTGTCTAGAGGCAGTGAGCTTGAATTCGTTTAAGGTTATAGAAGTATAGGCCAGAATTGCAACCCTCACAATATCACTGAAATAAATATCCAATCTGTTCTGATGACTGTCTCATTAAAACTGTTTTATCTGCCTGAGAACTGTGCATTAGAATGCAAGGCATTCAGTATATAGCAATAACAAAGAGCACATTCAGTGTGAATGTTAATGGCTATGCCAACAGCAGAGCGGAGAGAGGATATTCAAATGATTTCTATGAGTTGTAATTTTGCCTGGGAATTGGTAATGCCTTGCAGCGGACCACACACTGCTGTACTGCTCTCACACTACTCCAACAAGAAAAGGGTTCTATAGACCAGAAAATATGGTTCTATGCCTTGTGAATGGTTCTCAGTGATGGCATGTGTCTCTATATCAATAAGGGTTCTTGTCTTTATGTAAAGGAAGATCATCTTTCTGGATTTTTCCATAAACAAGGGTTCCTTAGTCTTTTGAACCATTAAAATGATCATTTAAAAGTGAATACAGCACAATAATCAATGCAGACTATTGGATTGATTGATTGATTGATTGATTGATAGGCTCAAAAATCTCCATTTATCCATGTATCAATAAAAGGTAAACTCATGGGTTAAACAATATCAAAACATTTCACTTACACTCACAGTCAAATTGACCTAATTAACATATTTGGCCAACCACTTACTAACAGTATCACCGAGAACCACAGGGAGTCAAGGGTTAAAAAAACACTGCCCTCTAGAAAGACTTGAACCCTGGTATTGGTATCAAATAGGAATGGGGCCATATATCAATATATATTGCATTGTATTGATAAGTGAGATGTGCCCCCTGTTTTTAACTCATTAAATTAAATTTTTAATTTTCTATCTTTTATGCATTGATTGTTTTGCTCTATTTGATTTCTATTGTATGGTATTGATGATGTTGATGATGATGATGATGATGTTGATTATTTTACTATGTATTTTCATATTGTGTTTTTTTTTATGCAATGTAAAGCGTCTTTGAGTATCCTGAAAAGTGCTATAAAAATAAAATGTATTATTATTATTATTATTATTATTATTATTATTATTATTATTATTATTATTAATTTGACTAAGTTAACAAATGAATAGGATAAACCTGTGGTGAAGATTACTGGTTGTTAAATTTTGTGAAACTTTGTGGTCCCAATGAATCAAAAAACAATAATTCCCTGGTATTGGCTCATTTAGGGAGATTTTATGCGACAGCTTGCCAGCTGTTCATTCAGAAATATGTTCAGAAATAGTCTGATGGTGTCTGAAGTTTTCTGGGGCACTTTGATACTAAACACAGACTCTTATATCATGATAACAAATAATAATAAATAATTCAGAGTTATAGTGAGTGTCCTCCATGAAGGATTATAGAAGTCCAAGAGGCATTATATATTTATACTTATTCTACATGCCTCTTTAGTTTGGATTCATGTAGAGATTATTTAAAGTTTACAAAGAAAACTTTCTTTTCTTTTTATAATCTCAATTTTAGTTTTCTTTCAATTTAGCTAGGCCAATTGTCTCACCCATTTAGCTGCTAGCTGTAAATACCCATCACAAGTAACACCACAACACCAGGAGGATGAAGACTAGCACATGCCTCCTCTGATACATATGAAGTCATCCAACGCCTCTTTTCAAACTGCTGCTGATGCAGCATTGCAGAGTTCCTGTTCCAGGTTCTGATGCAGGATTGCTGAGGTTCTGATACATCAGCTCACAGACGTGTTCTGATCGACATCACCCTTTGGAGTGATGAGGGGAAAGAGCGCCATCTACCCACCCAGAGAGAGCAAGGCAAATAAATAAATACATAAAAAAAACTTTAATTTATTTGGTCAAATATGTTTCAAACTTGCAATGATCATTCTTTTTGAACAATTAAAACCACTTGGCCAGATCAGGTCTTCTTAGTTTTAAGTTCAGCCCAAGAGCAGACCAAAAGATAAGTAAAGAAATCTCCAACAATCCTAAAAATATCACCACATCTTCACACAGCTGATGTAAAAGTACAGCATCTACCATCAGAAAGAAAGAGACCAAAGATTCTATGAATCCTTTTTCTTTATAGAAAACTACACTTCTAAAAACGCCTTTTATTTGCATTAAAAAAAGTATTTAATATTTTGTATTTATTTATATCAACTCCATCTTAAGAGCACATACAGTCCATACGTTTTACTATATTAAAATAAGACTGGAATCAGTCAGTGAAACGGGACGGAAGCAAAGTGCTTTAGATATATATAGTATATGGAAATGAAATCAGTTGTTCTTAAAAGCATTCAATCTGCTACACATGAACAAAATCGGGACCAATAATCATCAAGCCTGCATTCAGAGTCCAGTATAATTATATAATCTATTTATATAAGCTGCAGAGGAACAGAAAAGAATATTCATGGTAGGTGGTGAAAAATAAAACAATAACTGTAATAACCCCAAAAAGCTGGAGAAGAATAAGCCCATTAGTTGAGGAAGTAAAAGGAGGTTTGTGAAAATCCCTTAATGCACTTATATGTTTCACGCCTTCCCCCTGTTGGGGAGGAAACAGGGCTTTGTTAAATGAGAGAGCTGAATTATTGCCGAGCGCAGCAACATTCTTCATCAAGTGTGAAACCTAATCTTCATTTGTATGGAAAATAGCCTGAATCTAATCCCTCATTTGGAGAGGAAAAGTTGAATATTCCACAGAATAATCAGCAAGTGGCCCAGAGTACACAGTCCCTGACACTGCAGGGAAAGTTTATCAGACTCATTAAGTTACTGCAAACGTTGGTTATTACAGTGCTTTTGTTCAGCAGGACTGAGATTATAGCAGGGGTTGTCTCTGCTTCTGGTCTTCTGGCTAAAGATCGCTGGAGTGTAATTACCACACAGTCCGGCTCTGGATGTCCAGCACTTTTATACCTAAAAACAGATTATCTAAGCTTTTACAATGCTTTTCTTAAGAGCTCAGTAGTTTAGAACTAAGAAAAAAATGGCTCTTTGTATGGCTAATAGTTCCAAAATACAGAACAGGTTGTGTGTGGTTCTTTAAACAAAAGTGTTTTTTTTTTATATACTACTTTATCTATTACGATTTCTGTAACAGTATGAGGAGCAACATAATTACAATGAATTAAGTGATGATTAAATAGTATTTATAATTTACTAATGTTACACTTATGTAATTCCAATCTTCACTTATACGTTAATAAATGACCCAACTTTTTACATTACATTTAGTAAACGCTTTTTTCCAAAGATGCTTACAAGTAATGATGTATATTTAGCAATACAGGATATAGAAGTTTATGGTAACAAAAAAAAAATGACAGGGCCTAAATGAGGCCAAAGGGAAATAATTGGATAGGGGAGGAAATGAGGTTAGAATTAGTTTGTTAGGGGTGTTAGAAGAGTTTGATTTTTTTGAGAATTTCAATATACAATTACTCAAATTGAACAAGCTGTGGAATTTTTATATGCAGTTATGTAGATGTAAGAATTTTTACAAATTGTGCAATTGTGTACACAAACTGTTCTGATATGTAGTGTGATCAATAGAAGTCTTATCACGGGCAAAGGGGGATTAGATCAGACCACATTCACCATTTGTATTGATCATAGTTGGAATAGTGAGCACACATGCCCGGAGCAGTGGGCAGCTATTGCTTTGGCGCCTGGGGAGAAAATCTTGCTTACGGGGCCAAGAGTGTCAGCATGATAAAGAAGGCTACACACAACCCTGAGATCTATGACTTTTGGTCTAGCAAAGATTTACTTTATTTGTGTTGGACACAGATGAAAATTGCCTCCACCTTTATCTCATCTGTATAGTGAACACACACACAAACACACACCGATATCATGCATGGCATCGAAGCCATAACTCATTCATGCTATTAAAGAACTTAATAGGGGGGCATACAGGCCCTGCACATTGCAGTTCATAGAACTGTATTCTTTAATTAGTGTTGAGTCTAACAGTAATTAAACTGAACAAATATTTATTTAGATATTTTAAGTTCAGCTTGTTCAGACTGGAGAAAAATTGGTTATTTTTAAAGATGAAACTCCAATTTTTTAGCAGTTTATGTAGAAAGCTCTTTGCTTGGCGAGAGCTCGGCGTCAGGGTGATATAAGTGCTGGATCTGACACAGCAGGGTGTCTGAATGATTGGAGTGCCTCCAGTTTCTCTTGGTTTAAACCATCTTAGGCCTGGAATGTGGAGTTCACACCAATCTCACAGCTCTCGTGCTATGATGTATCGCACGTTCCCTGAGGAGCGAGACTCGAACATACCTGCCAGCTCCGCGAGATGCTCATTCTTTTCTTTCTCACACTCCTCCTTACACTATCTCACTTTTCCTATTCTTCCCCCAGTCAGGCCTCTTCTCTGCTCACACAGGGTGTCAGGAGGTGGCTGAGATGGCGGGGAGGCAATCCGTCTGGCTGTGAGATGGTATCGCTCATGTTTACAGCACGGCGTGGCGCGAGAAGAGAGTGAGGAGAGGGAGAGCTGGAGGAGCACAGGGCCACGCCTGCGTCTGCCTCACGCTGGCCCGGTGCCAGGTCACGTCTCTGTGCGGCCCAGGCTGTGATGAGCTATGACCAACTCTACTTACTCTACTCATCTCAGCCTTGGAGCCTGCGCCCGGACCACCACATCCCCACACAGAGAGAGAGAGAGAGAGAGAGAGAGAGGAGACAAATTGAATGAGTAAGCAGATGAATGATAGAAAGAGGGAAAGGGAGAGAGAGACAGAAGTAAGAAAATGAGAAAGAGAGAGAGAGAGAGGGAGAGATGGGACAAGAGAGGAAGCGAGTTAAAGGAGAGGAAGGGGATAAAATTGCATGAGTTAGCAAAGTAACTGATAGAGAGAGAGAGAGCGAGAGAGAGAGGAGACAAATTGAATGAGTAAGCAGATGAATGATAGAAAGAGGGAAAGGGAGAGAGACACAGAAGTAAGG